>NW_015150510.1:1431537-1437439 GCF_000732505.1 Cyprinodon variegatus
CAGTATTTTCGCCCCTTCCCAAAATTACTTCAACGGAAGGTTTCCAGATGGATATGCGGAGCAAATCCATCTGGCGGAGTCAGGTTAGGTCGGAGGTAGATGTGCGTCCATTTCAGGCGTTATAATCGGAATTTTTTACATAAGCTAGCTCTGTTATTCACATTTTCTATTCACTTTGGTGATAGTGTTTGTAAATGTCAATAAAGCAACAGCTACAGTAAATCTTAGGAGCAAAGGCTTTGTCATATGCAGAATGTCTCCAGTAATAAAAATCAGCATATTGGTCTGACCAGATTCCCTTTTATGAGTGGAAAAATGCATTTTTGCACGTTTGGCATTTTGCCGAAATCACATATCCACCTAGCATACTGCCCACTAAAACTTTTATGGAAAAAACATGTTTCAACTTATTCAGTCCAAATTTGCTTGAGTTATAGTGAAGATGTGGATCTATAAAGTTCAGATGGGGTTTATTTTGGAAAAAGATTTGGTAAGGCAAAATATTTTTCATTTTTTCTTTGTTTAATCACCCATAAATCATACATGGTGACATTAAAAATATTGGTTCCACCTGAAAAATATTCCTCAATGCCTTTTTGTCATACAAATACAAACATCTGTATTTCTAATTTGTAGTTTGGGAGCTGTGCTTACTTTTATTCATATATGTAATTTCAGGCGGAATTTGCTCCTAATACCCCCTGGGCTTAAGGGGTTATAATTTAATTGAAGCTTTGCATAAATATTGAAGGTTTTTGTGTTTATTGAAGGTGTACCACTACTGCATTTAAAGTCTTTTGCAGCCTCTAAAGCATTTATTTCCATCTACCTCCCACGTTCACCGTGCCTGTCTTAATCCGAGCACAGCAAATCGTTTATATCGATTTTTTTTTTGCCAAACGGAAAAAAATAATTTTTAAAATAAGAAATCTTTTATTCAGAGACTATGAAATTAAGACAACTCAAAACAAGCAATTGGTAATCTTTTAAAAGTATGTTTTTCTTCATTTAAAAACCCAGCTGCCGTTAAAGAGCTGCAGGGTTTTGTGGAAAATATTTTAGGTCTTAAATATGAGAAAAGTCAATAACATTTAGCAATAAATCATCATGTTAAAAGTGTTTTTATGTCTTGAATTGCTTTATCAAGTCAGGGATTCATGCACTGTTTTGCAAATTAAATGACTCCTTGGTGCTCCTACAGTAGTGAACAATTTTCTCCAGGAGAAATCAGCAGGAGTCATCCGTTAAACAGCTTTTTCTTCCAAGCTGCAGCAAAACAGGAAGCGTCACACAGGGCAGCAGACAGAGCTCGTGTCATCATTATTCACTGAGTCAGAACAGCTGAAGTCAGATGTGTAGATAGAATGGATGGAAACCTTTTTCCTCACTTTCTGAGATTAAAGCAGAGTAAATCTTACCTTACTAAGTAACAAAATGGTGTATGCTTGACTATTTAAAATAACATTTCCATTAATTTCAGTCAGACAATCCATCCATTTTCCATCACTCTTATCCAAAGAGGGGGATGCTGGTGCTATATCTCCAGCTGTCTACAGGTGAGAGGCGGGGTACACGCTGGACAGGTCGCCAGTTCATAGCAAGGCAACACAGAGACAAACAACCATTCACACACCTAAGGAGAATTTATAGAAGCCGATTAACCTAACAGTCATGTTTTTGGACTGTGGGAGGAAGCCAGAGTACCAGGAGAGAACCCACGCATGCACAGGGAGAACATGCAAACTCCATGTAGAAAGACCCAGGCTGGAAATCAAACCCAGAACCTTTTTGCTTCAAGGCAGCAGTGCTACCCACTGCCCCACTGAGCAGCCCTAAGTCAAGCAATTATTTAGTGATTTTAAGTCAAGAAATTAAAATGACTAAATGTGATAATGATCATATTATAGTTTTAAAGTCGTAAGGATTTGGCTGTTCCAAACGTTGCATTTCCAAATTCTCCCGAGTTGTGCCCGACTTTACACGAGTGAATAAAATGAATGGGATGGGGGGGCTGGGTTATTGTGGCGGAAGGTTCGCAAGCAAGTTTGATTGTGTCCAGTTTCTGGGAAGCAATTCCCAATGGAAAATTCCATTGGGACCAAGTAGGACTAAATTGGTGACTTAGAAACGACCCTGTCAATGAACGCTATGTACAGCGGAAACATGCAAGAGGAGGAGAGTTTTGTGTCGGAGGTCGTGGATGAGTCTCCTCCGTCATACATGTTTTATGCTACGTTCACACCGGACGCAGCAGGCGCGGCAGAAGCAGCGAGTTTACATGCAAAGTCAATGGTTGCCGCGCGTCAAGGCGCAGCAAAAGGTCCCGCGGCGCGTCTGAGCAGCTGAAACAGCGCGTCGGGCGCGTTTAGGCATCTGACGCGCCGCAAACGCGCTGCTGCTCGAGATGGAAAAATTGAACTTTTGCTGCTCGACGCACCGCGTCAAACAATCAGAGAAGCTGATCTGGGAGCTGACAGAGAGACACATTGCTGATGACACAGAGCACTGTGATCACTCCTCTGAAACAGTTTATTGACGCATAAATTACCTTAAAATGCAGGAATCTGCCGGCAGAATATGTTCGCTTTTATTATCCTGGTGCCTGCAGTTTAGATTATTTAGATGAAAAACACCTACCAGCCGCCGCGGTGAACTGCGAGGAGGCGACCAGGCCAGAGGCTGCTGTTGAAGGGGATCCTACTGACAGCTCACCGCTGGTATGTGGGGGTCTGAGCGGCTCCGACAGAAATAATATTGGAAGGCAGGATTGAAATCTGGATGAACTGACTGCACTGATTAAGTTTTCAGGTGGACTTTCTCACTTAAAAACATATTTAAACTACTTTATTCCCTCTGATCACAGCAAACATAGCTGCAAGGCAAAGAAAGGATAGAGTAGCTCCGCCCAACGCGCATCAGACACACTTTTCGACCGTGCAGCCAGAGCAGCAAAGCTGCTTCAGCCGCGCGTCAGAACTAACTGGTACAAGCAGCAAAAAAGAAGCAGCAGACGCAATTTTGCTGCTCTTGCTGCGTCCGGTGTGAACGTAGCATTTCTTAGAGGAGGAAAGTGATGACAAAGATGTTGTGGAAGAGGATGCCAGGGCAGCAGAAGCTTGGTTAGGTGTAGAAGGCTTACAGCCATATGATTTGACATTTAAATATGATTTGCCACGACTTTAAAGCTTCTGATTGGTTAATCAAAAATATTGGAAGTAGTTAAAGGCACACCAATGCCTTACCACTCAAAAATTAACCCCAGTCTATATTTACTATCAGCAAAATCTTTACAAATTGTTTGGGTTTTTTGGTAAATGAATGACCAATTCTTTTTCAGGCATCATTAAGTCTTGTCTTGGTGATGATTGACTCTTCTGTTTGTATTTGTATGTGTGAGTAAGAATCATGCCTCTGCCTCATGCAGAACTCCACCAAAAGCACTCAAACCTGGACAAACAGTGTAGGTGTTTACACTTGCCACTGACGTTGGTGCAGTATTCTCCTTAAAGACAGGTGGTTATACATTAACTAACCTCATTTGCAATTTTATTCAATGTTTAGCTCATGAGCGTGATGTTTCTGCCATATTAAATGAAAAAGCTAAGCAGAAAAGAGAAGAAATTCTTCACTGCGACTTTAAATAGTCATTCATTATCTTAATTTCATTATTTCATAATGGTATCCATATGGAATTGCTGTGGCCAAACAAACCCCTTGCAGCTGATTAGACATGTTATTTATCCTGACCTGTGTTTCTTCATACATCATTGAAGCACAAGATAGAGATACAATAGCGTGGAAAAAGCAGAGGGGAAACTTATTTCTGTATCTAACTGAGTGAAAAAAAAAATCATTTTTTACTTTATTGGCCAGATAGAATGAACCTCCTGGTGGAGTATGAATGCATCATAAATTTCTCCTACTAACAGATTGAGGTCACACAGCAAGCGCAATCATTCTCCCTAACTAATGTTTTCCTAACTTGACCAATTGGGAGCTACTTTATGAGCTCTGCATTCAGTGTCAGCATCCTCTCAGAGCCACGAGCACGGCTGTAAGCCCTTTGTTTTGGTCTCAGTAATAGTGATGTGTTTTGGCAGATGTCAGATTGTCCAATGAAAAGCCTTAATTTGCTCTTCTTCACATGCATTATTGACCAGATACGGCAGGCATATATTTTAGACCAATCTTTATATTTATATTAACTTTAGCCCTGACTGTCTTCATTTAAAAAAAAAAAAATGATGAAGACTGCAATTTAAGTAGAATTTACTATAATGACTCACACTGGGGATTATCCACCATGACCTCATATTATAGGTGATACCCTGGATGAACCATCTCTGTGTTGTTATTGTGAGGGTTATTCACAGAATTAAAACGGTCTCCCATGACATTCGATCCTCTGTTAAAGGAGACGTTAGAACCCAGAAGAAATTCACCAGGGGTTCTTAATTAAACATGATCGGAAGAGACTAAGTCTTCGTTTCTGTCTCGATAAGCCATGAGAGCTCTCTGTGGGTAAAGTGAGCTCTGACATGCAGTGGAGGGGGGAGGGATTACGATTAAGCTTTAAGCCCAGCCTGGCACATGCAGCCCTGCTTCTTCCTCATGCAGACGCTTCAGTGAGTTCCTGGAGTTCTGTCAGCATTGCGTTTTGTTTTTTTTTTGCAAAATGAAGATAAAGAAAACAAATCCAAAGTTTTCATCTCCTCTCTTGACCCATAACACAGAAAAACTCACTTATATTTCAGCGTCTCATGTATAGGCTGGACCTCACTGTGAGCCACTAACATGAGCAGCTAATGTGGTAACTGAGTGTTGAAAAGATTGCTTTAAGGGGATGACCACATCTGTGTTTTATTACTGCTGTGGGAGATGGTTAATTACAATCCGCTATAGTAAAATATTCTTTTAACGATCAAAGTCTAATAACTCCGGAAAGGGAGTGTTATGAGATCGGTAGGGGACTAATAATCCAACACGTATATCTGGACATTATAAATACAGTTCATTGTACAGGCGTTATATTTGTCAAACATTTTGTAACATTAAGGGTGGGCATAGACTGTATTATATTTTCAATTTAACTCAGCCGCATCTCAAACCGTATGACAAAACCAAAGGGTTTAAAACGCTGTAGAGCCCAATGCTTTGATGCAATATGACTGCTCACACCATACGTCCAAAACCCACACGTCAAACACAGTGGATGAGATGGTGCTGGTCAGACTCATCTATCTGGAACTAAATTCAGGGAAGAAGAAGAATTCCTTTGTTTGTGCATGTGTAGTACACATGGTTGAGGTAAATTGGCTCATTGATGCTTGTAGCTCTGCTTAAAGAGCAGGATGCTCACCATCATTTCAAGAACTGTCATAATCTGGACTGTTTGCTGTCCTTTAATTAGTAATTCCTTTCACCTGTCGTTTTCCCTCCCTGCCTCAATTATAATTTATTCCTCTCACCTGTTTCCTCTGGTTAATATTCAGTTCAGCCTGAGCATTCAGGGCCAGATCATTACTTGTCTTTCTGTTAGTCTTTCTGTCTGAGTTTTTGCCTTGGTTCATGTCCTGGATCCTGGCAGCCAGTGGAAAGAGGGTTTTTGTGTTTGTCTCATCTCCTGATTGTCCACTGTTCCTCCCCCGCAGAGTCCTCTAGGTTTTTGGCTCAATATGTGGAGAGGTTCAGTTTTTATCTCAGTAAGCCTGGCTCCAGGGAGGAGACCAGTTGAAAGTCCTGCATCAAGTTCCATGTCTTTTCTCGGCTACCCTCTTCCACTGAGCCTGCTCATCTGCACCTGATCCTGTCTGCTCCTGTGCGTAACCACCTGTTAATGCTTTCGGACCCTGTCAGACTCTGAACCCTCCTGGAAGCCTGTGGATGCCTGGAAGTCTGGATC
>NW_015150510.1:1437766-1442291 GCF_000732505.1 Cyprinodon variegatus
GTTTTGAACTTTCCTACTGACTGTCTCTCCTTGAATACTGGGTCCCTCTGTCCTCGGTTCATGACAAGAACTTGCTGCAGGAATTATGGCCTTGGAGATCATAGATGTAACCCAAAAAGAAGAAGAGGCTAATAAGTGTAAATAGGGAGGGGCTGCCTTGGTTGTATCTCACATGCACCCCCCGCCACTCGATCTTGCGTAAATCAAAGACAGTTAACGGATGGATGAATATGCTGTAAACTAATAGATATTACTTTTTGCTCACTGTCTTACTCTCTGGCTTTATATGTTTTGCAGATTCTAACAGACTTTTTATCATCCATTCATCCATCTTCTCGCGCTTAGTCCTTGTCAGGGTGGGTGCCTATGTCCGGGACTCTATGGACGAGAGGTGGGGTACACCCTGGACAGGTCGCCAGTCTGTCACAGGACAACACAGAGACACACAAAGCCACACATCCATGCACACACACTCACCCCTAAGGACAATTTAGAGAAACCAATTAACCTAACAGTCATGTCAGGGGAAGAGAGGGGAGGGAGGAAGCCAGAGTCCTCAGAGAAAACCCACGCATGCACACGGAGACATGCAAACTCGAAGCAGAAAGACCTTAGGCCAGGAATCGTACCAAGAATCTTCTAGGACAACAGCGCTACCCACTGTCACACCGTGCACTGCCTTGTATTTAGCTCAGCGTACCTATTGGCTCTGACCAGCTTCTTTGTTCCTGCTGATACTACTTGTGGCAAACTGTGAAATGGACTTCCTTTGCTCACCTTTTTACAATGAATTCCCACCATTCTACCTTAAAGGTCACATCTATGTATTGCACAACCAATAGCTGTCCTGTAATTGAAGCCCCCCCCCTCCCCTGGCACACATTTGTGATTGATGTACTGAGCACGGCTCTGTGAAACATTCAAAACTTGTGATATTGATTCATCCTATCACCCTGCTTCTAACTTCTCCACAACTTGATTCTTGGCCTGTTTGGTTTATTCCATGGTGCTCACAATGCTGCATGCCTACTAATGGCATTTACAAACCATTTGATGCCTTTATAGAGAAGCTTGATTTACATTATGGTGATGGTATAAAAATAAAAGGGGCTCAATATGAGTGCATGTTATACTTTGGGGGATTTTTGTTGGTAAACTTTGAAAAAAAGTGGGTTACTGTCTTTATTTTCATTGAACATTTATGTTCTATTCTGCATTCCCATGAAATCCCACTTAAACACATACAGGTTTGTGCCTGTGATGTTTCAAAATGTGAATCCATTTCACCCAGGAGTATTTGATTGAAAAAGAACAAGATCACTGTGGCCTAAAACTTCCCCGAGTGCTCAAGAGAGAAAAAGGCTTGTTCTCATTATAAAACAGGGTATTTAATTAAAACAGTCCATTGGTATGCAGAGAACATCCAGACCTTCAACAACAATGGCATTGGTTTTCACATCATACCTGATTCCTCACTGCTCCTTCCATCTTGCCTCAATTCCCACAGCAAAGGAAGAGAAAGGCCCTCATCTTCAGAATGGTTTCCTTGACAAATTGATATGACTTTCATGAAAACATTTTTTTTAATCATTGTATTATCTTTAGCACTGCACTCACCGCCAAAACCCATCCATTTTTGTGACACCACTATGATAAGATTAGTCATATTGTTTGTGTCGCCCGCTGAAAAAGACCTCTTTGTTATACGTAGCTAATAGTACTTTAGGACCACGTTGCTCCGTCTAACTCAGAAGAATATCAAAATCTCTTTGAAGGAAGACAAATCGCTTCAATGTTATTTTGTCCCCATTTGTGAAATTACCCTTTTAGTTTAAGTGCTCTGACAGACCACCTCCTTCCCCCCATGAAAAAATTGAACGAATGAGGGTCGTTTTACTCTATTCTCTCCATGTAAGAGTAATTGTCTTTTAACATGTCCAGAGAGCAGCTAGATCTTCACCCTGAGTGCTACTTTGCAGTCGCTTGATAGTGCTGTAAGGCTATGAGTTGACTTGGAGGTCAAACAGAGACGATCTGCAGAGATCACAAAAAGAGAATACTACAACATGATTGACGCCGTTCTCATCAATGGGCAGAGAATTCATTCACCAGTTTAGTTAACTTTTAACTAAACAGGTGAATGAATTTAACTAATCTTTTAATTCATATTTGTTAATCGCTACCGAATGTTATTCCATTTTTCCCACTACCTCTGACCAATATCCATAAGGCATGATGCTGCCACCACCATGTGTTAAACTGGCGATTCTAAAATATGAATAACCTTACTTCCTAATTTTATGTAGGGTTGCAGGGGGTTTAATAGAAACAGATCACTCCGCACATTTTCATTAATAGAAATTTTTAAAATGAGTTCATTTAATGTCACTGTTGTAATGCCATAAGCAATGATTTTAATTTTGAATATTCTATTCTTCCAAAAAAAAAACAATCCACTAGACTTTTTTTCCAAGTCTGAAGACATTTCTCTTCCCGGAAGTTTTGGCGACAGTGGTGTTGGATGTAGGAGTTTGCCCTGAAATCGAAGGATTTACGGTTCAAGCCCCGACTCCGACTTTCAGTGTCGTTGAGTCCTTGGGCAAGACACTTCACCTGCATTTTCTACTGATGGTGGTCAGAGGGCCCGGCGTACGGCAGCCGCTTCTGTCAGTGAGCCCCAGGGCAGCAGTGGCTACAATGTAGCTTGCCACTATCAGTGTGTGAGTGTGCGCGTGAATGGTAGAATGAATGTAGTATAAAGCGCTTTGTTTAAGTCTCCTGACTTGAATAAAGGCGCTATATAAGTACATGCATTTACCATTTACCAAGTTTTTCGATTAAAAATGCCTTGTTTTGGCTTAGAAAACATGCAATTGAAATGGAAAACAAGGCTTTGTTGGACTACTTTATAAAGCCTCTAAATTAACAGTAATTCTGACATTTTGAATTGAAAAATTATCCTGGATGGGAAGTGAAACGTCCTCAGACATATTCTTTTTGCCCCTGGAACCCCAGGAAGGCTACATGGGGGGATCTCCTCAACTGATCTCCATGCAGGCCCATGAATCTTAGCCTTTAGACTGCTCAAAAGCTAAGTGGACCTGCTGGCGAATCCCAAAACAACATTATGTTTTGCAGTAATATAGTTCTGGGATTTGCCAGCAGTCCTATTTAGCTTTTGGAGCAATCTAAAGACTGTGGTTCTTAGTCCTGCATGAATATCCACCAAAAAAGGACACAATATGCCACAGAGAACACAACCTGGGTCAGACTTAGCTCTCCTGAACTAAGATCAACGGAGGTTACAGGTCTGGCAAAGTTAGGGAAAGTGTTTCCAGATGAATGATCTGGGTTTTTGATTATTTCTGATCATGTGTTTTACTGTTGTGCAAAGCAAACCAACAAAAGCTAGCTTCAACTTTTCCCATGCCAAGTTAAGAAAAACTTCATTTTAGTAAGTCTTTTAAACACTAATGTTTGTATTTATCGTGGTTAACTGTTTTGTTCACGCTTTCATATGTTGTCTTATCTCACCGTCAGTTTACTGTGTGAACAGAATATGACAGAACCATATTTGATTAAATGACATAAAATCACAACAGCATTTCATTCCATAACTAGCAGAATACCTTAAATTGGGTGGGCCCGATCACCAACAGTTGTGTTAAAAATGAAGTGATGTTAATAGCTTGAACAGAACAAGGATATAAAGAATACCCAACAGAATATGAATAACATTTCAAACTCACTCCTCTTATTCATATGCTGTGAAAGAACTGTTTCCATCTGCCATTAGATTGAGTGTCTGGCAATTCTTTAATCATTAATTTTTATGAAAAGATACGTGCTGTGTAGGTTCACAGTAAACCATTTGGTCTGTTTGACTCAGAGGTTTGTCGAGGATAAAAGACCTTGCAGCCTTGGCAGCTGAAAGAGTTTCCATATTTGCCTGCATCATCAAGTAGCCTTATTGTTACTGGTGTTTCTTTCATTACTGATGCTATGGATGATATTGAAATCTCTAAGGCCTGAATATGAATTCCGAAGTGGTTTCAAATACACTCTTAGACTGGTGAAGTCAACCATTCTCATGAGCTCTGACAAACAATAAAACAGGCATTAAGTGATTAGGTTTAAGGCATTAATAACATTAAGCCCCTCTTTCACTCTTTTTCCAGGTATGTTGATGTATCACAAATAAAATCTAATAATAAAATCAAATGAAGTGCTTTTTCTAGAGCAGAGGTTTCTTAACTTTTCTTGCTGGGCTACCCTTTTGTTAACAATAAAGTTCAGGCTCCCAAAACACACTTAGACCAACTTTTTTAACAGTCCACAGCATGCAGTTA
This sequence comes from Cyprinodon variegatus, assembly GCF_000732505.1. Lineage (NCBI taxonomy): Eukaryota > Metazoa > Chordata > Actinopteri > Cyprinodontiformes > Cyprinodontidae > Cyprinodon > Cyprinodon variegatus. The sequence continues at coordinate 1,442,116 of NW_015150510.1, forward strand.
AATACTATGGAAGCAAATCGTTACCATATTTAAAATGAAAAAGCATTTTCAGAAATGCTTTTTCATTTTAAGAATGTGGCTGCATTATTTGTCTCATAAATGAAATTAGTAATCAATCATCCTATTTGCATTTTTTCTTTTCTTCTTTAACACTGTAATTCTGTAATTTATATGTA
>NW_015150510.1:1442540-1445609 GCF_000732505.1 Cyprinodon variegatus
TACATATAAATTACAGAATTACAGTGTTAAAGAAGAAAAGAAAAAATGCAAATAGGATGATTGATTACTAATTTCATTTATGAGACAAATAATGCAGCCACATTCTTAAAATGAAAAAGCATTTCTGAAAATGCTTTTTCATTTTAAATATGGTAACGATTTGCTTCCATAAAATACTGTAAATATGGCAATAAAATAAACCAAAATTTTCTTTGAATACATTAAAAATATTGAAATGTTAGCTGTTTATTTTTCTGTTAACAGTATTCAACATTAATATTAGTAAATTTAACATAAAATGTAATCAATTGGTTACTACCATGCCACATGCATTTACACTCTGCCACCCCAGGGGGGCGCACATCCTGTTTGGAAACCACTGTTTTAGAGTAAGAAGCCCTTCTCCTTATGATGCTTATGATTGCTGATTTGTATGGTTTGTGTATAGAAATGAAGGGCATAGATTTTATTGTTTAGATGTATCCTGAAACGTCTCAGTATGTAGTTAATGTTGTGATGTTGCCATTTTTTTCTCAATTAAGGATCAACTGGAGGATTAAATATTAATCCTTTAAGATTGCCTGCAGTTGGTCAAACAGTTTGGTTTAATCAGAAAGCAGTTTGGGGTAGTTTAATGTAATTTGTGCCATAAAATGGGCCTGGATGCTTAAAATGTGGCTCATTTTGGATGTTGACATTTTAAGGATTCAAAATACTAATTAAATAACTTTTTCTGACATCCAAAATGGTTTCATGTTAGCAGGGTAGAACATAAAAAAATTGTGTTAAAGTACCTAAATATGATTAAGTAAATGCCAAATGTGGTAGCATAATTTTTTTCAGTGTAGGTTGGAACATTTAGGGGAAAATACCACAGTTCCGCAAAGTATACAGAGAATTTCAAGTGATTTGCATTGTTTCATTTACATTTTTAATTAACCAAAACCCATTGATGCATTCTATGTTTGGTTATTACGTTGCTCCTCTGGAATCCCAATCTTTGGGGACACTGTTGCAAAGATAATGTGATTCTAAACGATTTATAACAATCAAAAAGAAAATCGGTGTGGGAGATTGAGCCATTTCACAGACCAGGGGAGAGACATCAGCGCAGCCTTAACTCCAGCCCTTATTTCCACTTGGCATCGCAAGAGAGAATAGTGATTTAAGCCATCATTTTCAGGCAGGTGCTGTTAGAGCCATCATCCATTCCCATTAGGCTTTAGTTACACCCACTGATCCAAATCAACTAAATTGGCCTAGAAGAATGCTATCTTATACCAAAGATGTGTTAAATTTTCCTTACCAGCTTTTTCTAAGAAGGGAAAACCTTGTAGATGTGTGCATAAATCTCAATGTTGTGTGTTTGTTTGTTTTTTTGCTCATGAACAAACAGAGAAAGAAGGAGGAAGGGGTAAAGCTGGAATGGTTTAGAAAAAAGCTAAATACTGGCAAACATGATAAAATATGCTTAAACATGCACATCTTTTCCCTGTGGGTGATACATAAAAGAATTATAAATACTTTCTCTGTGTTCTGCCTCAGAAATATGCAAGATAATGTGGTCCTTTGGGGTAAGGTGCATGAAACGAAAACAATCTCAGGATTTCTGCAGAGTGAAAGAAAAAAAATTGATCAGGAAAGATGAAGAGCAGTTTTTTTTCCCCCTTGCTGCTCATCTTTGCTATCTGTAGTGAACGGGGCTGGTTTTGATAAGAAGAGACATCCTTTAACAATTTCTGCCACACAGTCAGTGTCTTTGGAGCGTGCACTCACACAGTCCTATTATCTGTGACACAAAACCCGCTTAGTGGCTCTAAGACTTTCAGCTGAAGGTTTTTCTGAGCTCAGTTTCTTTCTTCTGTTTCTAGTTCAAAGCAATCCTAAATTTTGGCTCTGCTTTCTCTCTACACCCCCAACATGAGAATAAAATGAAAATACTTTCCTTTTTTTTTTTTTGAAACCAGATCAGTTCTCATTTTCCCCCCAGAACCTTGAAGATTTGCATGCAGATTTGTTATTAATGGAAATGGGAAGAGAGGAATGGTGCAGATAAAATGAGCTGCAGAGTTATTACTATGTGACAGGACATACAGTAGAGATGCAGCTCTGGCGCCATCTGCTGGACTGATGTTTGTCTACATGGCTGGCAGTACAGTACACCAACAGCTGAGTGTGACATTTTACACTTCACCTCCTCCTCTACATGTTAATTATGGAAAAAATGACACCTGACAACCTGTCATTGACAAAAAGATAGATAGATGCTTAGTCAGAGGTCATCTGCATTTCTTGATCATTTATCATTGCTGCTTAATGATGTCCCTGTATGTATTTTAATATCAGCTGAATAGCCCAAAAGATAGAGCATAAGTTATTTGGTTAAAAGCAAATACGACAATGGTGAAAAAATGTTTGCTTTGCTTCTATTGAGTTATAATCTGATGAATTCATAACCCCAGACCAAGTGCAAGAAAATTGCAAGGTTGAAAGAAAAGGAAACTTGCTTTTGTATTCAGCTCTATTTTGTCTAAAAATGGGCTCAGTGTAATACTTTTACAATGCGGAATATTTTTCTTCCTTTGTGTAATTTCAGCTAAGAATAAGTATACTTCTTCTTTTCTGTGTGAAGACCAACTCTACCCTCAAGGGCAAATGTCCTGCATATTTTAGATGTATCCCTGCTCCACCGCAGCCGATGAAAAAAAGGCTGAATTTCAGTTTTCCAGTTGTGCTTTACCATGGATACCAGAGGACCGAAATGATAAATCAGGCAAGGAAAGCATTTAGGGGGTAGAAGCCAAAAAAAAATCCAGAGAAGCAGAGATCCAAAGCTTAGATGAGAGAACTGTCTATGGAGAAATATCTGTCAGCCCATATGGAAGACACTTTTAAAAGTATTTTTATAAACATTCTCTTATTTGCATTATGTTAAAAGCTGTGTAGGGGGCACTTTTGTAAAAATTTTCTTTGGTCAGGTTAAAGGAATAGTACACCCAAAACATGATTAGCCTTCATTTTCTACTCACCCCCATGCTGAACAACACTCTGGAGTACTTTTTTGATATC
>NW_015150510.1:1447571-1466846 GCF_000732505.1 Cyprinodon variegatus
GCGTCTCTCTGAGCAGGGGATTCATCTTCACAAGTACCGTTCAAGCACCGCAGGAAAATTAAGTGGCAGTCAGCTCCTCCGTTCCTCAAGAAAAAAACGCAATCTGGGTAAAACCTGTCCGCCCTCCAACGAGCAAGTCCTTCACTGGAACAACACACACCGACTGGATTCAACAAGAGACACCGGAGTCCACAGCTTTAATTCCCTTCTTCAAGTCTAAGACACAAATTTCCCACTGAGCCTGAACTAACCGCAGAATCTTCCCCTTCATTTTTCAGTTCCAGTTCGACAGTGTTCTGAGCAGCACAGGATTCTTATCACCAACTCTCAATAAAACCTGTTGAACTTTTCCCTGGTCTTTCTGTTTGGTCTTCTGCATGTAGGTCAGAACTTTAGATAAAATCATGACATATTCTTTATGGTACGCCAGCATTCATACCATGTAGGCGAATCACTGTTCACCAGACATCCGCTGCTATATTATTTATATTTATAATTTTTTTTAAAACAAAGTAGATTGTGTATGATGACAGGCGGCTACGCTCTACCCCTTCTATTTATTCGGCTAGCTAATCTGAATTGTACAATTCCACTTCGAGAGCGGGATCATCTGTGGTAGTAGCACTAGACATCTTCCAGGCATGTGAGTAAAACTAGCAGCAGTTCAGCGGACAGGATGAATGAATGGTAGCCGGTGAGCGTGGATGACGTCATACACACTCCGCTTTGTTTAAAAAAATATATAAAAAATATAACCGCGGATGTCTGGGGGACAGTGATTCGCCTACATGTTATGAATGCTGGCGTAAAATAAAGAATAAATTATGAACAGTTTAGTTTGTGCCTTCAAGTCGTTGCCCATAGGAAGACGTTACTTGGATATAACCTAACGGAACATCTTTAGAACAGCTCCAAATGACACAAAACTCATATGGGTGAGTAGAACATGATGGAATAAAAATCAAGGGGCCAATATAAAAAAAAAAAAAAACGGTGTTCCCCTTTAAGCTCTCAAAATGAAAAATTTACAAAAAGTTTAAGGGGTGTTAATAGTTTATATTTAAACATGCATACAAATGTTCGATATTATCTCAGCGTCTTTGTGTTTTATCCTCATATCACAGGGGAACTGTGGCTTTCTCTTCCTTTGCTGTATTGTATTTGTTCACAGCCCTCTATTTAAAGTAGCAACTGCTTTCCGTATTAACTAGCTCAGGGGGGAGGTTTCAGTGACCAGAACGGCTCTGCTCCTGGAGGAACAGAGTTCAGGGGGCATAGCTGACACAAGGCATGGGATTTCCACAGCCTTAATTCCAGATAATAATAAAAAAAAAAAACAGTGATCACCAATGAGACTAGTGCTGGTATTCCTGGAGTGGTGAACTCCATTTTCCCATGATGACGCTCTGGCTTGCAGTCGGGTGCTACCAGAAAACCCCCGCTACATCAGGAGATTTGTTAACTGGAGCTTGTTGGTCATCAACATGACATCAGATCTGAATCTAATGAAAAAAGTTTCTCTCCAAAGCTCAGCAGCCAGTTTATTGTTGTAAAGTTTTGCCACTGCAATAAAAGAGGAATTTATATCAAATCCCTTCAGACCTTCCTTAGTAAGGCCAATAGGTGTGGAGGATGATGTACTTTAACAAAAGTTCAGAAACATCGATAAGTAATAAGCTTAGACAATTTTAAAATATAACATATATTCTGCTATAACAATAAGTTGATCCTCTCCCTGCTATGGTCTGTAAATAACAAAACCATTAGCAGACACCAAACTCATCCAAAATAGTTACATATACAATTACAAATACAACTTCCTGCAAAGTATTCAGACCGTTTAAACTTTCACATTTGTTGCATGGCAACAGATAAACTTCATTACATTTTATTTGAATTTTATGTCAATGAAGGAGGCAAAATAAATGAAACTTTGAGGCACAGTTACGTATAGCTTATACAGCATACATATATATATATATAGATTAGATAGATGGATAGACAGATAGAGAGAGAGAGAGGTAAATAAGCTTTTTGCTTTAAAATAAGATAATTAGTTATTATTCACTTGAAATAAAAGTTGCGTTTTCTTATTTTCAACTTAAATCACCTTATTGGCAGGTTATCTTAGCCTCGTGAGACCATCCTGATTTCGCAAGCTTTCAAGGTTTCACTCGCTAATCAGTCTGGAGACTCTCCGTTAAAGAAAATTTGGAGCCGTTCACCAAACGAACGTCCAATCAGCGTTGGCTTTGAGGCGGGTTGAGGTGTGACGCAACGAGAAGCGCGACAGTTCAGTCTAAAGAACATGGCGGCTTCAGCCGATGAAACTAGCATTAGCGTGGCTATCGAGCAAGTTTTATCGGAATTACAGAGTATTTCTTCACTGAAAGAAGAGTAAAACACTGCTCTGGAGGCTTTTCTTAGAGGAAAAGATGTTTTTGCTCTTCTCCCGACTGGTTTCGGCAAGAGTAGCCTGGCTGTTAGTACGTCATATGCTTCGTTGATCTGATTGGTTTATTTGGCCCGTCTATCACCAACATAGGCCAATCAGCTAACCAGTATTTTCGCCCCTTCCCAAAATTACTTCAATGGAAGGTTTCTAGATGGATATGTGGAGCAAATCCATCTGGCGGAGTCAGGTTAAGGTTATCTTACTTACCTGCTTAAAAAAATAGAAAAATTCATTGATTTCAAGGAAAGAATGAAATCTTTAGATTAATTTTTTTACAGTGCAGCTCTGACCAGTCTCCTTTTCGGTGGTCAATAACTCCTCCCACGCAGCTTGATGTTGATAGATGCATGTTTAGGTTAATGTGTAGGAATTATTTATTTCATCAAACATATTTTGCATTTAAGGCCAACAAAATATGCTTTGGTCAGACCTTGTCTGACTCACAGGTTTGCTGCTTCTTCTACATAGCTTATAGCAAATTTGAAGTTGGTTTTTTTTTCAGCAGTATTTTTTTTCCTTACCACTCTTTGATATAGTTCAGATCTGTTCGTTTCCTTGCTCTGATTGACCTTTGGCCTTTTGGCCGCTTTTCTGATTAATACTGTTCTTCCTCGGATTGAAGATGAACTCTATCTTTTTGCTATATTTGCAATTGTGTCAAAAACACAATTATGTGCTACTTTGTAGTGCTCCAAAATCTAAAATCCAAAAGACAGTTTTTAATGTAAAGCCATATGTAACAAAGTTCATAGGGTGTAAAAGTAAAGGCACGCAACAATGAGTACTCATACATCATGTGAATCCTTGGACTTTCTTCACAGTGAATCTCTTAGTATCTGTTGTCTTGTCATTATCATGTGCAGCCTCTGTCGGGGAGCAGAAAAGTTTGCTGTTTGACTTTTATAACGATGTGTCAGCCTCAGACAGTCAGCAGCACTAAGCTCTTTCAGAAACAGGATGTCTGCTAATGTGTACACTGCTGTTTTCACAATGGTACTCAATGGCCTTGAGATGGATTTCAAAGCAGTTATTGTGGTTTTTCTACACATTCAGCTGAATATGAAACACCATGAAACCTTGCTCTCTTCATTTGTCATCCCTGTTCTGATTCTCAACGTGTGTTTTGCTTTAAAAGCTTAAAGAGGACTCCATAAGAAGGTTGAGAATCTATGATTTAATTATTTTTTAAATGTGGCACGATGAAAATCAATGTGGGGACTGAACCTTGACAGCTGGTAACCCTGCATGCAGGCTGAATGTCTCAACATATCAGTGTGTTCACAAACACCCGGAAATAGGTCTTGTATTGCTTTGCTTCAACCAGTCAAATCCGGCAATAATGTTGCAGTATTATAGTTTAAGAAACCAAAATGAAATAGAACGTAAGTTATGTAGGCATCTTTATTTGTATAGCACATTTCAGCTACAGGGCAATTCAAAGTGCTTTACATCAAATCAGTGAAAAACAGAAGAAACAGTTAAAAAAAAATAAAAATAAAACACAAGAATAAAAATTACAGTGCAGTATAACAGATTAAACAGTAAAGAAATGAGCACCATTTAGAGAAAGGCAACATCAAAATGAAAGGTCTTCAGCATTGATTTAAAAGAACTGAGAGTAGCAGCGGACCTGCAGGTTTCTGGGAGTTTATTCCAGATGTGAGAACCATAGAAACTGAGAGCTGCTTCCACCTGTTTAGTTCTGACACTAGGAACAGAAAGTAGACCTGTCCCAGATGACCTTAAAGGTCTGGGGAGGTCATAGTGTACTAGCAAGTCAGAAATGTATTTTGGCCCTAAACCGTTTAGTGATTTATAAACTAGCAAAAGTACTTTGAAATCAATTCTCGAAAACACAGGAAGCCAGTGTAAGGACTTCAGAACTAGAGTGATGTGATCCAGTCTCTTGGTCTTAGTGAGGACTCGAGCAGCAGCGTTCTGAATCAGCTGCAGCTGTCTGATTGATTTTTATGACTACGGTTCTATGAATCCCGAAAGATCACCAGAGTATTCAGTCCCTTGGTATCCCTAGGTTCACGAGAAGATCGTGGGTGTCAGAGTCTTGGTTTGTTAGTTCCTGTTTTCTTGGTTTTCCATTTATTGTCCTCTGCTGCCCTCTTGTGTCCTCTTTCCCTTGCTCTGTTTTCTGTTCTGCCTTCACCTGTTTCCAATCCTCTCGTTAGCCCTGTCTTTGTCTCTGTCCCCTTTAAAAGCCCTCCCTCTTCAGTTCCTGTTTGCTGGATCCTCGTCTAACATCTGCCTGCCTTCCTCGTCTCNAAGCCCTCCCTCTTCAGTTCCTGTTTGCTGGATCCTCGTCTAACATCTGCCTGCCTTCCTCGTCTCTCCCTGGCTCCTAGAGTTTTTGGTTTACCCCTAATGTCTCCTTGGTTCTGGTACGATTGTTATTTTCTGTTGGATTTTGATTCCTGCCCCTGTTCCTGTGAACCTTAATAAACCCACTTAAATTCACCTCTGCCTACAGGTCTCTGCATTTGGGTCCTCCAAACAAACACCGCTTCATGACAGTGGGACTGATTTCCCAGTGTCACATAGTTATATAGACTTATGTTGATCACCAGTAGGTCAAAGGTGACTTTGTTAATGCTAATTCTCGCCCTGCACAAGCGCAAGAGAGAGCATTCAGTGCTTGAAGCACCACCTCTGGTGTTCATGCGGGATTCATAGAACCGTAATTACATACATAATGTTACTTTAAACTGGAGAGACTCACAGAGAGAAAAGCTGCAATTAACTGACACGGATGAAATAAGTTCTTTGGCGCTCCGGCCCCGGCAGAAGACTTTGATGCTGTGAATTCACATTTGCTTGGATGAGTAACCTAGGAAAAGATTAGAGTAGTCGTCATCCCTGGAGCCCGGACACTGCTGGTGGAAAAAGCCAGAGGGTGAGTGGGACTCAGGATGAGGGAGAAGATGGGGTGGAGGAGAGAGAAGCTAAATGAATCTTGAAAGATGATTTGCTTTGGAAGAGGTGCAATCCCAACATCGATTGGCTGAAGCCTGAATGAGGACATAACAGGTGGTCCAGGTGAGGCTAATAAGAGTCTTCCAGATTAAATTTTCACTTTATGTCAACCCGGAGAGTCTCACACAGAGAAAAAAAAAATTATTAGAAATTTTTTATTGACATGATTATTTATTTGGCGTTCACACAGATGACTTGGATTCCGTGAAATGACATTGGCTTGGATGAGTAATCCAGGAAAAGAATTAGAGTAGTCTCCCACTCCCAAATAGGTTTCTGGGGCCGAGTTAGGAGACTAGATCCCAAAGTCAGGGAGTGAAGGGATGGAAATGAAAATAAATTCAAAACTTCCATTCAAAATAACAAAATTCATCAACATAAGTCATTCAACTCCATATTAAACACATGTGAGTTAAAAAAAAACTCTATTGGCTAAACCTAGTAAAACTCAGGAAACCTAAGCTGATATGTACAGAAAGTAAAAGGAATTTAATTATGCAATGATATTACAGTTTGGCATGGAGATTATCTATAAGTAACAAAGTTTATCTTGAAGAGTTTTGGATGAACTCAAATGAGCTCAATAACTAATTTAGAGCGATTGGAATGTGATTGGCTCTACAGTGTTGCAGAGGGTAGCGCTGTCGCCTTGCTGCAAGAAGGTTCTGGGTTTGATTTCCAGCTCAGGGTCTTTATGCATATTTGCATGCATAGGTTCTCTTCAGGTACCCCAGCTTCCTCCCACAGTCTAAAAGCATGACTGTTAGGTCAATTGGCTTCTCTAAACTGTCCCTCGGTGTGAGTCTGTGTGTCAATGGTTGTATGTCTTTGTATATTCTATATTTATTTGCTTAATCAGAAATCAACAGCTGTTTAGGTGATTGATTCTTAACATTCTGTTATTATTCCTGGATGAAAAATGTAGGGTAAAGACCCTTATGGCATTTAAATTATTGAATTATTTACACAATATTATTAGAGGTCACCTACATGGTTAGAAAGCTCCCTTGCGGCTGGATGCCATGTTAGAATTAGAATTAGTCTGACATACCGGACGCTCTGGAAATGGTTTAGAGCCTGGAGGACTGTAACAACACTGGTGAAGAGGCAGACTAGGAGAGCGCCACCAAAGTTCAAGAGAAAGAGGCAGAGAGTGCGTAAAAACTATCAAAGAATCACTTTCTGTTCACTGTTCCTTCTTACTTTTCCTCTATAGAATGGTTTAGGGAACCAAAAGGACTACCCCACTTGTCGCCTTCTGTATTTGGTGGTCATAGACGGTATATTATTGGCAGCTTAGAGTGAAGTGGCAGGCATGACAGTCAGCTCCTCTAAGTCTGAAGCCATGGTTGGTGACTGGTGGGTCAGGGTTGGTCTCTGCATCCAATGGAGGACTTTCAGTATCTTAGTGTCTTTGATTGATTGATTTATTGACTTTATTGATCTCATAGTGGAGAAATATATTCGTTGCATCAGCTCAAATAGTCAAAGAAGAGGAAAGTGCCAAAGGTAGAAAGAGGTGCATGGGATATATACAGTGTGTACATGTGCAAAAGTCACATTAGGATAGAGTGGGAGACAGATCCATTTACCACTCGGCCTACGTTGCAACCCTCACCTAAACAAAACATGAGTTCAACCCTTTTATTTGTTTAGATTTCCTCTCTGAGCAGCTAAATTGAAGACAAAATACATGCCTGGAGTTTGGAAGTGATGAAAAATACATTTGCAAAATGATTTTATTAAAAAAAAAGTGTATATTTAGCTTCATGCAAACAGGGAATGACTTGAACAACGACTCTTAAGAGAGTAATCTAGAATTCCTTCAGCACAGTGACAGCTGCGTGCAGCTACAGGGTGATACAGAACATTTCCCCACCGGAGAGTAAGTATATGATAAACCATATGTTTATGAAGGAAATAGCTGCAGTGATAAAGATTTATATGCCCTTCTAATGACTTTTGCATTGTTAATTCAACCACAGGACGGCTTTACTGTATATGAACGCATGCAGTCCTAAGAAAAGCATGGCTTTTAGCCTGTATTGCAAATCCCACTGGATTTGGGGCTTACGACAGGGCAGCAGAGGGTGACATCAATTCCAAAGAAAACAGAATGCACTACATTGTTTTCTAAGCATAGCCTAGCTGCTGGGGACAGGTCTGTAAAGAGACACTGGATCATATACACTGGATCTGGAAATACTAAGAAACATGGTAGCAGGAAATTACAACTGGAAAATAATTAGTTGTAAACAATGTTTAAAATAAGAGATCAGAATATTGAATTCAGAGATAAAAAATGCCACCAAGACCATTTTAAGTTAAGATGAGGATTGTGCAGATTATTGCATTTGAATCAGCTCACTTAAAAAACAAACATATTTACTCAGCATATTTACTCAAGCCTGAAACCTCCGCGCTCATTTTGAAGCATAAATTGTCTCCTCCAGCTGCACCAATGTAGACTCTCATATTCTCCCAGTTCTTACTTCTACCTCTTTTTTGTTTGGGTTTTTTTCTCTCCTGCCCCTCATTGGAAAAAGGTTACAGATGATCCACCATTGCAACAGAAAGTAGTAGGCAGAACGATCTATTTCCTCGTTTAAAACTCCTCTGCTACTGATAACACATTTTTTAGATTCAGGTAAAATGCATACTGTTCACACATTTGTCCCCTTTTGCCTACTCTAAAAAAAAAAAATGGTAACCCAACATGGCGTCTCCCATTGAGTTCCCCGTCCCTAATGTAATTATAAACAGCTATCAGAAGGCTTTCATTTTGGATGTGATGTTATTAGACTTTTGCATAATATTTATCAATTAAAGCAATAATTGATTGTTAATTGAATAATTGCTTATAACGAGCAGAAATTTCTCACATACTGTCCCTTTAATCAAAAATCCAACCACACTTTGTTCAGTCTACCCTTTTTCTAAATCTGAGGTGTTTTGTTTGTTGGCCAATTTGCACAAACCACAGAAGTTTGAAAAGTTTCTACTTTCACCATTTTCAATGGGCACATAAAATCAGTTGCTGAGATGATTGGAGGTTTGTTATGCTTTTACTTCAATCTTGTTAAGTGTAGCTTCACGCATATCTAGAGGCTTTGTCGCCTTAATCTGTGCTGCATCTCGATGAAGACGATCTAACATACTTTGCCTCCATTGAACTCATGTTTTTTGCTGCCAGCCTTTCTCACAGCTTGGCTTTGTTCTCCAGCTGAAGACGCAGTCATCCTGAGCATGAGTTATCTATGAGCTTCTAATGGACTCCCAAAGGTCCTGAATGACCAACTGTAAAGGCAAACTGACGGAGTTATCCCAGCATGCATGGAGTGCAAATGCTGGTGCTCCTGCTAGTTTTCCATGTGAGCAAGCCTGAAATAGCGCAAAACAATCTCGGAGCATGAAGCCGTGTCAGGATTGCAGGCGGAAGCCCTGTGATTACATGGATTTAAAATATGAAACCAGCTCTCTTTCTCAAACACAGACACACACACACGCAAGCTCAATGTGTTTGTTTAGAAACTTTGCTAAGAAAATGCTTACGGTTCTTCCTTAAGATGTCTTCTCTTCCTCCTCTGCAGAAAGCCACAAAAAACTGTTCATAAACATCTATCTATCTATCTATCTATCTATCTATCTATCTATCTATCTATCTATCTATCTATCTATCTATCTATCTATCTATCTATCTATCGATCTATCGATCTATCGATCTATCTAACCCTATAATAATCTATAATATTGCTTGTACTTAGACTGTAGAGACTAATTAAGGTGTTGCTTTTATTGTTAGTATAAATGAGGACATTTATGCACACATCCCTCTCCCTCATCATTAAACATCAAAGTTGGGACTGCAGTGCAGTTTCCGTCTAAAAAAAATGTCATTTTTTCCACACTGGATCTTTGCCTTCCCTTCATTATCTTCTCAATTTGCTGGGAGTTGCTAACTGGCTTAGCCTTAGTAGGCTTATTCATGCAAGATACTGTGCACCCTCCCTGCATACATGCACAGTATCGTACCTCTTTTGGTATTATAGATATACAAAAAGAGCTTTATTTACTAGCAAACAGCCAAAAATAGCATAAAACATAAAAATACCAGCATGAAATGGTAATCAATCAGAAAATCTTTGTACGCAACGAGAATGAGCCACTGGCATATGAAAAAAATACATTTCATATTACAGGAAGGTGCAACTTTGTCTTTAAAAAAAGGGTTCAAGCAGTTTTTCAGGCCTATAGCATCACAATAATGTTTGCACTGTACATTTTTTATAATGTTAAAGTAACAAACATGTAATCTATCAGTGATACATGCTTATTCAGTTTTCCACAAATTCACTGAGAAATACCCTCGTCTACTGGAAGCAAACGTACCCTGACAACAAGCTGTTGGGCCTGATGGAGCTGTGGTAGATGCTCCAAAATGTAACCCCGTTCACGGCTTTTATGTGAAAAGAACTGCAGGGGATTTTCTACACTCAAGTGTTGCCAAGCACACACGTCTCTCTGCACAGATACCTTCAACAAGGCCGGTTCTAGAATCTTCTTCACCCAGAATTGTACAAAAGGGCTTAAAAGCAGGCAAACATTTACTTAAGGAGAAAACAGGACGGTAAAAAACTGTTACCTGACCTAAAATAACAAGATGTTGATGTTGAATCTCTTCAAATATTTTGGTTTTACTCAATTTGGCCTTTTTTTTGTGTGTGTTTTTTTTGTCAAATGTGCATCGATTTACCACCATCTATCACACATTTTGGTTACGGGTTCTGTAAAAAAACAAACATATCTACCTGTTAAACAATTTCACCTTTTCTCACGTAATAATACCTCCTCATTCGTTTCTATTTGCATGTTTTCAAAACATAAAACAAGGCTTTGTTGGGCTACTGTATAAAACCAACTCAACTCAATCAACCCTATTCCTGACATTTTGAATTGAAAAAGCTTCCTGGATGGGAAGCAAAACGTCTTCAAACTTGGAAACAAAGTCCAGTGGATTGTTTTTTTCTTTTTTCTTTTGGGACCAATGTATGGATGCATCAAACTGCGCCAGTCTCATCTGATCTAACAAGCCAGAACACCTCAGTCTATATTTGATAAACATGGAGCAGCACTGTAGAGGCGTAGCCAGAATTTTGGCCACCCCTGGGCCCCCATCTAGCTCCGCCCCTGCAGCACTGGTAAGAGGGATTCAAACAGATAAAAGAGCAAAAGAATAAAGCACACTTACTACTCCTTTGCCTCCTTGCATGCTGCTTTCCATTGTTTATTTTCCTGATTTTGGTCACACTGGTGCAACATATTCTCATTATCAGTTTGTATGAAATCGTACGAAAAGTCATGCACATTATTTCGTACGTTTTTGACGTTTTTCCTCGAAAAAACAAATCAGTGCGCATGCGCAGGCAGACAGACGAAAAAAGCAGATCCGCGGACGGACGTAATCCTGGGAAAAACAGTGCAATAATTACTTCTTCATGTCTCTAACTACGTTGCTTGCTGTTTTGTATCTTAGGGTTAGGGTTAATTGTATCTTAAATTCTATGTTATTGAATGGTGCGGAAGATGCGCATGCGCAAGGATATCTTGTCTCGGGGCAAGACGTAAAAATACGACGAAATACGACGAAAAAAACGTCAAAAACGTACGAAATTACGGTGCATAACTTTTCGTACGATTTCATACGAATTCATAATGAGAATACACTGCCTGGTGACATCATCAATGCTAAACCTGCATGATGGCGTCACCAGACAAGTAGCGACAGGGGGAACGGACAGAGGTCACACAGCTTCCCAGTGACGGTTAGATCCAGCTGTTTTGCCAATGAGAAGGGAGTCAAATGCCAATTGTTAGCTGGTTGAACCCTGTTTGAAAACCAGTGTTAACTTGCCTTTTTCTGCTGGAAAGTGGCTTAGACTGTTCTTAGACCCTGTCAACCTCCAGCTTGCTCCAACACCAGTGTCCGCGCCCTGGGAGGAAGACTACCTAATTTATTCATCCAAGCTCATGCAACTCAAAGCATCGTGACTTCTGCCAGAGTCCGAGGAGTACCCTGAGAGAACCCATGCATGCTCAGGGAGAACATGCAAACTCCATGCAGAAAGAAGCCAGGCCGGGAATCAAACCCAGAACCTTCTTCCTGCAAGGCAGCAATGCCTAGCCTGACGTAGTCCTACTCAATTCTAGTCAGAATATGAGTCTGATACTGCTCCATAGAGCTGTGATTATGGGGCGTGTTTCGAACGAACCAGGAAAAAAAATGCCTCTGCACTCAATTGGATAGACCTACAACCAATAAGAGCAACGGAGTGCGTGACGTATGTTAAGCGACCAAGGGAGCCAGCTGATAAATTAAACTTTTGCCGAATCCCGTAGGAAGGACGCCAAAAACATCTTTCTTTTCAACAAATGCCTTCATCGCGTTTCTCTGTTCCTCTTTTAAAATTAATTTGCTGTCGATATCTTCTAGAACAGACCTAATAGCAGAATCTACACACCTCAACTCTCCAGCGGCAGCCATTGTTGTTGTCACCCAAGCGCGCTTTGGTGACGTGGTTGATTACGTTACTGTTGATCATCTGTCCATCGTCGTATAAAGCCCGCCCTGACAATTTGATTGGCCCGACCAGATATTGGGCGAGCATACTCGCGCTACTATTGAGCAATGCCAGACCGAACTTCCCGACCTCAAACGTTGTGGGCGGGACTAAGTTTGGAATGGCACCCAGGCTAAGCAATGCCACCACTGAGCAGCCTATTTAAAAACATAAAACATGAAAAAAAATGAAATAATAAGATCTGAGAAAACAACAAAGTTACCATCAAAATAATTTTTTTGGAATACAGTTTCATTTCTGGATCGCTAGGATTTTATATTTTTCAATTAACAAAAAATTTTTTTTTTTTGATTGCACTATTTTGGAACAAATTTCCTTCCATACACCATACAGCTGCTTTTATTCTAGATTAAGAGTATACATAGATGTACTCTCATGCATGCTCTGAGAAACTGAATAGATTCATATCTTTTTTTCTCACGCTTCACATTGTGCACCACTTTTTGTCCGTCTATCAGCAAGTTTCCAGTAAAATAAAATGAAGGTTGCTGTAACCTGAAAAACAGTTCCAGCAGGATGAGTGCTTTTGCAGGGCGCAGTGTGCTCTCCAACCAGTGACAACATGAATAAATAAGGGAAAGACAATGCCAACCCACCCCATCCAAGTGACATTTTTGTCTCCTTTACTGGCACCTCATTACCTCCTCTTCACGTCTTCCCCATCTTCTTGTATCGCACGGCGCATATCTCAGCATAAAGGACAGCACATTATGTGTTTAATGTTCCTGCTCATATCCAACAAGATTTATGCTGCCTGCTCAGTGGATTTTTAGACAATGTACCCAATTAGCCACGTGTTAGACAGCATCCTGCTGCTACATTGTCATCCTCATGCATTTGTTGCCGTGCCAGCGAGTGCAAACTTATTAGCCTCCTGCAGGGGATTCTTCAGAAAAGTGAAACCGCTTCTTCTTCTGCCCACTCTCTGTAATCTTTTCCAAGAAGAAAAATTGGCTCTGCGTGTCTCGCCAGACATGTTCACAGTGTGACCCAGTGGACCTGAGGGTGAACACAAGAAAATAGAGTGGTTATAAGCCAATTAATATGACCTTAGTGAATTCAAAGCAAGTCTGTGAATGCACTGTTATCTTTATCCTCCTAATGATAAACATGTCGTTTAAGACTAGTTGAAAACCAGGGATGCACACATCAGGGAAGGCCAGTGTATCAAAATTAAAAACACATTGAGCTTTTAGAGCTAGCAGCAGTAGCAGGTAGAGAAAACTAGCAAGACAGATGGGCCTATCCAGGAGCATGTGCCATCATTGATATTCCCTCTGAACCTGAGGCTAGTTAACATTGATTTGCCGTCCTTGTCACTGGATCTCCAGATGTTCAATGGGCAGCCTGACATCTGATAATGCAAAGACAGGACCATGTGGCGGCAAGTGGCTATCTTAGTAGGGATTCATCAGGTCGGCCTCCACCTGCTCACTCAGATAGATGGCTTAGTAAATATGCAGATCCCAGCTTCGCTGTCCACGGCCAGATGGTGCAGCTCAAACTGTATTTGCAGACTGCAAACTGCTAAATGCAGGACAGGTGGTTAAAAAAAAAGCAAAAAGGGAGCCTAGAAACGCCTGAGGTCTAGACTGTTCTGTACTTTGAATTTGAATCAAACCACCTAGCAGCCTTAAACACCTAAACAGAGAGAGACTGGTTGCAGTCAGAGGATGAAGAGGAAGAGAGGCTGGGAAGAATTAAGGAAAAAGTCTTAATTCAGATGTTTGGAAGTCGTCCAGACTGAAGCAGCGAGGTCACCCTGGCTGGGAAAGGGACAGGCCATCTGGGAATTCCATGTAGCCGTGTACTTCCCGCATTCAAAAAGCCTTTCCAGAAACCAGGCTGACTTTCAGAGTCAGACAGGAAGTGGTGTCAGACCCATGCTGTGCACTCAGATAAGAGATACGTTACAAAACATGGGTAATTTTTAAGCTAAATAGCAAAACATTAATCAGTTTAGCATTAAGTTTCTGTTACTCACCGGCTTAATTCAACAAAGGCCACAAACCACAAATGTTTAGCAATAATCCAGTGACATTTAACTATCAGTGATATTGCTTGCACTTTTAATCATGTAAATGGATATTTGTAGCAATAATACAGCAATAACTAGCAGCAACGTGTCAAAAGCTTTTAACATAAGAAGTAAGACAGATATTTATATACAATAAATAAATATGGAGGGTTAAGGGTAGGTGTACAGAAAGTGCCATTTATGTACTTCATGCAGAATTAAATAATTAAATGTACTAACTAAGTAAAATAAATAATAATAAATAACAAATGTAATTTAATTATATTTATTCATCTCATAGCACACTCATAAAAGTATTTCCAGTTTAACTTTACCCATCAAACTAAGTAGGGGGGACTAGGCCCATTTCCATAGAAATCCTGACATCTGATTGGTTGCTTTTCACTGAGCTAAATAAATTAACGATAATAATAGTAATTGAACTTTATTAATCTCATTCTGAAGAAATAAACCTCTGTATTTGACCATCCCCTTGGGGAGCAGTGGGCTGCCACCATGCGGCGCCCAGGGAGCAGTGTGGAGTTAAGGGTGTTGCTCAGGGAACCAGAGTGGAGGCTGTGGGGATTAAACTTGCAACCTTCTCAGAGCACAAACTAACTGCTCTAACTACTAACATCACCTTCTTACTGTTTTTGTTTTTTTTTTATGGAGGCCAGAGTTGCTCACTCAGTGTCCCCTAACACCGTGCTGTTAAAAGGGAGTTTTTCCTCTCCACTGTCGCTACAAGCATGCTTAGTGTGAGGGATTGCATTTGAGTCAAGTTCTCGATGCAATCAACTGGTTTTCCTTAGATAGAAAACTTTGAATCAACTTGATTGTATGATCTGGTGAACTGTAAAGGGACTTGAGATGACATCTGTTGTGAATTGGTGCTATAAAAATAAACCGAATTGAAATTAAATTGAATACATTTCTGCACATTTTAACAATAATATTGACCTAAGAGTAAAAAAAAAAAACCGGAAGAAGTTTGTCTTATCTTGCTCAGTGGGAGGTAACCAATCAGATGTCAGCTCCTCAAGTCGCTCCCACTGTGCTGGATGGGTAAAGTTTATATTTAATAAATGTATGATCGGTGTGCTTTTTAAATGTAACAATTATAACTCCAAGGAATTTGATTTATTTTACTCTTTCATGATCAGAAACTCTTATTTTGATTTTTACTTTGTCTCTTTAAATCTTCCATGAAACATTATTTTTGTTTTAATAAAATAAAATTATCATTCCTTTTGAGTGACCTACTGTATTTATTTCCTCATCTCTATTTCAATGTTGTCTTTTAAATCCCTAAGGTTGTAACTTGCCTTTTATGTTGCTTTTGGAGTACTAGCTTTTTTGTTGTTTGAATTCAGTTTGTTTAAAGGATGGATGTGTACATACGAGTTACAAAAAAAAAAATGCCCTATTTAAAAAAAAAAAAAAAAAAGAAAGTTCAAAACAATCCATTGGACTTAGTTTCCAATTGTTTCCTTAGTTTCTCTTGTTTTTAACTTGATTTTTTTGGAATAACTACGACCTGGACGAATCTTCACTAAAAAATGTCTTTATTTTTGGTTGTTACCAGAAATGATTTAGAGTACCATGAGCAACAGAAACTAGAAAAGTTTAATCTGAGTTAATATGACAGAGTTGGCTGGTTTCTGCCCAGTTGAGCTTTTTTTAAAACAAGTTATGACTTGGGGAAAAAAAAGCTTACATTTTCTTAACAGAATTTGACTTTTCCTAGAATATAAAAATTGAATTGTAATAGTGTGGGAAAGAAGTAAAGAAAAGGAATAACAATGAAATATGCACTTACGTTTATAAGTAAGCAGTAAACTTTGCACTCAGGATTTCCTTTCCTTCAGTGTGTCATCTGTATGATCCTGCATGATCTGCATTTATTCCTCTGGGACAATAAAAAAAAAATATATGACAAAAAGTTCTCACATCAACTCATTCCTGTTTTAAGTCACTTTTGAGTTTTTTAAATTGAGTCAAATGTTTTTCATTAATTGTATTGTCTTTTGTTTTGTTTAATCAAAGAAGTCTCCAGATCTCAATAGAACAGTCTGTATAAATAAAGGTTGATAAAAAATAATAAAATTCAATAAAAAAATATTATTTTGAAATGAGGAGATTCTTTTGACACAATCAATCACTGATAGTCATTAGTGAACAAAATGTCATTGTGAAATGATATCTGTCAATGTCAGTGTAAACGTGCTAAAAGTCCAGCTGTCCAGTGAACATTTCAAGGTTTATCATGACCTGGATGACTGAGAATCTTCACAGATATGCCGTAAAAGGGGTTAAGTACGGTGGCCCTGAAGTGCAAACTGCAACTACAAATCTAAAAGCGCAACTACATAAAGCAAAGCGCAACTACATTAAGAAAAACAAAACTACATAAAAGCAAAGCGCAACTACATTAAGGAAAACACAGTTACATTAACCACCGGAAACATGAGACATCGCTGATTGGACGACGGCGCCGTTTGACCCTTGAACCGGAAGTTGCGTCGTCTGAACAGTCCAGCTTCTTTTAAGCGTGTCTTCAGTGTACGCAAACTAACTGAAATTTCGTGATTAGTCTTGAGCATATCCAGTATCACCTTGTACGTATGTCCTGATTCAAAATATTCCTGGATAACGGCAGCTATGTTTGGGGCGCCGACAATATCCATGTTTTCAAAAGCCGCAGCAGGCAGAATGACTTCCGGTTCAAGGGTCAAACGGCGCCGTCATCCAATCAGCGATGTCTCATGTTTCCTACTGGTACCTACCTTTTCCGGTAGGTTAATGTAATTGTGTTTTTCTTAATGTAGTTGCGCTTTGCTTTATGTAGTTGCAGTTTACACTTCAGGGCCACCGTAGTAAAGAGTTAAAATAAGCCACACTGGGATTTGATGGCCTAACCCTTTCGTATAAGGCTTTGACCTTACACTTAGTGAAAGCATTACATCAAAGTAAAAAAAAAAATCTAAAAAGCAAAAAAAGAACAGAAAGGGTCATTTATTTGGAGCAAAAATCATAGTGCATCTCTGTTCTATATATAGATCCAAAGCTTAGTGATTTGAAAGAAATGAGCGCCATGTTTTTTGTTATGTATTTCATAGAATCATGCAAGATCTGATAAGTAAAGATGATGTTCTCTCACTGATGGACACACATTGGGTTTGTTTTTTGTATAAATTCAATCTATCAGCTGCATTTTTATTTCTCTTCAAAGTAATGATGCAATAAACAAACATCAAGAAGCATTTCTTCTCTTACAGGGTGAAAACAGAAAGGGGATCAAACAAATGGGTCGACAGTGACCCAGTGTTGGGGAGTGTTGGCCTGTGGGTTAGAGCAGTGCAAATGTGCTCTGAGAAGGTTGCAAGTACCCGGTTCGATCCCCACACTGCTCCCCGGGCGCCACACAATGGCAGCAAACTGTTCCCCAAGGAGAAGGGTCAAATGCAGAGAGAGAAATTCCCAAATGTGGAACAATAAAGGGATTTACATTTTTCTTTCACACTCAGATAAAAATGAAAGAAGGAGAGAGACGAAAAAGCCTGAGGTGGGTCAGAAGTTCTGATCCAGACAAAGCCGATTACAGAAACACAGGAGTAGACCAAGAGTCCAATCCTTCATGTGTCTGAGACAGCCGCCTGCCTGGGGTTGGAGTCAATGACAACCTTTAGCTTGTTTCCATGACAACACAACTCAGAAATGAAACTTTAAAATGTAAGTTAAGCACAAAACCTGCTAGAAAAAACAATCTGGGATTTTTATCTCTCGTGTGCTTTATTATGAGGGAGGATATTGCTGACCTTTTCAACTGAATTTCACACACGACTATCCCGAAATCGGCTCATTTATATGGGAATTATAACGGCCTTATTTAAAATAAATGAGATAGATCTTTTACTTCCAGCATACTTGAAAAGGTCAAAGGCATACACATGGATAAAATTGTTGGTACCATCCACTTCATGCAAGAAAAACCCTCAACTGTCAGGGAAATAACTTAAATCTGATAAAAGCAATAATATTAAATAAAAATTCTATGGAAATGAAAAAAGGGAAGGTATTGCTTTTCCGCAATGCTTCAACAGATTGATTTAAAAAAAATAAACTCATGAAATATACGTGGACAAAAATGATGGTTCACTTAACTTAATAATTTGTTGCATAACCTTTTGAAGGCAATCACTGCAGTCAAATTATTCCCCGGTAGCTACGTTTACGTGGATAAAAATAATAATATTTAGGGTCAAAACATTTCATGTTAACATGTAAGACTGAAAATTCTAATCAGATTTGGTCCGATCCATTTTTTTAAAGTGGAGAGGGCGGGTCCTTTAAAAAATTGCTCCACAATACCTTTAATTTAATGACCAACAAAAACAAAAACATGGTACAAATAATGGAAAAAACCGACAGACATGACTGAAGAAATAAAGAAAAAGGAAAGTGATGGCCGGGCACAAACAGTAGCTAAAGTTGAGGATGACTGGACAAAAAAAGGGTTTGTTTACAAAACAAGCAGTTTCTTCTTCTTCTACTAAAGCATTTCTGGAAAATGGGCTATGTGCCCAACTCCACTACTTCCTGAACTTCAGCCAGCTCCTTTGTTTCCTGTCTTTCATTCCTGGATAAACTGACTAATCCAGACACACCTGGATTAATCTGTCTGTCCAGGAATAAAAGACAGGAAACAAAAGTTCAGGAAGTAGTGGAGTTGGGCATATAGCCCATTAGACATTTCCACAAATGCTTAAATGATTTCTTGTGATCAAACACTCTGTCCATGTATTCACACATCATGATTGGATAATATTATTGAGTTTTCATGTAAAAAGAGATTTTTTTTATTTTTTTATTTCCATTCAACCAGACATTTTGGACATCTAAACTTACCTGATGAGTCTTCTGCTCCTATCAGTGGGTATTTTTCTCCACTCCTTATGAGCAAACGGCTCCAGTTGTCTCACGTTTGAAGGCTGCCTTTTCCAGACGACATGTTTTTTTCTCCCTCCAGAGTTGCTCAATATGATTTAGATCAGGGCTCATAGAAGGTCACTACAGAATAGTTCATTGTTTAACTCTTAGCCATTATTAGGTGTTGATGACTGAGACCCAGCTTCTGACACAGTGCAGCACATTGCTCTCTAGAATCCCTTGATTGTCTT
>NW_015150510.1:1469764-1470488 GCF_000732505.1 Cyprinodon variegatus
AGGAAGAGAAAGAGATGAAAAGAATAAAAATTGACAGACGGGGAAGGGGACTGGTAGCCGGAAAGATGGCAGGAGCAACTAAATACAGATTTATTTATTTTTTATATTATTTCTGTAGATAACTTGCATTAGCAAGATGTGTGGCGTATTTCCTGAGTTTACAGGAGGAACAATGCCATGACCCAGTGTATTCTCATTATGAGTTCGTATGAAATCGTACGAAAAGTTATGCACCGTAATTTCGTACGTTTTTGACGTTTTTTTCGTCTTATTTCGTGATATTTTTACTTCTTGCCTCGAGACAAGATATCCTTGCGCATCTTACGCACCATTCAATAACATAGAATTTAACATCCAATTAACCCTAACCCTGACCCTAACCCTAAGATACAAAACAGCAAGCAACCTAGTTAGAGACATGAAGAAGTAATTATTGCACTGTTTTTCCCAGTTTTACGTCCGTCCGCGGATCTGCTTTTTTCGTCTCTCTGCCTGCGCACTGATCTGTTTTTTCGAGGAAAAACATCCAAAACGTACGAAACACTGTGCATAACGTTTCGTACGATTTCATACAAACTGATAATGAGAATATGTTGCACTACCTGATCAGTACTGTTACCATAATCCATACCATTAGCTCATTTGCTTGTGCACAACATGAATACATCTGGTGAGCATCAGCTACATTTTATGAAAAGACAGTACTCTACTTTTACTAATACTT
>NW_015150510.1:1473245-1474413 GCF_000732505.1 Cyprinodon variegatus
ATAATAATGTAATGTAAAATCATTAAGTTGTTTAAAGGGCTTTAAATCAAACTAGAAAATAAGTTAATCGATTTTCAAAGCAGGGTCATGGCCCCATTTGGGTTCCTTGATCAAACCGCATGGATTTTTAAAAATTCAATACATAAATCAAGCTTAACGATAAACATTTACATTAATGTACTTAAAGATAAAGAAATCATTACTTAAAAATGGACAGACACCACTACTTTGGTCTTTGATTTGTTAATATCATTACAGCTGTGCTTATTTGGTTTTGTTGAAATATTTCTACACAAATAGTTTGGGTGAAGAATCAACTCTAGTAGCATTTTGTGGGTAAGTGCGAGGGATTGCTGAAGAATCAACGACTAAATGCAAGTGAATATGGAGCCTAGGCGGGAAGTTTAACTGAATAAAATGATTACTTAAAGGGGAACACCGGTTTCTTTACATTGAGCCCTTGATTTTACGTTATTACATCATGTTCTACTCACCCATATTAGTTTTGTGTCATTTGGAGCCGTTCTGAAGATATTTGGTTTTGTTATATCAAAGTAACGTCTTCCTATAGGCAACGAGTTGAAGGCACAAACTAAACTGTTCATAATTGATTCTTTATGGTACGCCAGCATTCATAACATGTAGGCAAATCACTGTCCCCAAAACATCCCCGGTTATACTTTTTATATTTATTTATTTTAAAAACCGAGCGCAGTGTGTATGACATCATCCACACGCGCCGGACTGGAGTTGTGATAGGCAGCTCTTGCCAGAAAAAACGGTGTTCACCTTTAAGGCTGGTTTATGCTCAGAAACCAGGTCGCCTGCGTGTGTTTTTTGCAGTGAATACAAATATTACTCTCCCCTTCGCACTCTGCTGCACCTCTCCAAAATTGTAGGTGATCACAGACAGCGTCTGATTGGTCAAATCTACATCCACTCTAGACTATTTCCTGTTTGGTATCTTACCGGCTGGTTTTGTTTATATGACCGACATTGAAGAAATTAAATATAGAGCTGCTTGTTTTCTGTAACTGTTTTATGGTCAGATTACTACCAAACCTTCATCAGTGTCATTCCTCCATTACTACCAATATAACTTAAGCAGGTTAAATAGAAATTAAATAATAAGAAGAGAAGGGCTTGATTTTAACATGATCCTGCCAAT
>NW_015150510.1:1477143-1480044 GCF_000732505.1 Cyprinodon variegatus
TTTTCTGTTTTGTTTTATTCTTGGATCGGGCTTTAAAGGGTTAAGTACTGTCAGTCAAGTCCTTTTTGGGCGTATGCCTCTACCACTTAAACATATTCAAACCTCGTCACAGATTCTCACTTAGACTGAGGTCTGGAAATAAATATTGTGTCTCTGGCTGGATTTTTTTTTTTCAAATATTAAATCCTCGCCAAAAGGAGTGTTCTCTGATGTTGTACGGTAGTTCCTAATTAGAATTTTAGTCTTATCTGACAGGGTATCTTTTTTCATCTTCTACCATGTCTTCTTCACAGCTTAACCAAGACTTGTATATTTTGTTAGCAGAAATTAATTGAATGAGTTTTAATCGTGGTGTTTATCCTGGTTGCTGTACATACAGGGGTAAAAGGAAACAATCAGCCCTATCTGATTCAATCAGCTATCATGACTATTCCAGTGAGAACCCGTCCCTGCATGCTCAGGAAATCTCAGACTGGGGTGTATGTGTGGAAAAACGTGGGTAACACAGCTATGTTATCGAGGTTGAACACTTTTCAGCTTTTGCTGTTGGGGAAATAGAAAACTGGCTTATTTTCCCTCAATTCACCAATCTGTGATACTTCATGTGGTTCTGTCACATTAAATCCTTACGATATACAGACTGTTTCAGGTCAGTTTTTCTCTGTACAAGCCAGCTGAAGATCATCTTACTGCAGACATTAAGAGAAGGAGGGGAAGCAAAACTGCATTATTCATTCCTTTTTCCAAAAACATTCTACCCAAGTCTCATTGTTTGCTGCCTCAATGCTCATATTTGTACCTGTTAGCTTCTCAGACTGTGTTTCCAAAGAAGAAGGTGGGGAGAGGCTCATTATTTTAGGCTGAAGTGACCCTGCGTTGGCATCCAAGCCAGCCAGTTAGCGAGAAAGTATGTCGGTGGCTGCTGGTGGAGGAAGCTGTCTAAGCTGCTGTCAGCGAGCTTTGTGCATTTCATCCGGCGGGCTGATTGTCTCCTTCCTGCAAACAGTGTTGAACTAACAGAGAAACAGATCATTAGCAGGGTTTACAGTTAGCTGGCCTCCCTCTGGAGTCTAAACATAGACTTAACAACAATGGTTTCTGAACCCATAACGCTATAAATAGGTCAGCATAGCTATACTTGGTCATGCCTTGATATTACTGACGACCTCAACTGTCTGGATAGGCTGTTATAGGCTGATTAAATAAACTGGGACTTTAAAGTTATTTTTTTTTTTTCATGTTTGAAACAGTTGAAAAGCTGGTCAAGAAAAATATAAGATTTTGTCTGTTTTCCTCAATTTAACCTTGATTTTTAACACTTACAAACACATTTTTCAAGATTATTTGGTCCTAGTGGCATTTATTCACAGTTGACACAGACAAAGCTAGGAGAGGATAATGTAGCAAAGACCTTGAGGTCAGGAGATAAACCCGAGAAAAGCCTTCGTAAATTGGAAGCCTACCGTACCCCAACACTGCCCTCCTACACAAACACATCATTTTTAAGGGTGTAAATGAAGTGGTTTGGCTTTCTAACCTGTAAAAACTTTTTTTTTCCAGGGTCACACCAGGAAACAAAGAGGACACATATTTATTCAAGCACCATATTGTATAATAGTATGATATCATTGTAATGTCTAGTTTAGAGTGTTCGGATATTTGCAAGGACTAATGGAGCCTAGGCGGAAGTTCAACTGAAGAAACTCCTTGTTTTTTCATACATCCACCTGCGACACAGCCAATCAGCTTTGAACCACACCTCCACGAAACCCAATCGGCATCCAAAGCTCATCTTAAAAGGTCTCCGATACGCACTTGTCTGCTCCTGTGCGCAGGCAGCGGATGCGCAGTGACTTCATTCAGATGACTTCGTTTCAACCCACCTCCAGCCCCTCCTCCACTTTCGTAGCTAGAGTGTCATTCCTCCAGGACTCTTACTGCGTTCCCTGTCTCATCTCAACCGGTCCGGCAGAATACCACCATGTTGAGCCTGGTTCTGCCAGAGGTTTCTTCCAAAGAGGGAGTTTTTTCCTCTCCACTGTCGCTTCAAGCTTGCTCATCATGGACAGGTTCTCTCAACTGGACTTCCATCTTCCAGGTCCCTGAGTAAAGCTCTAGTATCAACTCACGCAATCCACTGGATCTCCCCATAAAGCTCAGCAGACCGTCTCACTAACCAGCAGTCTACAGACTGACCAACTTCATCTATCTCCACTCCACCACCAGTTTCAGGCCTGGGAGGGAAACAGCCCTATTCTTTGGTCCTGTTCATGCATGTCGTTCAAAATTCATTGCTATGTTTCCTGCTGAGGTCTGAGCGCCAAAGACAAAGTAATTGTATCAATAAATTTCTCCTAATTGTCTTTTCTCTTTGTGTGAGTTTTTCAGATTGAATTGCTGGTATTCAGCCCGACAGTCCCTTATGGATCATATATTATTTTCCTCTACTTCTCTTATTAAAGTGACACAAGTATAACTAATTGATATGACCTGATTAAATAGTCAGCCTACCTGCTCTGTTAGCTGCTTGCCATATCTTCAGAAGTGTGTGGTAGATGATTGTAGCAACTTTGAAACAGTAAATTTGTTGGTATACCTTAACATTATGATCCAGACCATCAATGCCTGCAGCTAAGCCATGTTAATGTGGATAACCTGCATAATAACCTGGTGCTGTGTTCTCTCTTTATGTAGATGACACCATATTTTCTTTTTCATCTCTCTTTCAGTCTTTTAATCACTTTAGCTTTTGCAGTCTAAAGTGTCTACTTTTAGGCCCATCGTGTTTTCTAATGCTGGAAAATCAAAATCTGTGCTATTTTCATACAAGATGCTTCTTCCTGTTCTCTAAAGCTTTTTGGAGTTTTAAGGTTGAAATGCAGATTGCCAGAAAAAAAAAAA
>NW_015150510.1:1482164-1483130 GCF_000732505.1 Cyprinodon variegatus
CCTCATATACATATCAACTATTTTAAGATGAAATTTTATTTGGGTTTTGTTTTTATAAGAAATGAAAGACAATGTTTCTTACATCAAGTTATTGGTCAATCTTTTTTTCCCTAATGGATTCTGGAGATTTTCTTTATATAAACTACACCGCAGTGGTTGGAAAATTGAGCATTTGCAGCGGCATACATCACTGTACTTAGATAGCTACAACATGTTTAACATCTCTCAGCCTTTGATGCTTTGTTTTCTACAAACACGTTCTTGGGCTTTCGTTCTGAGTATTAATGCTGATTTCTGGGCAGGAAACGCCACAATTATGATTTAAGTTCCTGCTACTTGGAGTATCTTTCAAAAATACTTACATCTGATACATCTCTCGCTTCGCTTATAACTGGGGGAATGGAAGTTAGTTTTAAAGGACGTCTACATTGATATTTCATTCATATTCCAAGGATTTTTTCATACATTTTGAAATACTATTTTTATTTTTTTGGATTGGTCTTATATTTGGTCCTATTAAATATTTTACACTGCTGTCTTTGCCAGGGTACCCTTTTAAAGGGATCTGTAATCAAAATCGCTGTTGCTTTTTTAATCCAGAATATATTAAATTATAATAATAAACTTAATTTTTAAGATTTCAGATCCTATTAAAATTATGCCTCTTTGAGATTCCCAGGCTCCCAAACTATTAGAATAAAAGGAGTATATGTTGGGATCTGGAGGTCTGTCCACTTTCTCCACCAGAGGGCGTACTAGATCTCCTGGAGCCGCAGCTGATTGCAACCACCTGTCGCTCATCTGCTCATCAGGAGATCTGTATTTAATGAGGCTGAGGACTTCAGTGCCAGAGTGTTTGCCAGTTACGGTTAGCAAGCCTGAGCCAACCTGCCTGTCTGAATCTCTGGCTACGTTCACACTGCAGCCTCAAGTGACCCAATTCTGATTTTTTTGCCCATATGTGAC
>NW_015150510.1:1483834-1490297 GCF_000732505.1 Cyprinodon variegatus
GTCCCCCTCTGCAGTGAACCCACTCGTGACAAGTCCTGGACCTGTTAACTCTGTGTGCATTTCAGAATCCACTCGTGACCAGACGAGTTCCCCTTGGGATCTGTTTATTTATTGTATTTCATCTTCTAAATAAACTTTTGAACTTTTATCCTGTCTCGGAGTGTTCTGCATCTGGGTTAGGCACCTGAAGCCAAACATGACAGTATAAGGGATTTGTGGTATCATTCTGTAAAAACTGAGGACAATAAATAAATAAATAAATAAATAAATCAAGTTCTTCATATAAGTGTATTTCCCATTAATCTGAGCAGGTAAGCACATTAAGCTGCCAATGAAATGAATATCACTACTTATAATAAAATAAGGACACATTAGGTTTGCTATTTCAAACATCAGTCATTTTTTCTATTGATAAATTGTCTCAACTATCAACTCAAATCAAGGAAAAATACACTTATTTCAAGAAAAAACAGATTTATATCAATTGTCTGCAGTGAGAGGTGTAGAAGAGACCATCTAAAGACAGCTCGGTGCTATTTGTCATCTTCAATGAGACGGAAGCACCAAAGCAACTATGAACTATTTTACATTAAATGTTTCAGCTGAAAGGGGTTTTCTAATGAATTCCCTTTTGAAATGCACGTCTGAATACACAAACACAAAAGAACCCCCCTTTCAGCACACCGACACACTCCTCACTCCTCTATTCACCACAAGGACATTGAAGTGCAGTGAAGTAATTCATTCAGTGACGAGTCACAGAGCAGTGAGGAAGTAGTGTGGAGGAAAATCAGCGTCGAGGAGTCTCTTCATCCACCCACTCATCTCTCTCATTGGCTGAGAAGCTTGATGTCACACCCTGGCCTGCTCTATAAAAAGCTACTTTCCCACACAGGCGGCAGATCAGCTGGAAACTCGTTTACTGACAACAAAGAGGACAGCTTACACTGGCAGGCACCCAGGAGAAATATTTGGGAACTATTCAGCAGAGAATAGAAAGCATCTCACCATGTGCAGAGGACTTGAATCACTGCCTATCACCTGCTTGGAAAGGTAAACTCAACCAGAGGTTTCACACTGAAAACAAACGTTACTTTTTTTCACACCAGCAGGGTGCTTATGTGTTAAATATCATCTAAACTGCTGTGTGACACTGAACCTCGATGTGTTCCCGCAGGGCAAAGGAGCTGAGAGCCTTGTTTGGAAGTTTACTGCAGAGATCGGACCACAGCATTACAGGGCAGGCCAAAAAAAGTGACAAACTAAGGTAAGGCTGACATGCAATCTCTCTTTGGAAGCATTTTATTGAAACCACATGGGAAATGTTTTCTAAATATATATATTTTTTTCTGTTAATTCAGATTACATGAAGTCAATGAGCCTTTAAAGTGGAAGGAGTCATTTGACAATCTGCTGTCAAGTCAAAGTAAGTTCTAGCTCATTGTGACAGAATCCTTTTAATCAGTGGTTTGCTTTGAGCAGCAGGTTTTAAATCCTCCTTTTGCTCTTCTTTCAGACGGACTGTGTCTGTTCAGAGCATTCCTGGTGTCAGAGTTCAGCGAGGAAAACATTGCCTTTTATTTGGCCTGCGAGGACTACAGGACGACGAAACCGTCCAAGCTGGCCGCCAAGGCAAAGAAAATCTACGAGGAGTTCATCTGCTGCGATGCACCACGAGAGGTATGTTTGCTCTGGAATCCAATCTTCCTTTACTTTTTCTGTTTTATGGCAATCATGTAGCGAAACGTTGAATCTAAACCATCTCTTCCTATTTGTCTATAGGTTAACCTTGACTATGCTACAAGAGAAATCACCAAGGAGAACATGAAGCGGCCCAATCAGTCCTGTTTCGACCAGGCTCAAGACAAAATCCACACCCTGATGGAGAAAGACTGCTACCCTCGCTTCCTCAGATCATCTGTGTACCTGGAGCTGACCACAAAAACTAAAACTGGTTAAGGGACTTCGAAAAAAGAAAAAAAAAGAACGTTCGACAAAATTGTCTTCTGAAAAAGAGGATGCAAACTCTAGGATGTGCTGCTGTGGCTGCAAAGGCTCAGTTGAAAGCATACAGAGTTTCTGGTTGACTGCTGAAGTTGAGTCTCATCGACGGCTCCAAGGATCAGGATGCAAGCTGGAGGCTTTGAGAAGAAGCTCACACAGACGGAGTGTTAAAAACCTCATGTACTGTTTATAAAAAAACAGCAGAGAGGTGCTATCACACAACCTAACTACCATACCATGGTGTAGCATTAATATTTATTTATTCTTTATTTATTGAAAAAGTGTTTACTGGATGTTTGTGCAACTTATTGCTGGAAATGTATTTTATACATTGATTTTTTTATCTGAAAGTAATATTGAATAAAAGATACAAAGAAAGTAAATGACTGGTTGGATGTTTATAAGCAAATATGATAAGAAAAGAGTTTTGTTTTTTTTGAGTTAAGACTTGTGAAGTTTAAACCCGGAAGGTGTGTGAGGGACTTGTTTATTCTGAGGTCTCAGTCACTGGTTCAAATGAGAGTGTTTACAAGAGATTGGCATTTATGTAGCTTTATTAGCATAAAAAGGCTGTTTTTACACTGAAGAGCACCTAAATTATACTTTGACTGTGACTGCCAGACAACCTGTTCATTATGTGTCTGGCTCATCTCCATCAAAGCTCTCCAGAAAGTGACAAAGAAAGGATAAATATTGATTGATGGATAATTCAGATTTGATTTAGCCTTTAAAAAAAAGTTAAGTATAATAAACTCTTAGTTGCCAACATCAGTCAGATTGAATAAAGAAAAAAAAAAATGCATGTCTGCAACATAACTTATAGAAAAAAAGAGAGGAACTAATATAATTAGAGATTTCTTTAAAGATATAAAACAGCTCTGATGAAAATATTCTTTAATTAAATCCCTGAAGGATAAAAATAGTGGTGAAACAGGCAGCAAAGTGGAATGGAAAAAGGCTTGGCTTTAAGGAGAGGTGTCAACAGGCGGATTTGAAGATGAATGGAAAAACTGGGAGGTGTAGAGGAGGACTGCTGTGACTGGAACAATAAAAGGTGAGACTAACAGGCATGAAGGAGCTGAGAGGGAATCATCAGATGCAAGTTGACTCTAGTGAAAAACTGCAGAGGTTAAACAAAAAGGAAGTAGAAATGAATCAAAGGAATTTTTAAAATACTCTAAAACAAAATTAAGACCACATCCCAATTCCTTAAAAATTTAGTATACAGTATATGAGAGAGTAAAAAAAAAATCTTTTAATGCATTTATTTCCTATTGGATTAAAAACGGATACCTCTCTTTAGACAATGCAGGAGAAAGTGAATCAAAGCAAAAAGCACATTTTCTATGTTAAGGCAGAAATGGGTCAAAATCTGAATTACAGGTCTGACCTCAAAGAAAATAAGATATCGATATCAGCCTTCAAAAACTGGAGCTGAAAAATAAACCGACTCCGTTACAATGTCCGTTCATCTTCTCCATCAGCATCATGATGCAGCAGTGTGTGGGCAAAAGGCAGGTTGCACCCCGGACACGTCACCAGTCTGTAGGCTAACCCAGAGACATACAACCATGCAGACACTAGAGGTGTGCAAATTAATCGTCATGACGATGCATCGCGATTCTAATTGTTGTGATCTACTGCATCGATTCTTGACGCGAAGTATCGATTCTTAATTTTAAAAAAGGAATAAATAAAATACATGAACGGTTGGCAGACATCCACCAAAAACAAGTGGAATACAGCTTCCAGTTAGGAGATGTCGCTGCCGATGTGTTGGCGCCCGCTGCCTTGTGTCACAAGCATTTCCGTCCGAGGGATACTGCGACGACTCATTCATAAACAAAACACGGAGGAGACTGAGAAAATTCGCCCCGCGGCTCCATCACATTTCAAGTCAGATGTTTGGATGCATTTTGGCTTTAAAAACAAAGAAGGTAAAAACAGATTTGATATGATGCACGTAATTTGCAAAAGGGGAAATTTCATACATTAGAATTTTTTCATTTCAGTGGTTTAAAGGACCACTGAGGCCATGTAAACGGCACTGATTATCCCTATGTTGTTATTTAAAGTTTTATAAATCCTAAGCATTTTTTGTCAGTGTGTCCACTCCAGTAATAGTAATATTTTTGTCCAGTATTTGTTTTCATGGCAACACCTCCAAAAGTAATTTCAATAAATACAACTATGTATGAATTCAGTTGCTTTCAGTTATGTATCAATTGAAAACACTATGACAACAAGTCTGTATTTTTTTTCTAACAGTGTTCAGTGAAAATATTGCGATGCATCGCAATGCATCGCAATATTTCAAGTATCATGATGCATCGTGATAGAATCGCATCATGGCATGTGAATCGTGATTTGAATCGAAGCGAGACTTCTTTGGCAATACCCACCCCTAGCAGACACTGAAGGGTGGGCACATGGTGTATGATTTTCTGCCCTCTTTGAGCCAATTTTTAGCTTATTTTTTTCAGTCTTGCAAGAATATTTTTGGATTTGGCCGAGTTTAGGCTTCATTGTGCGTCCTGAGTCTTGCGGTATACAAGGGGTAAGGCGGGGCAATTACACTCCCATGACCACCTCCCAATCAGGAATCGTACAATTGGATGAAAATCAATTGACAATTGTAAGAGTATCCTGTCGTTGAAACAGAGTTACAAGCCGATGTACCTCAACCTTGCATTTTGCACATGTGCAAACAAGCAAATTCCTCTTCTTCTCTGACTCTGAATAGATGAGAACAACCAATGCCATCTCTCTACAGGGCTGACTCTGATATGTGGCATTTGGCTGTACACTGTTAGCCATCAGATTGCATCAGACCATCGGGCTGTACAGTGTAGGAGCAGATACTGTGAGCTGTGAACTTTTAAAGCTGCAGATTCATCTCACAGTTTGATCTATAGCTGTGTACAATGAAAATATTGTAAATGGCCTACCATAAGTAGTAGACACCAAATAACCTAACAGTCATGTTTTCAGACTCTGAGAGGAAGTTGGAGTATCTGGAGAAAAACCACGCATGCATAGGGAGAACATATAAACTCCACGTAGAAAGATTCAAACCCAGGATCTCCTTGCTGCAAGGCAACAGAGCCACCAACTGCTGGACATAAAAGGAAAAGTGCTTCATAGTAGCTGCAAACCAGTTAGAAATGTAAATGTCTTTGTTCAACTTTAAACAAGAGTTTATACAAGCCTCGCTTTCCTCAATATAAACGGTGAAGCTAATGTTAGCTTAGCTAACAAAGTTCCCAATTTAACATAAATCATTTATAGAATATTGTCACTGCTGTAATAAATCATTTGTAACTTTGATCAACTAAGTTTAACATAGTTTGAAAATTTTTAACTCTTTGAGAGAACAACAATTAGCTCTTTGTTAACGTTATTAGCTACAACCAGGAAGAAAACAATACAGTCTCAAAATGCAGGTTTTTTCTGAAAAGTGACCAACTGCTGTTTACTTTTTAAGGTTGGTTTGACCCTTAAAGTGAAAAAGGTTGACATGACCGCAAAGAAAAAGGTCCACATGCAAGTAGGAGAGAATCTTAATGCACATAAAAAGCAAGCCACGAGGAGAGGGCACCCATGCTTGTGCCTCATGGTATTAAAACTTCACACAAAAATGCTTGCGGAGAGTAATTGACGTTAGCTTGTTTCAAATTAAACTGCTTGTGTGGGTATTTATTACATATTTAGCCTTTTAGCAAAATATTCTGAAGTCATACTTTTTCTTTTCTTCCAGATTTTGTAGCACTTGCTGACTGAACACATAATATTTCTCATGTTTACAAGTTCAAGCATTTAACGGCGGTAGTCACAGGCCGTTTCTCAATACACAAGAACGCGAGTATGGACTCCTGTCCTCGCCAAGTATGGTCTTAAGAACACAGGAAAGTGTGGACTCTGGGAGAACGGGAGCACGCAGCATAAATATGGGTAAATTGGGGGTAAAAATGGGCTAAAGTTCGCCCTTGCTGCGGCTACCCTCGGAGGTCCGCTGGTTGCCGCGGTCCTCTCAACATCAGAACTTTTTTTTTAAATTACGCACTAAATCAGCAAATGGGACATATAGTAAAGCTTAAAAGTATAATGTTCTCCACTCAAATGATCTTAAAACGTACTCTTATAGAACAACAGCAACAGAAAAGAAGCTTTTAACATAATATTCTGAGCTATGTTAGCGCTAACCTGGAAGCTGCTGCTGCAGTCTGCTCTGATGCATACTGGGTAAAGATGAAGGGGCGAGAACAACATTCGGGCACTTTGTCCATTCTCAGTCTTTTGTTTTTTTGTGAATTGGAACAGTACTATGGCTAATGACGTTTCAAGAGCACAGGAGCACATGAGAACGCACAAGGACACATATTGATAAACGGCCGCTGTCTTCATCCAAACTGGCTAACTATAAGTTGAAAGAGAAAAGGGAGCCGCCCACGCAGACTTC
>NW_015150510.1:1491067-1493174 GCF_000732505.1 Cyprinodon variegatus
CCTGTTTTTCTTTTAAAAATTCCTCATAAAAAAGACCATTCAAGCAGCACATTTTTCCTGATGTTTCTAAAGCGTTAAAGCAACAATGGGGAAATGCTGTCCCCTCAATGCTAATGTAAACCCTGGTTGGATAAGGATTCAAAACTGGATATGAAGATGAAATCTGACGCACAGTTTCAGTGTTACAGCTGATAAAATAATTGCTG
Organism: Cyprinodon variegatus; assembly: GCF_000732505.1. NCBI lineage: Eukaryota > Metazoa > Chordata > Actinopteri > Cyprinodontiformes > Cyprinodontidae > Cyprinodon > Cyprinodon variegatus. The sequence goes on from NW_015150510.1 coordinate 1,491,274, forward strand.
TCTGTGGTTCTACAGTAGGCTATGGTGTAATTGAGCAATATATATATAAAAAAAGAACTATGAACTAGTTCATTTTTGGGACTGTGAACTTAGTTCAAAATTTTGAATTATGAACTGAACTATAGTTCATTTTAAAATGTGTGAACTGAACTTTGAACTAGTTTACGTAGAAAGAGAACTTTCCCAACACTGGTAATTACTGATAAAGAGGCCAGAAAAGTAACATCTTGTTTCCTGTTCAAACTATAATAACACAGTTAAAGTGAACAAAGAAATGTGAGGGAATAATCTAGTGTTTTAAAAGAAAAGTTTAATCTATAAGGATTTCCTCAAGATAACCAGCAAATGTTTGAAAAGATTGTAAATGGCCTGCACTTATATAGTGCTTTTTCAAGTCAGACCTGACCAAAGTACTTTCCACTACATTCAGTCATTCACTTATTCACTCACACACTGATGGTGGCAAGCTACATTATAGCCACAGCTGGCTGTCATACACTGGCGCCACCGGGCCCTCTGACCACCATCAGTAGGCAATGTGAGTGAAGCGTCTCGACCAAGGACACAACGAAAGCCGGAACTGGGACTTGAACCGTTGAGGTTGCAAACGCCTTCATCCGACGCCACTGTCGCCCCCACTCAAAAAAGACAGTTACTGTTTGCTCTTCCCACTTCTTCTAGCCTAATAGCAAGTATGATCACGTTTTTCCTATCATCAGTTTTATAGAAAAGCAAAGCATTCAGTTCAGCATCAAGATCCGGAGCAGAGGTCAAGGCCTGAGCCAAGCTGCGTTCTGCAGCCGTGTTAAAGCAAAAGCCTGCATGGCTGACGCGCAGAGCTGCAAAGTAAAATTGTTTGTGCACTCGATAGAAAACAAGTTAATTCTGCTGGGAGGCATCTGAGTGTGAGGGCTAGTCACCATGGAGACGCCAGCCACCTACTCTGCACCTTTTCAGACAGGTTTGTTTACTACATTTGCAGCCAGTCAGTCTATGATTCACACAATCATCCCATCCTACGCTTTACGGCTGAAACAAATGAGTCCTGTTCAAACACTAAGCTGTTAGAGAAGAACAGCTGAAGTCATTAACACCACTCTCATGGACCATCCCTCTTTATCTCTGTCATCTGTAATGCAGACTGAGGACCTAATAGGCTTCTTAGACTCTGTCCACAGTAACTCAAATCAAGTGATTAAACCTTGCTTTGATTGTTTTGGCTGCTGCAGACTGAAATGGCGTCAGAGACACGGATTTTCAACATGTTTTGCCCTATGAAAGTTGAAAGACTTTTGTACCGCTGTGTAGATGCTGATGATTCATGTCTTATGTAGGACTCCCAGTGTCAGGTCGGAAAAAGAAACCAACGTGCACGGACATGATCAGGTGCGGTTGCACGTGGGTGGTTAAAGAAAAAAATTGTCTTTTAACTCTTATCAGTATTGATACACAGTGTTGTTTTGTGTTAGTTTTATTTTGACAACAAGTTAGATAACCCTCAAGAGCGGGAAGCAGTTGGAAGAAAATATGTTTCCTTCAAGTCCAAATCTTTTCCAAGGAATCTGATTGTTTTGAAATTGAAACCGCTGTGCACAATATGAAGATACTCTTGAGGTAAAGGATGTAATAAGAGGTAACTCTGATCCTTTCAAAAGAAAAAAAGAGCTATATGTTAGTATTTTACTGACAAACTACTTTAAAGTAGTCTTACAACAAAAGAGTTTTGCACCTTAGGACAAGGATTCCCAAAAATTTCAACCTGTGATCCAAAAAATATAAATTATTTCACTCCATAATTATTTATACATATTAAGTTGAATTAATTATATATCTGTAATTAATTATTCCTTAAATTGCATTTAATTATTTACTTAATCATTAAAGGGAAGTTTCGTAACTCA
>NW_015150510.1:1494814-1495249 GCF_000732505.1 Cyprinodon variegatus
AGTATTTCATTAGTCTGTGTAGGGCACACTGTAGCTTTAAGAATAAACAATATATATACAGTATATCAAGATTAATAAGGATTAAGGTGCAAAAGTGTAAATAATACCATTAAATATAATACCATTTCAATAACCATTATGGATGAATAACTTAATAATTAATTCATGATAAACTTATTTATGGGGCAGTAACTGATATACATATATGTTAGGGATCACATCGCCATGATTGTAAAAACCACCTTTTGACCCCCTACTTGATGTCTTGCGATCCCCATTGTGGAAAATCCCTGCCTTAGGACATGCTTGAAGGAAGATTTGACACAGGAAAAACTGCATCAGCTACTAACAGAATAATTTTGAAAGTAGAAGAAAGCACAAAGTATTATATAACGAAGTATGTTAACTATTTAGGAACATGACATATACCTGCAA
>NW_015150510.1:1497689-1498248 GCF_000732505.1 Cyprinodon variegatus
GCAGCACGGGAGGGAGAATTACGCCCAGGAGCAAATGGATAAAAATAGACCGGAGGAAAAAAAAACATGAATCGATTCTCTTGCGGACGTGTCAATGCATCGGATCGTCGGCTTTTGGATCGATGCATCGATACAAAACGATTATTATTTACACCCCTACAGATTGTAGTAGCCACGTTTGCACGTCTTTGTCCAAATACGTTGCCACTTTTTGTTCTTAGGGCTTTCAGCACAAAATCGCACAAATTGCCAAGGCAGCGTTTTTCACTCTAGTGAGCTTCATATTCCTCTTCTACTGGTTTGATTCCCGGATAGAGTCAGAGTAGCGCCATCTCACTGTGGAACTGAGTCCGACGCGGTTTTTAGACGTACAGTGTGAGCAGGTAGATTTCGCACAGAGTGAAAACATACACTGTGAGCTGCGGTTTCGTCATACAGCATGAGCTGTAGCTGTGTGCCACAATTGAATAAAACCGCACAGTGTATGCCCGGCTTTAGTAAAAGCTGGCAGTTAGCAGCAACTGCTCCTGTTTTACTGCAGAGTAAGAGTCTATAACAT
>NW_015150510.1:1499858-1512093 GCF_000732505.1 Cyprinodon variegatus
ACTCTCCATCCTCCCCTCTCTCATGACGCGCGCACGAGTCCTATCATGAAAAAAGGTTCATTGTGCGACCTGAGTAACCTGCAGTAACGGGGTGTAGCGGCATTAGTAACGCCGTTACTTTCAACGCCGTTACTCCCATCACTGAATATCAAAAGATGTACATTAAGATGTCCTCACAGTCTCAGTTATAGGATTGATGAACATAAATGGTTTAAAAGTATTTGATTCTACTCTACAAAAAAAAAACAAAAAAAAATGGTGGATCTATTTAATACAAGAGAGGACATCAGCTGCACATCGACCTTTTGCTTTGGCAGCAATCAGTGTGTTAATTGAAAACAAATCAATCACTTCACTTGAACACAACTCCAACACTTCCCTCCAAAACTATGTGATCAATTAAATCTCAGCGGTGAGGTTTTAACTAAAACATTTCCTCACACATCTAGTTCTGTGATCGGTGATTTCCTGTCTGAGTCTCCTAACTCCCTGAGCTGTTTGCTTGGTGCACTTGGAATGGCGTAACTAAACTCATAAGTCCAGCAACTCTTCTGTGTTGTGTGGAATTTTTCTTTGACTTCTTTGACTTTTGCTGACTTCCTTATGTTTACAAATGTGATGTTAAATCTGGAGAGCAGATGGGGGAGAATAGGTTTTTGTGCAGCAACATACTGTACAACCAGGGGAAGAGATTATTAATTTATCTTATCTCCTCACGTTTATCCTAAATAGTTGTTTAACATCTTTGTAAACATGAAGTCACGTCTGTCTTTCAGTAAACAAGATAACATTTGCCTCATTTCAATTTTAGGACACCTGCTCTGGTGAGTAAACTTAAATGGACTTATTCAGTTTGACCGTAAGTTAAATTCAAAACGCTAACATGCACAGTTTTCATTCCATGTCCTAACTGCAAAACATTATAACGTTCTTTAAGTACATTAAAAAACAACATTGAATCAACAACATATTTTTAGACAGATCCAGCTGATGCAAACATGGGTGGTTCTACAGGGGGAGAAAAGGGCCTTTGCCAATAAAATATAAAAAAATATATATAAAAATAAAAAATAATATTGCACAGTTTTCTGGAAATAAGTATATTTTCCCTTTATTTGCAGGTAAGTTAGAATTTTTTTCTTGGAGATAAGATAATTATGTTTCTAAAAATAAAACTCAAATTATTTCAAATATATAATATTTATTATTTTTATAGTGATTCCTTTGGCAGATTGTCATCACTACCTTATCAAATTCAGGGCAAATATACTTATTAGACACTGTTTTCAAAACTATTTTGAACTTTGCACCAATATTTTGCTTTTACTATTTATTTCAACATTTATTTTGAAATAGGATTTAGCTTTAAGCTCCAGATCACAATGTCCATCTGTTATATCAGGACTCTGTAACACTGGCTTTGTGGCTTACCTAATATAATGTTGTGCTTTAGCCATGTTTTTTTTTTTCCTAAGGCTGTGTCTGAATTTCCATCCTAACCTCTACATAAGCCGCTATATTATGGTTATTGATTGGTATTAAATTGGTATTGATTTTAGATGAGTGTCCGAATGTCTAGTGGATGAAACAGTATTGGACTCAAAATTTCCCACGATGCACCTTGAAAAGTAGTGATCATTCATGGTCACCAGACGAGCAGATATATTCCTGAATCCTGTTTCTCTGGCTGTGACTGGCTGGATGCATCCCATGACATAGCAGCTGGCTTTGAGCTTGTCTACCATGTGTTTCCTGGACAGGGCCGCCTGTGGAGCTGGTTGACAGTTACCTTTTGTATCTCTGCATCTTTTTCTATCTCTGCTTCTGTCTCCTTGAACCCCAGTCGGCCTCAGCAGATGGCCGATCACGCTGAGCCTGGTTCTTCTGGAAGTTTCATCCTGTTAAAAGGGAATTTTTCCTCTCCACTCTCGCTACAAGCATGCTTAGTGTGAGGGATTGTCTTTGAGTCAATGAGTCGATGCAATCAACTTGTTTTCCTTAGATAGAAAACTTTGAATCAATTTGATTGTATGATCTGGTTGAACTGTAAAGTGCCTTGAGATGACATGTGTTGTGCTAAAAAAATAAACTGAATTGAATTAGCTTGAATGCTTTGCAAGGAGAGCTCTCCAACATCACCAATGGGGAGCAAAAAGGTCATCTGTCCAAAAGGTCAGTTGAGTTCACTATAAATTCCAGAGTGTTGGCATGGTGGTTAGAGCAGTGCGCTTTTGCTCTGAGAAGGTTGCAAATATCTGATTCGATTCCCACACTCTGCACTCTGGGTCCCTGAGAACATCTTTAACCCCACACTGCTCCCCGTGCACCCCGCAATGGCAGCCCGCTACTCCCCAATGGGATGGGTCAAATGCAGACAGTCATCACTGCAAAAACGATCTAGAAATAAGTAAAAAGTTCTTAAATTAAGTGTATTTACCCTTAATTTGAGTAGTTAAATAAGATAATTTGCCAATGAAATTTGTATCTTCACTCTTAAAATAAGATAATTAGATAATATGAACTTGAAATAAGACAATGCAATAGTTTTTTCTTATTTCAAATGTAAATTGTCTTGTTCCATTGGCAAAGTGTCTCACTTTCGTCCTCAATTCGAGAAAAAATTTACTTATTTTAAGTAAAAATGACTCACTCAGATTTCCATTTTTTGCTGTGCAGTTTCCCCACTGTGGGTCAATAGAGGGATTTACATATGGTCCCTGCTTTATAAAGTGATTGAGGGATTTAGGGGTTAGGGCGGATGTTCAGGCGCAATCACCCTCTGTGTGTGTGTGTATGTGTGTGTGTGTGTGTGTGTCTGTTGCTCTTTTGTTCTGTGCCCCCATTAAAAAAAAACTTTGACCCCAGCCTGGCCCCCCTTACAAATGTTGTCTAGAAACGCCACTGGAAGCATGTGTGTTTTGTCTTCAGTCATAGTTTCTGCACAATATTACAAATTCTCATAAAGGTGTGAAATGCTAGTGTTAAAGTAACTAAAGATGCTTAAATAGATGTTAGATGATTCTAAACAGCTGCCTCTGCTGTTGCGTGAAATTAAAGAGTTGCTGTGCCAAGGTTTTTAAAACTGCTTTTTAAAGCACAGTGGCCCATCCTTTCAAAGCAAACCCTTTTAGAAAAAAATTGTCCTAAAAGAGTGAAACTTAATGAATTTGGAGTTAAAGTTGCTTCCAAGTATTCAGTGTTCAATCAAAAGGCTTCTCTTTATTTTTTATTACTTATAGTCTTGCACTACAGTCTAACCCCCTTTTTAATACTTTTAACTGTAAAAACTTTGCTCTGCAGGAAAAAAAATCTGTCAAACAAATCTGGAAAGCTGAAAAACCACATGTAGTGTTTCTCCAAAAAAGAAAACACTTGAAACTGCACAGAAGAAAGACAGTGGGAAACAACTGACAGGATTTTATAGAAGGGGAGCTTTTTCAGTCGGTTAGTTTTTTTCCTACTTGTCTAACCTATAACTGGATGTTGGATGATTTACACCGTAAGATCAGCTGCCTATGTGTCAGTTTTTATCTGACTTTTTTGTTATACAGAAATGACAAAAACCATACATTAAATCTAAAATGGGACGCTTAATGACTTTGTAGAGAAGTGAAACTTCAATTCAATTTCAATTCAGTTTATTTATATAGCGCCAATTCACAACACATGTCATCTCAAGTCACTTTACAGTTCAACCAGATCATACAGTCAAATTGATTTCTATCTAAGGAAAATCCGTTGATTGCATCGACTCATTGAATAGAATACAATCCCTCACACAAAGCATGCTTGTAGCGACAGTGGAGAGGAAAAACTCCCTTTTAACATGAAAAAACCTCCAGCAGAACTAGGCTCATTGTGAGCGGCCAAGTAAAAGCAAGTAAGCTATAAGTAGATGAAAAGAACTATTTGGTCTATAGAGACAATAGGCAACCAAACCTTATATTTTCTTTTTTTATTTTTAATTTCTAATAATAATTAGTTATTTCAGTTAATTTGCACTATTCAACATACAGCCTCTAGGGTTCGCCTGTCGCTTTGGTGGCATAGAGGAGGTTTATTTCACAAAAAGAAGGAGTCGTCTTGTTTAATGCTTGTCACTACCTGATCCGTCCCCGACGCTCGATCCATCCTGCACATGCGCAAACAGAATAACCTCTGGGTAGGCAATACTTCATTTTATTCGGTTGTCGTTTTCCGGCAGGGGGTTCCTTTTGAATATTTTTGTATTTGCCTAATTATTGCATATTCTGAAAATTAAAAAAAAGCAATACACTTGAATAGTCTTTCGAACGTTCCTGGGACTGCTCTAAGCATGTCCGATGATGACGTCACTCAGTACAACGGAGAGAATGTAAAACTTAACCATCAAGTCTTCAGTATTTTCTATACAATGTAGTTTAGCATTCTTTAATGTTTTAGGGGCATAAATCAGTATTTTCAGTACCGTTATTAAGTAGTTTTTTGTCGATACAGATCTTGTTATTCTGTTCGCGCATGCACAGGACGGATCGTGCTTCAGGGACTGATCTGGTAGTGACAATGCTGACAGAAGCAGAAGCATGGGATATATACAGTATATGATATAATATAGATGGATATTTATATGCTGGTGAAGATTCTCAGTCATCCAGGTTATAGCCATTCTGAAAAAGTTTAAAAAACAATCCACTGGACTTTGTTTCTAAGGTTTGAAGACGATTCGCTTTGCATTCTCAATTCAAAATGTCTGGATTCGCATTGAGTTTGAGGCATCATATAGTGGACCAAAAACAAGGCCTTGTATTGCTTGGAAACATGCAAATTGAAGCTGATGAGCAGGTCGTTTGGTTCCATTGTTAGCCTGTAATATCTGAAACCTGTCTATGATTGTGAAAGGTCGGTTGTTAAACGGGGGATTGTTCACCTGGCTGAAGAGAGGAGGTACTTTGTTCCCCTGTGATGGGGTGGGGGTTGTGATGATACCTGGAAGGAATCAACGCAATAACTGAATTGTAAGTGTCCACCTCTGTTTAAGGTTTTTTTTTTCTCTCTCAACATAGATGGCTTCCTTTACACCCCTCTCAAACCACCTATTTTCTTTATCCAAAATGTGAACATTCTGGTCCTCAAAAGAATGTCCTTTGTCCACAAGGTGTAGGTGTACTACAGAGTCTTTTCCAGAGGAGGCCGCTCTTCTTAGCCTCGTGAGACCATCCTGATCTCGCAAGCTTTCAAGGTTTCACTCGCAGATCAGTCTGGAGACTCTCCGTTGAAGAAAATTTGGAGCCGTTCACCAAACGACTGTCCAATCAGCGTTGGCTTTGAGGCGGGTTGAGGTGTGACGCAACGAGAGACAGTTCTGTCTAAAGAACATGGCGGCTTCAGCCGATGAAACTAGCGTTAGCGTGGCTATCGAGCAAGTTTTATCGGAATTACAGAGTATTTCTTCACTGAAAGAAGAGCAAAACACTGCTCTGGAGGCTTTTCTCAGAGGAAAAGATGTTTTTGCTCTTCTCCCGACTGGTTTCGGCAAGAGTAGCCTGGCTGTTAGTACGTCATATGCTTCGTTGATCTGATTGGTTTATTTGGCCCGTCTATCACCAACATAGGCCAATCAGCTAACCAGTATTTTCGCCCCTTCCCAAAATTACTTCAACGGAAGGTTTCCAGATGGATATGCGAAGCAAATCCATCTGGCGGAGTCAGGTTACGCTCTTCTGTGTTGGGCCATTCTTCTGTGGAGAGGTTGTTTGGTCTCTCCAATATAAAGATCAGAGCATTCCTCGCTGTACTGAACAGCAGACACCACTTTGCTCATATTCGGTCTGGGGGTTTTATCTTTAGCATGCACCTGCCTCTGTTTATGGGTCTTGTTTGGTTTGAAATGTGCTGGGATTTTGTGTTTGGAGAAAATCCTCTTGATTTTTTTAGAGACTCCAGCAACATAAGGGATTGTGATGTTTTTGCATTTAATTTTCTCACCGCTCTCTTCTGATTTGATAAAAGCCCAGTTTGGGTATTCACAGGTTTGGAGAGCATCTTTGCTGTGCTTCTGGTCTTTGTTCTTCCCTTCTGTTTTAGTAGGGACATGTTCTGCTCGGTGTTGTAAGGTTCTGATGACTGAGAGTTTGTGTTCCAGTGGGCGGTGTGAGTCAAAAAGAAGATACTAGTCTGTGTGAATCTGTGTGAATCTGTGCGAATCAAGACATTTTGTATTGAGAAAGCAAAAAACTTTTTCAAACCTTGGAAACAAAGTCCAGTGGATTGTTTTTTAAACTTTTTCAGAATGGATATTTAGCTATTGCACTCGGGATCAAATATAAAGAAACAGGTTAGTGCACAGGGTATTAAATAGTAATTGCACATTATACATTGCACAAATTACTCCCATTGTAGTGTCACATTGCAGAGTCTGTTGGCTGCAGGGATGAATGGAACCCCTGCACTAGAATGATGCTGTAAATCAAAGTTTTTAAATAGCGCTACCAGAGCTGCAGTGATGAGAATAACCCACATTGTAATTAGCATTGGATTTTTTTATTGTAAGTCATATTTTTCTATTGGCAAATTTTCTTTCCTAAAATGAAGGGAAATACAACATTTTCAAGAAAAATTGTTTTTTTCTTACTCAGTTTCAAGAGTCATAACAGTAGCAGCCCATTAGTCACAAATAGATGAGTGTAATGCAGTGAATGTAAAATAACGAAACTAAAACTATAATTTAAACTTGTGTACTGTAGATGGTTTAAACTTTTTTTAAACCTTCATTGAGGAAGGTTTTGAAAAATTACTTTTCTTCTTAAGTGAAAATATATTGGATTAATGCTACTTTTATTTAACTAATACACTTGGCTAGTTTATCTACATAAGACAAATTGAAGAAAAGTTCAGGTGGTGGGAATACCTTCCAAGGACTGAAAGTAAAGGGTAATTTGTGAAAAGTTTGTCTTTCAACTCCCTTTTTTACAGAAAACATTATTTAAGTTATTTTAGTTTAGTTTAAGGAGCTTAAAATGCAATATAGCTGAGGATTCATACTCTTCTATAATTAAAGTTATAATCTATACTCTTGTCTCACTTTTCTGGTTAGAATCAAAGCAGCGGGAAGATTGTGTTTAACTTTTTTTCCTCATTCGTTTTTATAAGATAAGCTTGTACTCTTAATTTCCATTTAGGGAATCCACCTTAAATCCCATTTGATTCCTTTCAAAGGTTGTCAAATAAAGGTTAATGGTTTAACATAGCTCTATATAAATAGAAACAATTACAGAACATGTCTTCAGGGTGTTTTTTGTAGCAACCTATGAGTAAAATTTTCCTCACATCACAAAGTTATGATCACAGGTTCTCCTTGTGTATTTTTGGAGGAAATATTCCATGCTCCTGAGCCAAAAATAACTATGATTGTGTTGACATGATGCATGACGAGACAAATGAAACTAGATGATCAAGTTTTATTTCAGGCTGTTGTTGCCATTACATACATTGACATTACAAACAGTAAACACAGGCAGGGAAGGTGAGCCTTGATGAGTTGGCATGGGAGAGGCTGGGCCAGGTAGCTTTCACATAATTATTCCAAAAGCATGGATCAGTGGAGCACCTTTAATGTCAGGAAGGTTGAACCCGTCCTGGGCAAGACAGGCGGAGCGCTGCTGGATCGGGCCCATCAGGGCACGCTGGTGGAAATGAGTCAGCACCCAGCATCTGAAGCCACATTTTCCCCTATGAACGGTGAGTAATAGCTCCACAGACTAGAAACTTGGAGTGAGTGGAGTGAAAACAAAAGAACTGCTGTCATAGTGAGCAGGTTACCACGGTAACAAAAGCAGCACATTTCGAGTGGTCCCTTCCTGGTGTTCAGTCTGAAATAATTACACTAGAAGGATCTTAAAGCCATTTTCATTACATTTGGATTGCAAAGTAGCAGAAAATAGACTGCTCTGAATAGACTCCCCATCCGTTTTTCTCACAGTCGTCAAGAGATTCAGCGATTATTTCAAACCAGCAGCATGAAATTTGAGACTCTATCTCATGTGTCATTATTTTAATAAAGAGGGGAAAAACAGTGAGCCAGCAGGGACAAAAGATGGATTCAGATCCCATGATGGCTCAATTCAGCAACCTGAAAAGCACATTTTTTTCCCCCTGATTTAATTTCCAATGTAACTCGGGACAAAGCCTGATGCAAGAGCCTTTTTGCCTTGACCCTGTAAAGCGGAAACTATTAACATAAAGTCAGAAAATTAAATTTTTTTTGTTACTGAATCTTCATTGCACATGTTTGATGGATGGAAAAAAGAACAATTTGCACTTATAATTTTTTCATTTCTGTTATTGTATTATGCCTTTCCATGCAGTTTCTTACACTGGAAAAAATCTATATCTTTTTTCTTCAAATAAGTGCATCTGTTCTTGGATTAAGGAGGTAAAAGAGACATTTTGCCAATGGAACAAGAAAATGTACCCTTAAAATAAGAAAACACAATTGCAATGTCTTATTTCTGTCAGGATTTGGTGTTGGTTTGAGGACCCAAATGCAGAGGCAAGTAGGCAGAAGTGAATTTAGGTGGGTTTAATGAGGTTCACAGGAAATGAGGCAGGAATAAAAAAATCCAACAGAAATAACAAACAAAGCAGAACCAAGGAGACATCAGGGGAAAACCAAACTCTAGGAGCCAGGGAGAGACAAGGTAAGCAGACAGACGTTAGACGAGGATCCAGCAAACAGGAACTGAAGAGGGAGGGCTTTTAAAGGGGACAGAGACAAAGAGAGGGCTAACGAGAGGATTGAAAACAGGTGAGGACAGAGTAGAAAACAGAGCTAGGGAAAGAGGACACAAGAGGGCAGCAGAGGACAACAAATGGAAAACCAAGACTGTGACAATTTCAAGTGTATATTATCTAATTATCTCATTTTAAGACTAAAAATACAAATTCCATTGGCAAACTATCTTATTTACCTACTAAAATTAAGGGTAAATACACTTAATTTAAGAAATCTTTACTTATTTCTAGAACATTTTTCCATTGTACTGATTTTCTGATCTCTGCACATGTCTGGTTGTATACAGTGTTTTTTTTAAGACAAATAGAGTTAATTAATGATGTAGAGGCCTGAAAAACTCAAATATCAAATAAAAAACATAGTCACTGGGTTAACTTTTCTTTTGGTTTCACACATGCAAACATTTTCATTGTCAGAATCAGAATCGGGTTTATTGCCATTGTTAATGAAGGAGTTCACAACTAGGAATTTTTTATGGTACAATCGTGCAACATGAAACATATAATATGAAATAGGTAAATAAAATTATAAAAATCTCTAAAAACACTGGAACAATGAAACAATGAAATCAAACTGATTTCATTGTGTAAAGGACGTGTATACAGTGCTCTGTAAATGTAAACATATTCCTCTTAAACTTTATGTCGTTTCATATTACAGTAAAAACTATAACACTTGTATTAGTCATGTAAAAAACAGCTGAAACCATCTGGAGAGAAAAAAAAAAGGAGCTGCACTCACTGCAAAAAAATCTAAATCTAGATAAGTTGTTTTTTTTCTTATAATAAGTGCATTTGTTCTTGAATTGAGGAGGTAAAAGAGACATTTCGCCAATGGAACAAGACAAATTACACTTAAAATAAGAAAACACAATTGCATTGTCTTATTTCAAGTGCATTTTATCCAATTATCTTATTTTTAAGAGTAAAAATACTCATTCCATTGGCAAACTGTCTCATTTACTTGCTCAAATTAAGGTGAATACACTTAATTTAAGAAATTTTGACTTATTTTTATATCGTTTTTGGAGTGCTGCAAAAATAGTGAGTTCATTTTTCTTAAAATCAGTGTATTATTTCCTGATATGAGCAGCTAATTTAGAAATGTACCTATGAAATAAGATGTTTTACATTTAAAATGAAAATACAAGAATCCCATCATCTTACTCTACAGGCTTAATATTTAATTGCCTTATTTTACTGGTAAAACCTCATTGTGTGTTTTAGTGTTTGTTGTTTTGGCCTTCTAAGCTTTGTTTTTCCACCATTTGTTATTAAATATAGCCATTCTGTAAGCCTGGTTTATTAATGGCAACATGTCTCCATTAGTGTTAAAAGCTAAAAGTGTTTCATCAAGTATTTATCTCTAACAGTCCTCTTCACTCTGGAGTTTCCTGTAATCCAACCAGATCAGCATCCATCTTTCACTCCAAATTTATACACATCTTTTTAGTCTTTCACACAACAACACTGAAAGCCAGTGATTTACTGCAAATTGTGCAGCACAAAAAGCTTATGGGAAAAACAACTGTTTATTTCAGAACAAGCTTTTTACTCTGTTTGTTTATTAGACTGATGATATGCAAAAGCATAAAAGAAAAAGAAAAGCTATAATATATCTTGATGTTGAACAAGTCCTGATTGGACAGAGGCTGAGGACACAGCAGCTGAGATGTTGGCCTTTGGCATCTTCCCAGTTAGTTTAGCTCTTTCTTGCTTTCCCGGAAAGCTGAGGGAGATTAGAAACCTTTAAAAGCCATTAATTAAACCAAGGAAAATTTTTTTCTTGTTCTCTCCATCAATATTTCTGTCTGGTGGATGTTGAAGCAGGTTTTAGTTTGACAATTTTCTTGGTTATATGTGTATGCCATTAAAAAAAAACCAAATCTGGCTGTGAAAAAAGATCTAATCATGCTTTTTTTTATATATTGTTGTACATGGGAGTATGATGGTGGCATTGGAATCGATTACATATGGAGGCTTTAATCCTCAAATCCTGACCCAGAGATGTTTACTGAGAGACTTCTCCATCTCCCCCTTCTTTTCCATCTATTACTGTCCATTAAAGGCCACAAGAGTTACAGTAAAGAAAAAAATAAACTATCAACGGCCATAAAAGTCCTTCTGCTAAACCATTATTTGACAAGAAATACAGCCTAGAATCAGAGTTCCCCTTTTAACTAGATAAGATAAGCATCCAGTAGAGCAAAAAATGACACAGATGCCACAACAAATAAAAGCAGTCCAAATATTTACATTTAACCAAGACAGTTCCTTAACAGGTTTACAGACTGATGATGTCTATTTGCATTTATTAAATTATTGTCCTGAAAACATTGTGTATTTTTATTCGTACTCGTACATTAATAGAGGAAAAAGAAAAAACAAAAATTTGCCTAGCTATAACCAATTAATCTATTTCTATAATAAAACATTGATTTTCTACCCCATATGTATCACATATTCAGGCAAAGATTATATATTATTAAACTGCCACAAAACCTAGTTTAACTTTGACTCTAAACTATTAATAAAAGAAAGGCTTACATTTTCAGCCATGTTAGACGCTCTTATTTTAATGTAAGGAGGGAAGGATTACTTGAGTTGTTTGTTTTATTAAAAGTTCTGATTTTGTTAGCGAGGGCAGCTAACAAACTCCATTACATATACACTGTATTAACTTCCATTGCTGATAAATTTAGACCAAATTATGAGCATGTGGCAAAAATGATACAGTTTTAAAGTGTCAAAGAAGCAAATAGTTGAATTGTTTATTACTGTATACTAGGACTAGCTAACACACGCTAACGCTAGCAGCTGCTTTGAACCTTTCTATCATCACAGGAACATTTTATTTAAAGGTATAGAGGATGGTCTTTCTGCATGGAGTTTCCATGTTCTCCCTTCATTCTTTCTTACTTTTTCGGGGTTTTTTTGTTTGTTTTTTTGGGCAGGTGGCAAACAGCAGCTAGGTTAATACCACAATTACGGAGTTTAGATAATCCTCTTCGTGCGTTATGCATAAGTTGGATTGTTGTTGGACATAAGTTCTTGACTTGTTTTGAATACTCTATGTATACGCCCAAAATTGAAAAAATTAAAAAATAAAAATTCTAAGTTTAGTTTATGCCCGCGTTTTAGGAGATTCTGGGACTTCGGCATACACTGGCTAAATCATCAAGGTGTGACTGCACCATTAGGATGCAATGGTTCATCCTGTTAACTGGTGGATTACCAGTTAGGTTGCCTGCTTCATTCGTCTCCGTCCTTGTGATCTTGGTCAAGACACTTCAGCTGCATCGCTTGCTGATGGTGGGGAAAATCCGTGGTGAAACTGTAGCATGGCAGCTCTGCTTTAGCAAGTCTGCCCCAAGACAGCTGTGGCTACAATTTAGCGTGCCACCTTCAGTGTATGAATGTGAATGGTAAATGTACAGTAAAATGCTTTGGAGTCCTTGACATGAAA
>NW_015150510.1:1512318-1519341 GCF_000732505.1 Cyprinodon variegatus
TATGCCCGCGTTTTAGGAGATTCTGGGACTTCGGCATACACTGGCTAAATCATCAAGGTGTGACTGCACCATTAGGATGCAATGGTTCATCCTGTTAACTGGTGGATTACCAGTTAGGTTGCCTGCTTCATTCGTCTCCGTCCTTGTGATCTTGGTCAAGACACTTCAGCTGCATCGCTTGCTGATGGTGGGGAAAATCCGTGGTGAAACTGTAGCATGGCAGCTCTGCTTTAGCAAGTCTGGCCCAAGACAGCTGTGGCTACAATTTAGCGTGCCACCTTCAGTGTATGAATGTGAATGGTAAATGTACAGTAAAATGCTTTGGAGTCCTTGACATGAAAAGGCACTAAACAAGTAAAGAACATTTATTATTTATGCAAGCAGTCCATTGAGATCATGGGGAAAACAAGAGAATATTTTAAAAGCTTTTTGACATTAAAAGCCTCCTTAAATTGAAACCAGCATGGCAGCAACACCAAGAACAGGGACAGTATTTTACTACATGTATTTATCGCTTCGAAAAAAAATTATTTAAATTTTTTTTTTCATATGCTTGTATCTGGATGTCATCAGTTGCGCTTGTTTCCTGGATAGCATTTGACCACCTGTTCTGTATTCCCTGTCAGATCCCCGCGTGCTCATCTGCCAATCCCCTTTCCCAGAATCTGAACTCACTGGTTTTCATGGGTGGTTGAGAGATCCTCCATTTATTGTTCAGCAGAGGTTTTGGATTTCCTTTAACCTTCTCATGTCTTTTGTTCAGTTAATAAAAGCAGTTTTATTTTCAAGTAGACTGCTTTGGCCCTCATTGGGATCATTAAACTACAACTTATAACATTGAAACTACCAATTTTCTTTGGATTAAATATTTTAATGTTATAATTTAGAATGTATGCCATTTCTTTGAGTCATTTTCTTAATGTAGATGTCTTATAAAAACATATGTGACTTGGTTTGTTAAAGTTGTTTAGCTCATACATGTTTTCAGTGTGATAATATATGGAGTGAATTTTGTTCCATTATTGTTGCTAGCATAAAACAGGTTATGTACATGAAAATAAAAAAAATGAATAAATAAATAAAAAAGGCATTCCTGAAATCAAACTTTGAAAAATGTCTTAATAAAAAAAGTTTTTGTTGCAGTCTTCTGGGATTCTTTCTTTCAAACTTTATTGTTCAAAGAAAAAAAAATTTCAGATTCAATTCTGCGAATTTAATTATCTTCAAATTGCACTTTATGGATCATATTATATTCACTTCCAGTAAAATACAAACATTCACTTGATGCACAAATTGACCAATGAAAATTTTGTTATCGTCCACCCAGACCGATAAAAATGCTTCTTCACTTCTCACTGCAGAGGGAAGCCCACCCCCAGAAGTAAAGAGACTTTGATCTATATAGCAGTTTGGAAAGAATGCAATTTTTAAAATTAAATACATTAATACATAAAAAAAAATACAGCTGAAAATAAAATAATATAAAAAAAACATTTGAAAAAGGTTAATATGTAAATATTTTTAAGAAAAAAAAAACATTGAGAAAACAGCTGAGTTACAGCTGAAATAAAAATAATATAAGCTGAAAATAAAATAAAAAAAAAACATTTGAAAAAGGTTAATATGTAAACATTTTGAAGAAAAAAAAAACATTGAGAAAACAGCAGAGTTACAGCTGAAATAAAAATAATATAAGCTGAAAATAAAAAAAAATAAAAAACATTTGAAAAAGGTTAATATGTAAACATTTTGAAGAAAAAAAAAACATTGAGAAAACAGCTGAGTTACACTTACCTTAAGAAGTCTTTCAAGGTTTCATTTATAGATTAAGCTTTCGTTATATTTCCATTTACAAAACATTTTCTTTGCTTTCAGAAATAATGGAACAAAACTCACCCCATAGTGGAATTTTCTCTGGATTGAGGAGCAAAGAATCATTTCTGTTTGTGTGCATGGACGTTAGCAACATTGGTATAGCATTAAAGCAAGGAAAATTTAATCTGTGAAACTAAATTTAAAAGAAATTTCAAAAAGAAGTTTAATAGAATACAATTTGTAAATAATATTTGATAAATAAAGTTTGAAAAATGATAAGAGTATAATTTGAAAAATATTAAAATGTCAGAAAACAGAGTTAATTTCTAAACCTTTTTTGTTATCATGTTTTAAAGTTTCCTTTGTGGGTTGTATTTTTTTATTATTCAAATTTCCATTCACAAATCCTGTTCTTGCTTGCAACAATAATTGAACAGAACTCATTCTATATTATTTTTGCCATTTTATCTAAGTTTGTTTTAGGGGGAAAATACCTCATCCAAATGTGATCAGGGTGATACTTTGCTTCCTACAACATTTCACTTTGGGGAAGTTATAAACGTCAGGGCTTTCCATCCCTACAGCCTATTTTCTGGGGAGCCACAGGAAATGGTGACATACTGTCACACTGTTGTCACCCACAACAGCTATGACAAATGTGTTTGGCAATAACTGAGAGACTTAGACTTCCTCGTTCCCATAGAGCTGGGGATTGTTAGGTCAGCTCTGCTTTTAGCTGATCTGGCAAACCCAGCAGGGTCATTTATTACTGACCCATGAAGAGCAACAATTGTCTCAGAGCAGCTGATCTCTTGTCAGCCAGTGAAAGGTTGCTCTACCAGGATATAAATAGCAACAAATCACGTGTTTGCTATTTGCTCAAGGTTTATATTGCTGGTTAAATAATCATCCATTTATTTGAGAAACTGGCACCGGTTTATTTGACACTAATCCAGTTAAAATACTCACAAAGGAAAAACTGAATCATGTATGATTTATTATACAGGGACCTCTGTTATTACCTATAATGCTATTTAATAAAAGTCACTTAAGACTTTATAGAAACAGTTTAAGCAATGCCTTCAGTAGCATAATAGCAGCTTTTAGTACTTCAGGAACATTTATTTTCCTGCAGACTTTCTGGCCAAGTTATCCTCCCAATGCTGCCAGGGATATTCCATTTACAGGAAGTTTCCTTATACGCGTCAAAGTTTCCTAATACATCAGAATCAGAATCAGAAATACTTTAAAAATCCCAGAGGGAAATTACTTTTGTTACACGCTCCAATTACAGTTTTATATATATATATATATATAGACACATCCAACTAAACAATATAATAAAGGTAAAAAAAATAAGAATAAAAAGAGATAAAATATATACACATATAGCTCTTCAGTATATATATCTGTACGTATATCTATGCATATGAAAAAACTAAAACCAAATAAAGTGAAAATCCAAGTAAAGTGATAAATCCAAGTAAAGTGATACGTGGCGTGCAAAAATAGTGCATTGGTACATGTTGGTACATGTGGTTTTCTGCAATTCTGCCATCAGTTTCATCAGTTTTATGAAGGAGCAAATATGATCAGAACATTTATAAGTTTATAAGCAGGTGATCTTCAATACCATTCAATATCTGAGATCTATATTTAATGATTTCTTTCAATCCCTCCTCTCATTATATAAGCTTCTTTAGCCAACCAGCCAATACAAAAAATTGAAGTTTTCTCCCCACTGGGAAGCCACATTCAATCAGGAGTTCAGCTGATGTCTTTGAGCAAAGGAACAGAGCAGGAAACCATATTTATTGATACGAGATTGTAAATTGTTACTTTTAGCTACTGATCAAATCCCTTCTGGGATAACCTGAGGAGCAGAAAGATTGTAGTATTTTCACTTATAGCCTTTAGACATCCTGGGCAGTCATTTTTCCTCCTCATACACTACAAAAAATCTAAATCTAAATAAGTCATTTTTTCTTAAAATAAGTGTATTTGTTCTTGAATTGAGGGGATAAAAGAGACATTCTGCCAATGGAACAAGACAATTTAGATTTAAAATAAGAAAACACAATTCCATTGTCTTATTTCAAGTGCATTTTATCTAATTATCTTATTTTAAGAGTAGAAATACTCATCCAATTGGCAAATAATCTCATTTGCCTCCTCAATTAAGGGTAAATACCCTTAATTTAAGACAATTTTACTAATTTCTAGATCGTTTTTCCAGTGAATCATTACATTAGCTCTCATGTCAGGTAGTCACAGCCCCCTAATGGCTGACTTTGGTAGCATAATGATCTAGCATTGACAGTTTGTCTACTGTATGTGACCAACTGCTTGTTATGCATCTAACTGTGTGCCATTTACACACACTGGACAGGTTGTAGGGAAATGTGCTGAGACAGAATACTGTATATCACCGGTCTTCAGCCAGGGGTAGATTTTCTTTCAGCGTTAGTGGTTCATAAGAACAGAACCACATTCAGAAATTGTCATGTTCTATCACGTTTAAACTCAGAATGGGAAATATCTAAAAATCACGTTATGCTCTATAATAACCAGCCGAGTGAATTTGTTGGTTCAGGTATGCTGACTTGATCTTCTATCTGCGTGGGGTATGGCTCGGTCAATTAGTGATTTGCGGTTAGCCATTTAGAAAATTCCCAGATTTGTTTTTAAAAGAACATTTTGTGAAGGAGATTATTGACAAATGACCCCTACTGTTACACCCAGCAGCTTTACAGTGATCAAACCAATATCAGGCTGCTTCTCTGTGTTTTGTTTGTCAGTGTTAATAGAGCCAGGGAAACTAATTTGATTCTTCACACTCTGGAGGATTTGACCACTAGAGGAACCGACCGAGTTAATACCTGACCGCCTGACTACTAAGTAATTAGCTGTCACTATTAGGGCTAAGGAAAGAAGACAGGAGCTTAAAAGTGTTTAGTGAAACTGCAGTGCACCCGTGCACGTTCTATAATACATGAAATGAGGCGTTTATACAAGAGCATGTTCTCAAGGACATGATGACATATTCTTCCTTTCCCTATGGTGGAACTCATGGTTCGGTTTGTACCCAGAAAATAGAGTTTATGCATAATTTGGAGATGTGTGTTTTAAAGGGATGGATGAAGAGTCAGGATTGAAGGGTGTGTTGCATGGTTTATGTATGTGGAGAATTTTGTTCTATTACTTTTGCAAGCAAAGAAGATGTTTTGTAAATGGGATATAAAAAAAACACATTTTGGATATTTAAGAAAATGCAATCCAGAAATGATTGAGAGTAACTTTAGTGTTTTCTCTGATTTTGGTTTTTAAAATTACTTTTTTTCAGTTTTCTTGTGTTTTTTTTAGAAAGATATATTTTCATTATTTCAACTTTTTTCTACCTTCTTTCAAATGCTTGTTTCATTTTTGATATTTTCAAAGTAAAAAATCAAACATTTTATCAAAAATTTTATTTTCCCCTAAAATTTCTTGTTTTCATTTTGAGTATAAATAAATCCCTTTATTTTCTAACTAAATTTTACAGATCACATCCTCTTTATTTCTGGAGCAAGCTTTCCTCTACAGTGAGAAGCTAAGATGCATTTCTACACTGGAAAAAATAAAAGTAATTTTTTCTTAAAATAAGTGCATTTGTTCTTGAATTGAGGAGATAAAAGAGACATTTTGCCAATGGAACAAGATTATTTAGATCTGAAATAAGAAAACACAATTGAATTGTCTTTTTTCAAGTGCATTTTATGCGAATTATCTTATTTTAAGAGTAAAAATACTCATTCCATTGGCAAACTATCTCATTTACCCACTCAAATTAAGGGTAAATACACTTAATTTAAGACATTTTTACTTATTTCTAGATCATTTTTCCAGTGTATTGCCTGCATGGACGTCAATAAGATTTTTTTTATTAGTCAAAGGGGAGTAAAAAATTGAAACTTAACATTAGAAAATATATATAATTTGAAATGATAACATGAAAACTGAATAAAAAAGACATTTGAAAACCTAAATCTGAGAAAACGTCAGAGTTACTCTCTAAAACCTTTTTGAAAAAATACATCTTTGGAAGTTTAATTTCTAGATTGCATTGTTTTTTTTTTTTTACTTTGATCTACAAAGTGTTTTTTTCCTTTAAATTTCCATTCATAAAAGGTTTTATTTGCTTGCAAAAATAATGGGGGGAAAATACACTCCATATTTATGTTGCACTCAGGGATCACTTTGTGGTATCACTGTAATTATCTTCTAATATGAAGATGGAGGAATATAAAACACATTATTTTGACTTTTTACTATGATTTAAAATAGAACGCTGAGGCCATCTGCTGGAGAAAAGTCCACGCATCAACTAAATTAGGTTTAAAAAAAATCTAAATCTCCACGAATCTAAATGTGGAGCATAACTGCTTAAATTTATTCTCTAAGGCAAAGCAAGTCTGTTAATACAGAACATTTCAGCAGTAAGACAATTTAAAGCTCAATATTGTATTGATCAACTCATATCTGCTGGTTTATCTCACCACACTGGAGCATTATCTTGTTATTTATCAACATTTTTCTATTTTAGGTCTCATAATGGCTCAATTTTGGATGGCAAACCTTTGCGGCCAAAGTTATCTGTCCTTCAGCAGCAGCACATTAATACCTTAGTAAAATCTATTCTATGTGCACAGCTGTAATCACATGACTTGTTTATAGCTAAAAAGCTCTGCTAAAGAATTAAGATCTAATTGGGGTGCTCTGCAGTTTTGCTACTTTGAACTCATCAACACAGTCTTTTTCATTGAAATAACAAGTTAAAGCTGGTTTCAAAGTAATTAATTCAGAGGGCTTTTGTTTTATGCCTGGAACGATGGCTAATCCTCAGACAGAGAGCAGAGACAGCAAGGATGCAATAAACAGCAGAAACACAAAAAAATGTAAATTAAATGTAGGTACAAGTTGATAAAATGATTCAGGCGAAGAGTTTCAGGGTGAAGCTTTGCTGTCCTTGAGCGCAGGATGAATAGATGGATTAGGTTATGAAATCGCGTCAGCATCTAATAGTACTGCTTCATCTATGTTTGGAACTCAACTTGTAATTCATGTGATTATGGATGGATGGATGGATGGATGGATGGATGGATGGATGGATGGATGGATGGATGGATGGAAGGATGGATGGATGGATGGATGGATGGATGGATGGATGGA
>NW_015150510.1:1521246-1532258 GCF_000732505.1 Cyprinodon variegatus
TTGTAGCTTGAACAAAATGGACTCCTGGTAAATGAGATGAGAAATCCATTTAAAAGTGGGGATCAATTCTAGTTAGAAAAGTGTAAACTGCTTTTAGAACAGTTCTAAGTTCAGGATCCTCAGGGACCCCTGGGGTCCAGCCGGTTGGTTCCATGAAGGGCCACTAGATGTCACACAAGGCAAAATGGACCAATAAAGGAAAATCCTTCTTTCATTCCATTAAGTCTCTAATAATGCTTCACCACAGTTTGAAATGTGATCGCATCCGAATCAAACCCATTGAATTCTACAAGGAGAAAATAAAGTGATCATTTGTTGATATCCGTGCGTCATCAGCTCACCGGCGGAGGATACCGCTGCGTCTCCGTCGTGCGTCAGAGCAGACCGGACCAAACGGGTCAATAAGTGCACCAACCGAACCAAGCATTAATGCATTAATTGAGCTCCACAACCAATGAAACGCTCTCGACCTGCGCGCCTCTAGCCGCGCATGACCCCCACCCCACGGAGTGACGCGTCTTGCAGCTGAGAGGTGGCCGCGGTGGCGGTGGAGCTCGGCGGGGAGGAGAGCCGGAGGAGATGCGCAGATCTGCAGGTCTCTAGCGCGGTCGTAAAACAAGCGCGAGACCCGGAGCCATGCCCGGTGTGACCAAGTACAATTTAGTGGATGACGCTCTCGATCTGAGGGTCCCCATGCACAACGAGGAGGTCTTTAATCATGGGGTCTGTTTCGAGGCAAAGGTAAGGACCCCCTGCAACAGATACTGAGGCTGGAGGAGAAGATGCTCAGGGAACAGATATGGCTGAAGATTTTTTCTCACTTTATAATTATCACCACATTGAAATGTTTGTGCCTGTCAGACATTAACCAGGTGTTAAATTTCCAACTGGATTATATTTATTTACTTTTTGAGATTGCTGTTGTTAAAAGCTGATGGTTCAATACCAGAAACACTTTGCAAAACAATCCAACTATTTTCTATACTTTTGTTTCTCTTTTCATGAGTTTTAATAATTTTTATTGTGAAGTCAAGGCTTCAGCTGTTTGCTTTTTTCCCCCATAATGCATTAATTAACATAGAAATAATGTTTATTTTTTTATTTATGTATTATTTATTTATAAGTTTAATTTAGATTAGATTAGATGAGCTTTATTGATCTCACAGCGTAGAAATTCAGTGGTCACATATTGGCACAGTAATTAAAGAAGGTGCAAACAAAGAGGAAAAAGGTGCCCTAAGAATAAACAATATATATATATACAGTATATCAAGATAAATAGGATTAAGGTGCAAGTGTACATGTATCACACACAATGAAAAACCAAAATAAAAATAAGAAAACAAGGGAGTAACACAGAGATTTGAGGTGTCATATGTACAATCCGGATGGCTTATATACAGGTGGATTGACTTTTACATTAAAGTGTAGTAGGTAAGGAGCAACAGTGAGGTAGTTGTATGACTATTATATTCACATATATTGCACAGTCAGCATATTGCACAGAATATTGCATAGTCAATAAATTAAAAAAACTATAATATAGCTGCACAGTGGTTTTTACAGGAGTTATTGTGGTTATAGTGCATTATTATTGAGTCTGATAGCAGCAGGAATAAATGAATTTGAATATAAGACAATAAATAAAAAACAGGGGCGAAGCAAAAGGAAAAAAGATACTACAGAAAAAGAAAAGTGTTTTTTTCAAAAGGAATGAGAAGATGAGAATGCTTATTTATCCCATTCCTTCACAACTACACAAAAAACACAAAAATACTCATACAAATCAAATAAAAAGTATTTTTTTTATCATCTTCATTATATAATGAAAACAATTTCAAACAATTTCCATGATAATAAACACCAATAGGAGCAGGTTTTAAACATAGTCGGTTTCCCGGCTGCTTCATTATTATGGAACCTGTAACAGAAAAAGAAGGTGATCATATTCATTCAAACCTGCTTAATCTGAACCCTGAATTCAAATAGTAAAAAATATAAAATAATAGTTGAACACTGTGAGAAAGATGGAAACGTCTCTTGTTTGAATATAACACTTATCAGGGTTAAATTTATCTGACACTGGTTTATAGTGTCAAAAGTTACCACACACTAGTGTTAAATGTTACGAGGATTGATGGATAGCTGAGGATCATCAGCATAGTAGTGGTATTTCATATTATGCTGCTACACTGTAGCCACCGCTGCCCTGGGGCACGCTGACAGAACAAGGCTTCTGTAAAAAGGCACTATTTGGCACTATTCACCAATGCAAGGCAGAGATCTTGTAGCCTCGTGAGACCATCCTGATCTCGCGAGCTTTCAAGATTTCACTCGCTAATCAGTCTGGAGACTCTCCGTTGAAGAAAATTTGGAGCCGTTCACCAAACGAACGTCCAATCAGCGTTGGCTTTGAGGCGGGTTGAGGTGTGACGCAACGAGAAGCGACACAGTTCAGTCTAAAGAAAATGGCGGCTTCAGCCGATGAAACTAGCGTTAGCGTGGCTATCGAGCAAGTTTTATCGGAATTACAGAGTATTACAGAGCAAAACACTGCTCTGGAGGCTTTTCTCAGAGGAAAAGATGTTTTTGCTCTTCTCCCTACTGGTTTTGGCAAGAGTAGCCTGGCTGTTATTACGTCATATGCTTCGTTGATCTGATTGGTTTATTTGGCCCGTCTATCACCAACATAGGCCAATCAGCTAACCAGTATTTTCGCCCCTGCCCAAAATTACTTCAACCGAAGGTTTCCAGATGGATAAATGTGGACCAAATCCATCTGGTGGAGTCAGGTTAGGAATCTTGCCTGAGGACACGGCATTTGGGAAAGTCTAGACTGCCGTTAAATAAAGTTATTTATCTGGAAACCTGTTTTAACATCCTGAAAAGATAAAACATGTTTACATGTAAATATCCAGTTATATAAAGGCCTTTCAGCCACTTATTAATAGATGTATGTTAATGTTAGAACATGATAGAATAGAATAGAATAGAATAGAATAGAATAGAATAGAATAGACGAGGAATTTATTTCAGACAATTTCACAAATAACAATAAATTAATCAGCCAAATATACACAAAAAAGACTAGTAAACAACAACCAAACAAAACATCAATTTCCAAACTTACTAAATTCACCTGAACATAAATAAAAACAAAACCCTCCACCAAATACACCTGTTGGTATATACAGCCAGAGAACTAACATTGATTCATGTAAATTGTCTCAAAAATGGGTCTGATGAAGTAAAACTTATTATTCATACACCCTCTCCCTCTAATTGAACCTAATTTAACTTAAAGTAGAGTAACCTTCCCGTTAAGCGTGTTTTTTTTTGTTTTTCTAATATTCAAAAACCTGTATGTGTAACTTTAAACTATGTTAAGTAAAAAAAGAAAAAGTAGGTAAATTATTTTTTAATATATATATTGAATTTGCTTGCACCCAGCCTTGAAAAAGAACAGGAAAATTTATTTATTAAAATCTGGACTTTTATCGGTCTGGCTAAGAAAGTTTTTTTGAATATAATTTAGAAGGAAAATTGGCACGAATAATGTGACACAAACGTAAAGTAATCCCTAAACTCTTCTGTCTTGCAGTACATAGGCAGCTTGGAGGTGGGTCGCCCAGGCAGCCGCATGGAGATAGTCGCAGCAATGAGGAGAATCAGAGTAAGAATATTTGCCTTTTGTTGACAAAGACACTGTATTCAAAACCCGCTGAAAATACCTGATCTGAATCTTTAACAAGCTGTCAATCATTGACGTCTTTGAACGGATCCCAGCAGCATGCTCTGATGTTTTAGGACGCAACCGCTTCACATTCTCTTTACCCACAGATCTGTCGATGCACAGCTCAACATCGGTCAGATTCAGTGGGTTGTCACAAGCGGTTAAGATCTTATGACGAGATAAGAAGAAAAAACAAACAAACTGAAAATTCTCCTGCATAAGACGTGGCTGCCAAACACGAAGCACTGCAGAGGCACACAGCTGCACAGAGAGCAGAGGATTTAGCCGCCTGTCAGCTGTTATATCTAATCTAACAGCCAAGTTGTTGTGCCACCCAGAGGTCAGCTTCATGCACACCCAGAAAAAAAAAAAACTTAATCCAGATCCGGTACCAGCAGACCACTGGTAATGGCCATTTTATTCTACTTCTAAACATTTACTGCAGCAGTGTCTTGCACTTGACTTATTGTTTTTTTGTGTTCTTACGACTCTGCAGAGACATTATTAGTATAGTGCAGAAGATTTAATAAGAGACATGCTCGATATAGCTGCTCAAACAAAACGGGATAATACAGGAAGCCCCACATTGCTCAGCATAATCCAGGCACTCAAGAGCTTTCTGGCTCAACATGCATTTTCCATCTGTGTGGAAAAGAGCATTTTATTTTACTTTTTTTATTAAATGCTTGGATTTGGTGCCTTCTTTTGTAAAGCAAACAAAGAAACATGTGAAAAAAGATTCTCCAAAATGACAAAAATGTGATAACTCAAAGCTTGCCTATGAAAGAAGCAGTGTTGCAGCTATGATTCTCTCACTCTGCACGCACCAAGATCACACAGACTGAATATTCAAAAGGTGAGGTGTCCTTAAAACTCCCACAGGAGGACTGAAGCCGAGCCGCCTCATCTTGAGGCGGAACGGTCCTTGTGAATTGGTTTCAGGCAGATGTGCGTGAAAACGTGAACACTCCCTCTGTTCCACTTCATCTCCCTCTGACAGCACTGTGTTGTGAGATGGATGGTCCTCCTGGCCCAGTTTATGGGGAACAACGGACACGGACTCGCACGCACCCCATGTCCTTCACCTGCATGTATAGAACCCTGGATGCTTGTTGAAACTCCCACACAGCTACATGATGGATTAACTGGATGAGAGCACATGTCACAAACACAGGTTGACGGTTTATAGACAGAAAAATTCCAGTTTTCTGGTTTTCTTTTTTTTTTACTCATAGAACACCTTCACCTGGTGTTCAGCAAACAATCATCTGTCATGAACTGAGGACAGATGGACCCAGTATTCAAGGAGAGACAGTCAGTAGGAAAGTTCAAAAGGTTTATTAAATGAAAAAACTAAACTAAACCGCCCAATCTCAGATACTCTGTAGTGGGAGAAACACAGGTAAGTGACCATGATCATCTGACAGAAGATGATTATCTGAGTTGGTCACTTACCTGGTTTAACAGTCCAGTCCAAGATGTCCCCAGCAGTCCCAGAGGTCATGCAGGAAAGCTGATCCTGGAAGGGATCCAGAACAGACAGAACAGGATCCAGATCAGGCAGGAACAGACAGGTGGCAGGATCCAGGCTTCCAGACATCATACAGTAGAGCTCCTAGGCGGGTTCAGAGTCTGAGAGAGTTCCGAAGCATGACCAGACGGTCACGCACAGGAGCAGACAGGATCAGGTGCAGATGAGCAGGCTCAGAGGAAGAGGGTAGCCAAGACAGGACGTGGAACCAGAACTTGATGCAGGACTTTAAACTGGTCTCCTCCCTGGAGCCAGGCTTACAGAGATAAAAACTGAACCTCCCCACATATAGAGCCAAAAATCCAGAGGACTCCGTGGGGGAGGAACAGTGGACCATCAGGAGACGAGACAAACACAAAACCCTCTTTCCACTGGCTGCCAGGATCCAGGACATGAACCAAGGCAAAAACTCAGACTAACAGAAAGACAAGTAATGATCTGGCCCTGAATGCTCAGGCTGAACTGAATATAAACCAGAGGAAACGGGTCAGAGGAATAAATTATAATAGAGGCAGGGAGGGAAAACGACAGGTGAAAGGAATGACTAATTAAGGGAGAGCAAACAGGCCAGAACATGACATCATCTCTGTTTTTCTACCACATTCATGTTAATAAAAGATTACCTAAAGCCAGGATGCTTTAGAGAGAAAGGTTGATATAATTTTTAACTAGGAGGGTTTCCTATAGATTTTTTTACCCGCATTTTTAAAAATGCAACATATGTTGACCTTACTTTATAAAACAATGTATGAATTTTTAATAAATTGCCTGAATCCTAACTGCATACATCTAATTATTGGAATTTGATGTGTGAAGACACATTGTTAGTTTTGCCCTTGTGCTATACATTAGCTGTGGAAAACAGAGCAGAGCTCCTCTCTGCTTGTCTTTGCTCTGACTGCATGCAGGGCTTCCAGGACGAGGCAGCTGGCTGCATGTTTTATGAGACCGAAGCAGCAATATGATTGCTGCTTTCATGTAAAGTTGCTACAACTTGACAACGGCACAGAAAAACGTCACTAGATATGTTTCTAGTTGCTTTTCTAAAAAATAAAAGTTTCTAGAGGGCCTGGATCCCAAAATATAACAACAAAAGTGTTACTGTAAGTTGCCAGCATATAGCAAAGAGCTTGAATACTGGGGATTTGTTCTTGTAGGGAATTGGCTAATACCTGCACTTGTTCGCTGATTCAGTAGTGCATTGGTTTCCAATCCACCCACCAACATAGAAACTAAATGTTACGCAGTTAATTGCGTAACATTTAGTTTGAGGTCAGTGAATTTATTTTAACTTTGCAACATAATTTAACATTGCAATCATATTTTTTTGTGTGTTTAAATACTTCTTAAATGGGCCATTAACTCAGTTTAAAGGAATAGTACACCCAAAACATGATTAGCCTTCATTTTCTACTCACCCCCATGCTGAACAACACNCAAAAAAGTACTCCAGAGTGTTGTTCAGCATGGGGGTGAGTAGAAAATGAAGGCTAATCATGTTTTGGGTGTACTATTCCTTTAATTCTACCATGAAACCCCTGTATTTACACTGTTCCACCCCCACTTCTCTATTGCTGCTCCCCTCCATTTTCTATTATTGATTATATTTAGTTTAAATTGTCAATAAATGTTTATTTTTTGATTAATTTGAGACTTGTGTGACATTTGTTTATTTATAACTGTGCTACTCATATCATGAAAATATCTCCAAGAATCAGGGAACGGTCAATGTCAAAATTATTGGCCTTCAAAAACCTGTATAGGCTGATCTCTATCAGATGTACACATTTTGAAATGCTAAAACTCTACTGCTCAGTATCACACATTGTAAAGCAGATGGAAAAAATGCTCTTCTTTCATCATTCTTAGTTTTTTTTTTTTTATGATGGATCTAAGCCATTGGCCTTTGAATTCAGATCCCTTAATTGAATCCAGTGCAGCTTAATTGCTTTCAGAAGTCATCTAATAAGTAACAAAATTGTGCTTCATTTAATTCAAAAATCTCCTTTTCTCTTTACAATGATATAAAAAATACATAAGTAAAGAAGAATTATAAAACAGCACCCGCAAAGACTCTGAAACAACTGTGAACAACTGTGTGTAGAAAAATAAAAGCAGAATGAGTTGAAAGCACTGAAAATGTTAACGTATTTCATATTCATTAAGTTTAAACGCCAGTAACTCACTCCGGTTGCATACAAAGTTTTCTGAATGTTTTCATGTTTTAAGCTTTGTTTTGGCTCAGTTTCTTAGTAAATATAGCCCTATGAGTATATATAAGAAAGGAGGTAGGAGGGTAAAGGTTGCTCCAAATGCAGATCGATCCCCAATTGTCTAGTATAAACAAAGCTTAAACATAGAAAAAGCCTACTGTGGCTAAGCCAGTTAGCACATTCCAGTAAAGTGTGGAAATAATGAAGGAAGGTTTAAGATCCAAAATGAAAAATACTAAAAAAGTATTAGATTCTGACTGGAACAGCACTGGGAATGCATTATGAATGTTGGTTTTCACTGAAGCTGGAGCTAAAGGTATTCAGATGTGGTGAGTAAATGTCCTTATTAATACTGATACTAGTGATAGCAATGCTACACTGAAAAATGATTTAAAATTGAGTCAAAATTTCTTAAAATAAGTGTGTTAACACTTAATTTGAGTTAGATAAGGTGATCGGTAATGACATGAGTATTGCACAATAATTATTTGATTCTGAGCAGCAGTGTAAATTGTAAATACTGTTGATTCTATATAATGTCAACCTTATTTTATTTTATTCTTATATCTCATTTTATACTTTTTATATGGAAAAGGTGTCATTTGTCTGTGTGGGTAGTAATTTTACTGATTTTACTTATTTTATTACTATATTATATTGTTGTCCTATTATACTTACAATCGTATTCTTCTCTCTTCTATAAATGCAAGAGAGAATTTCCTCCAAGAGTAAATCAAATAATTTAGATTCAGATTTTTACCCTAACATAAGATTAGATATTATACATTTGAAATAAGAGTCTGCAGTTCTTTTTCTCTTATTTTAAATGTAAATGATTTCATTTCGATGGTAAAGTGTCTCACTTATCTGTTCAATTAAAGAAAAAGAATGCACTTATTTTAAGAGAATTTGACTTACTTAGACTTAAATTTTTGCAGTGTAATTTAGTCTCTATAGTCTAAATACAAACACATTGACAGACAGACAGACAGACAGACAGACAGACAGACAGACAGACAGACTGCCAGCAGATGGAACCATTTCTGTTTCCTTCAGCTCATCTGAATAGAATTCCAGCGCAGGTGGAATTCTATTCAGGCTCAAAATGCCTGACAAAAAAAAAAAAAAATCGCTTCATGTTTATAACCTTATTTTATAATCAAAAGGTTTTTTGGTCTTTTTGTAGGCATCTAACATAACTATGCACATTTAAAGAAGTAATCTCTAAAACCATCAATCCAGCTTCAGGAGATCAAGCTTTCAATCGGCAAGACATTTTGCCAAATAACATAGCATCAAAGAGCATCAAATAAAAAAACAAATCATTAGAGAACAATGCTAAGAAATTCTTTTAAAGTTTAATATATTCCTACATTTTGTTGGTTGAAATTAGGAGTACTCAGTGTGGAGGGCCTAAAGAGCCACACGACCTTTCACAGGCTTTGGAACCCTGGTATAACAAAACTGGACACCTATGAAAGCATAGCTATCAACTGAAAAAGACAGGGAGCATTAATCCAAGAAGCAGCACTAAGCCTGACTAGAGGGGGAATCCTGTGATCCACAACCTTGTCGATGGGACGGTTTTTAGGATGATATGCAAGAAGAAAGCCAAAAAGATTTAAGATTGCCTTTAGGCAAACTTTAAGCAGTATAACCCCAAATATTGAGCTAGAGCAGCAATGGAGGAGTCTACTTTTAAGCAGTCATGGTCATCTGGACATACCGTCCTGCTTGTTTTATATGAGTCTGCTCCAGCACACCCGGATCAAATGATTAGATGACCTGCTCAGCAGCCATTAAGGGCTGCAGAGGCAAGATAATCAGGCTGTTATTTAAATTAGGTGTCTGTAGGCCATGAAAATCCTAAAACATGCAGTCTAAATGCACGCCTAAATCCAGTAAAGAATATGTGGCCAGAGCTTTGATGTTCAAAGGTGCTCTTCATCTAATCTTTCTGATCTTGAGCTGAATGTGTAGATCCTCAAAGATGGTGGACACATACCCCCAGAACTTTCAGTATGTATGCAGACTTTTTAGATTTTTTATTCCTTTATTTGTCATTATTTTTTAATATTTATGTCTTTTTGTTGGTCTGTGACATGAAGAAAGAATCCTGACAAAATACTCTGATGTCTGCTGTGGTAACATCACCAAAAAGGTTGCAAGGCCTCATTAGAGCCAGCTCTAGAGTTGTTATTTTTTACTAAAATGAAAGCAGAGATGAGAGAGAATATCTTTGTGTGTCATGCAGAGAGGAAGAGGATGTTTGCCCTCTGATTTTACAGAAATTCCTCTGATCAGTTAATCATCTGAAGTTGGACTTGATTTTGTTTTTTTCTCACTACTTCTATTAGATTGGAGAAATGTAGTGAAAGCGGAATATCTGGTATTAATCATGCAGAGGGATAAAAGTGTCCCACACATGGCTGCCTCCCTCTGGCAAGGCAGCCTTTGAAACCTTCAACATCTACCAGAAACAGAAACTGACAGTTCCTCCATTTTCTCCCCAGTGGAGAAGATAAAAATAATCCCCCAGCAGCGTGGTCCCTTCTCTTTTTTATTTAGTTTGTAAAGGGCGATTCCTCTCAGCAGAAATATTCAGTCCACAAAGTTAATGACTTTTCTTTTTTCCAGTATGAGTTCAAGCTGAAGAACATAAAGAAAAAGAAGGTGAACATCCTTGTATCCACTGACTATGTCAAAGTGATCCTGCGGAAAAAGAAGAAGGTAAGACACAGGGAAATAGTTGATCAGGTTTCCAAGAAGTAATTTGGTCTCTTTTTTTAATAATTTTGTATGTTTGGTTTTGTGTTGCAAAAGAGAAAGGGCTGGTCATGGGACGAGAGCTCCATGTTGCTGACACAGGACCCCATATACAGGTGGGTAAAGGAAGATATCTGATCACCCTTTCAGAAAAAATACAACAAATTTCACATATAAAAAATCACATGTGAAACCAATGTAACGTATTCTGATTAACTAACAGGAGCATGTCAAAATTCAAATGCAAAAATAACTGACTCAGCTGTGATTTATGTTTTTCACATGTAATAAAACTGTCCCTCAAGCAGGAATCATATTTAAAGACGTCTGTATAACATGTTATTTCCACGTTTTTTTCATGCAATACACATGTGCATTAAATCACATGCTTTAAATGAGAATCACATGGGATTCCCATGTTTTTTGTTCTTTTTACATGCAATGCACAGGTGCCTTATATGGTGAATTACATGTGCTTAAAATAGGACTTAGGTGTAAAAAAGGTATCACGTGCAATTCACATGTGATACACATTTGCCTTAAATCACGTGCTTTAAATGGGAATCACATGGGATTCCCATGTTTTTTGTTCTTTTTACATGCGATGCACAGGTGCCTCAAATGGTAAATCACATGTGCTTTAAATGGGAATTAGGTGTAAAAGAGGTATCACGTGCAATTCACATGTGATACACATGTGCCTCAAATAATAATCACATGTGATTTAAATGGGAATCACGTTTTTGCACATTTGATTCCCATGTTTTTC
>NW_015150510.1:1533621-1539570 GCF_000732505.1 Cyprinodon variegatus
TGCTTCATATGGGCATTACTCTATGTGATTCACATGTGCTTCAAATGGGCATTACTCCATGTGATTCACATGTGCTTCATATGGGCATTACTCTATGTGATTCACATGTGCTTCAAATGGGCATTACTCCATGTGATTCACATGTGCTTCATATGGGCATTACTTTATGTAATTCACATGTGCTTCAAATGGGCATTACTCTATGTAATTCACATGTGCTTCAAATCTGCATTACTCTATGTGATTCAATTGGGAATCACATTTGAAATCTATGGTAACTTTATGTGGGAAACAGGAACATGTGGAAGATGGGAATCACATCAACACAATATTTCATGGGATTTTTTTGTTCAGTCTCAATGAAGGATCTCTATCAGAATCTATGGATCTTACCTGTTGTGTTGCTGCGCCTCTACAGGATCTTCTACGTCTCGCACGATGCCCAAGACCTGAAGATATTCAGTTATATTGCCAGAGACGGAGAGAGCAACGTTTTTCGCTGCAATGTCTTTAAATCTAAACGGAAGGTGAGTGGAAGACCTCAGGTTCTTAATATCTCAATGGCAAGAATAGAATAGAACGGAATAGAATAGAATAGTTTTTTTTTTTTCATTTTCTGACACATTAGGGAAAATCGAGGTGTCAGTGAATCCATACAGGTACATAAGACTATGAAATCAAACAAGACTCTTAGAACATGTACTGTAAGTAAAATAAACAAAACACATCTCAGACAAAAAATGCATATTTACATCTAATAAAAATATTTTTAAAAATGCATCTAGATTACATGTAAAATTAAAAGCTGAGAAAATAACAGCTTGTTTGAGAATGGATCAGGCAGAAGAACTGAGAGTAAGGCGAGATCTTACTGAAGTTGCTTAATTCATGTAAGGTTATTTGATCATCTATTTTCTTTTGATTCAGTTGCAGATGTTTTTTTAAGTTTTCAAAACTGTTAAAAATTGTTAAATCATGGATCTTTATACAACTCCCTCTAGACTTCTAATCTGGAGCATTCCATTTTTCTGGAGTGAGTGTTTTTATCAATTGCATCTGTTTCTTTGTGTGATTGCAGCATTTTGTTTGTGGCTGCAGCAATTTTTTATTTTAGTTTTTGTTTTTAAACCAACTTTGATTTAAACTATTCTTTGATGTAAGTAATGACTGAAAATTGCAGCTCTAAAGGTCTGGATGTTTTGATTCAGTAAACAGACTTCCCAAGCGAGGTATTTGAGATGAATTATGAGGCCGACATGTTGTGTTTTCACAACATTTCCGCCTGTACTTTTCCAGTACAAGAGTCTTTCAGTTGCATTGTATGCTTTTAAAACAGGTAGGATACTTTCCCAATGTTGTCTAATTTGTAGATGCATCTTTGACCACCTGTAGCCATGAGTAAAGAACATAAAAATTCTTTCCATTTCCTTGCAACATTCCTCAAAGTTCCTATACAGGTCCTTCTTGAACCACCACACAACAGAAGTCAGGAAGCAAGGACATCCTTTGTGATGACCCCAATGCATGCAGACACATTTTAATAGCGGGGAGTGTTGGCCTGGTAGTTACAGCAGTGCACTTGTGCTCTGAGAAGTTTGCAAGTACCCGGTTTGGTTCCGACAACCTCCACTCTGGGTTTCTAAACAAAACCCTTAACCCCTGATTGCTCCCTGGGTGCCACACAATGGCAGCCTACTGCTCCCCAAGGGGATGGGTTAAAATGCAGAGAACAAATTTGCACATTGTGGGACAATAAAGGGATTTACATATTTAGTCATTGATTTTGTAGGATTGGCTCCTAGATGAGCATGTAGTGACAGATATTTGTTTTCATTGTGTCGCTGAATCTACAGCAATACCTCACTGAGAGCATGCATGCAGTGACTGTGGAGAGAAAAGAAATGTCCTTATAAATTGGAAGAAATTTTCGCAGAACCAGGCTCAGTGTGAGCGGCTTTCTGCTGAGGCTGGCTGGGGTTCAAGTAGACAGAAGCACACAAGAGGAATATAGAAGCCCTGATCCATGATTACTTACCAAGTTAGAAAAGGTAACAGTAACTAGCAGCTATTTCTTGGAAAGAAGGTTAAGCAGACAAGCTCTGAGTTGGTTTTCATGGTAAAAACAATGAAAGATAGCACACAGTCACAGTGAAAGATGAGCCCATAGCTATGTCTAGGCGAAGAAACAGGACTAAACACTGAAAAACAGCCTATCATCTATGGTGAAAGTTGTTGGTAGCAGCCTACCTGATGCCTCCCTCCAGGTGTAATAAGCTCAGAATGTAGTACCCAGAATTCGAGACGAGACAGACAATGGGGATTCAAAGCGTTTATTTAAATCACAACAGAACTCGGAGCATTAAAAGAGCTCTCACCACTGATCTCCAAAAATGAGGACATGAACAAAAACATGAGCTATGAACTCAAAGTAATACTCAAAACAAAGTGTCAGCAACAATGTCAATGATCTGGTCCAGATAGCTGGGACTGATCCGTATATAAAGCAGCAGGAGCAGGTGGATGAGATGAATGATAATGGGTAACCGGGCAGCGTTAGGCAGGTGAGTGAAATAAACAAATTAGGTCAGCTACATGTATCTATTTTAACTCTTCCCTATTATGTTATTCTTAGACATATTTCTAAGGTCTAAGGGATTTTCTATTGTATTCTATAAAATGTGTAGAAAGATATAGGAAAATCTAAACAATGTATGTATAAAAAAAATATCTGCAAAATCTCTAATATTCAACAACAAAACATACTTAGTTAAGCATATTGTGCAAAACAGCAATAAAAAAATAAAAATCCAATCAAATGTACAGTCCCCACTCAGCAGCTGTATTAGAATCTGTCCTTAAATGAGAGCCAAACTCATTTACACAGATAAAAACTTTTAGATAAACCAAACATTATATATTAGAAATACACATATCTGAATCAATAACCATTAAAACAAGTATTTTTATTCATCTCAGACGAAACTATTCACATACTTGTATTATATTAAACTGCACTTCCAATATTCACCACTGTTCGGCACCAAGTAACCTTTCATCTGATCACGGAGCAGCCGGCTTTCTTGGTCTTTCAATGAACCCTGGGAAAACCAAGGATACCGAGCATACATCGGACCCGTCTTTCAAATCGGGCTAAAAAAGGATTTTAAGGCCGCATAACGAAGACTCTTGGAATCCAAACAGACCTCGGCGCAGCGCTATGAAGTAATCGTCCTTCGAATCTGGCCTTCTAAGGACGCATCCCATGAATTCGAACAGGGCCAGGTTGTCTGCCTGATGGACTAAATATGATAATTGTGTCAGGTAAAGTGGAGGTTTGAAGAGGATCCAAATGCAGAGACTGAAGCTGAAAATACCAAAATACAGAAAAACGAAAAAACATCAGCGAAAACTCACATGAAATGGCAAGGAAATGATGACAAGGAACCAGCAAACACTGACTGAAGAGGAGGTGCATATATGGGAGACTGAAAAAAAGACCAGGCTAATCAGTAGATTGGGAGCAGGTGTGGACAGGAGAACCTAGAAGGGAGCTAGGAAAACGAGACTGACACAAGACTGCAACAGAGGGTAAACAAGAAATACATTAGCACTCAATCTAAAATAACTAAAATAACGGAATAATGGAAATAGAACCAATAAAAACTCAAACGCAAAACCCTGGGAACTTGGTTCAATAGGAGAGGAGCCTGATAACTAAAATATCTGTACTTCATGGAACCACATCTACAGCTGTTTGTTAAAAAATGCGCTGATGTTATTTTTGGGACCAAGCTTTGATGCAAATGTGTCTATTTTTTATTATTTTATAAAAGGAAAATTTATATTAAGAAATACATTGTATATTCTCATATAGATCAAAATATTGAGGTACAATTTTTGGTCCATATTGCCAGCCCTAGCTCTGATTGATGACAAGCATACAAAGACAAACTTAACTTTTCATATTGTTTAAAATCTTAACCTTTATTTATTATTTTTTATTTCGAATGTCCTAAAACCTTTACATACTTTACTAACATTCTGTTACATAAAACTAAAACAAAGTTGGCACATTTACCTAGAATCAACCAGCCATTTTTTCTCGTTAGATTGGATATAAAATGCTGCACTCTTTGACATTGTGTTACAGGTGTGAACATTCCTATGACAACCAAGGTTGCAGTACAGGCAACTATTAGAGAATAACAGATTGAACAGAAGAAACTTGGCAATTTAATTGACGGGATAATTGGTTTTGCATTTTGTACAGCAATGTTTTCAAGTAATCTTCTACCCGTATTCTCTCAGTGTTAAACTGGGGTGTCATATTCACCTAGACCATATCAGCTGCAGTTGTGATACAACTTGTTTCAGCTGCCATGTCTATAAATAAACCCTACAGAATGGATAAGCTTCTCTGTGTGGCTATAATTTCCACTGGATAACTGTCCTTCTCTGTTGTTGCATGAAAGCAAAAACAGAATATCAGTCCCAAAGCTCAGCTGGCCAGCCGCTCTCATTGCAGCCTTCTCTAAAGGCAGTTCTACTGGGAGTCTTTTTCCTCTCAAATTGATTTATCACTCCACTTGTCCTCCACTTTATGCATCCCATGCACCCTGCTGCTTCTGTCTCCTTGATGGCACTGACCTCTCCTTTGAAGTTACTGCTGATGCCAGATCACGATCAAGCTGCCAGCTTTCCTTTACCTGAGTTCTGTCACAGCAGTGGCTCATACCTTTTTTATGGCTTTTTCTTTTTTTCCTCATTGACTGCCAGGACCTGTGGCAGTGTCACACAGAAACCCGGCTACATCCTATCTCCACTCCGAGATAGAGAGCAGAGAGAGGTTTTTTGTCCTGACAGTTATAGGTCACTGCACATCCTCCTATACTTGTCAGAAAACCTTTTTCTCATATAAAATATTATCTTGCTCTAACGACATCTCTTATCTGTAGATTAGTGGTGAAACTCGATTAAAAGTTAATTACACGGTCTGTAATCGCATTTTAATATGGTTTTCTATTAAAAACCCTTTTCATTCCTTATGTATTGAAGAATCAAACATATGATCACAGTAACAAAAATATGCATTGTTTTGAATCAATTTTTTGGTTATTCAGCCCTCAGGTGGTTGAAAGTTATAATTATTTTGCCTTTTTTTTTTTATCCATAATATTTTATAGAATGTATTTCAAACACTATTTATTTAGTAGTTTTAACAGTATATGAACATTCATTATAGCACAATTCTGTCTATTGAATAAGGTAAACACTAAACAGCAATAAGGAATAAACTAATCTTAACTTTATGAGTAACTTAACTTAAATCAAATTAAAAAGTAAATAGAAGTATAAGTTCCATTTCCCCTACAACAGAAGTGTAACAGTAAAGCCATGCATATAGCATTACCTGTCAGAGTTTAACATTTGCAAATCAAAATGCAACATTTTGTGCATTTAAAACACACATACAACTGAGGCGAATTTTCTCCAGGTAATAAAAGAAAATAAACAAAAAATAAACAATCCACGTTGAAACCCACTTTAGCAGGCTGTTGTTTTCTTTTTTAGAGCTGGACCATTATAGTTAGCTCGTCATCTGATCCAATGTGGGCTGCAGGTGTGGATGCTAACATTAGCATTGCAAACATCTGTGCATTCTACAGAATGATACCTATTTCATTCATCCCTGACTATCGGTTGCAGGAAACAGGTGGGAATAAGAAGATAAGGTTGAGGTTCTAATGTAAACAAATTACCGTAATATAAATAATGTAAACCACCTGAGTGTTATGTCTGCAAATAACACCTGGGGAGCTACATTTAGTCTCCTGGGATCCCCTCAGTGAGAAGTTCTGAGTGACCGGTGTGACCAGCAGCTATAGAAGAACTTGCAGAACCATAGTTAAAGTATAACTAGAGGCATGGTTTTTAGACTTGAATGCCCCC
>NW_015150510.1:1540151-1543222 GCF_000732505.1 Cyprinodon variegatus
AACACTGATCCCTCCAGTTCATAGGTCAGTATTGGTAGCCCTTCCTATGACTCGGTAGCCATGAAGTAGCCCTCAGCCTTAAAAAGGTTGGTGACCCCTGCTGTAGATGTTTTAAAACCATCACCCCTCTGGAGATTGTAATATTGATACAAGTGTTGTGGGTCACCTTATTTAAAATTATTGTTTTTACATTTGCATCTGGTTTTTATCATGGAAACATTGCAGAATATTCACTTCCGAAAATTATTTCACTTAGAAATGGCTTCTACAGGAGCTTTCTAACCTCTTAACATCCACCTTTTTGGGGAATTCTCGCCTATTTTACGTACCCAAATGGAAAAGCAAATAACTTGAACTGTAAGCCCAAATTACATGTGTGTCACATTGTTTGAAAGCTAACACAGCCCAAGCTGCATCAGTTTAAGTATTGGTCAAAGTTGTTTTTTCTATTCTGGAAAATAATAAGTCTTTTTGAACAGCAGTAATAAAGACATGCTTGTTGTGGCTGCTTTGTCATATTTACATTTTCACATGCTGCTATATCTGTGTTAATTGTGCTATGGTGCTCACTGTATCCATAAAATGAATTTGGTGGTTGAATAGTGGAGAATCTAAGCTTTCCAACGATGTCTAACATGTATATATTGGTAAACATTTTACCGGTGGAATAAAAATTTGTTGTTATTAGCTGTAGTTTGAGAGGCTAAAAACCGCAGACACATAAAACAGTTTTTATACAGGAATTAAATAACATTTCTCCTCTAGTTGGGCTAATTAGCACCTTCTTTAGCCCAAATCAGCAGGTTTGGCAAGCAAAAACACTCTTACTCCACTCCTGCTAATAATCAGCCCGGCACACAGCTTTCCACTCCCTTTTTCACCAGTTGTCTTGTATGTCTAATATGTCTAGTGAAGAAGTATGTAACTTTCCATAGTGCTGTTATCAAGAAACTTTCATTTCTGTTATGGTCTTGGTTCTGTTAAGTTTTCTTTGAGTTTTCAGTTTCATGTTGATTCATGTTTTTCTTTGTTTTCTAGTTTTATTGGTTTAATTACTATTTTGTTGCGTTTTCTGGATATATTTGAGTTCTTAGGTTTTTATCTGTTGCCCTCTTGTGTTCCCCCTTTCCCTAGCTCCTTTCTAGAAGCCTCTGTTCACACCTGCTCCCAATCAGCTCGTTAGTCCTCTTTGTTCAGTCAGCCATAAATACTCTCCCTGTGCAGTTCCTCAGTGCTGGTTCCTCGTCTTTCGCTGGTGTCTCCATGGTTCTGAATTGTTTGTATTTTGTTACGTTGGATTTTTGTATTCCTGCCTCAGTTGCCTGTGAGTACAAAGTCATTTCAATGAAATCTTCAAGAACTAACCTCTGCCTCCCTGCCTCTGCATCTGGGTCCTCAAGCCTCAACCAAACGTTGACGATTTTGGCAAATTATCTTCAAATGAATCCTCATAGGCTCATAAAGATGGCCTTCACTCACATAAAAAACATATCCAGGATTAAAGGACTAATTTCTCACCACAGGATATTTAAAAGAACTAATACATATATTCATCTTCAGCGGAATTGATCACTGCAAAGGTGTCTTCACAAGTCTGCCTAAAATATACTGTAGCTCAGACAGCTGCAGCTGATCCAGAACACTGCTGCCCATCTTCTATCCAAAATTAAGAAAATGAAACCATCACACCATTTATTAAAAACTCCTTTTAGCTCATTGTATCTCAGAGAATGTATTTTAACATACCTTTGTCAGTCTCTAAATGACTGAATAGGCTTAGTACCAAATTACATTTTAGACCTGTAGTCAGTGGATTAACGAACCAGACTTCTCAGATCATCTGGTTTAAGTCTGCTCTGCATATGAAGAACCAAACATAGAGAAACAGCTTTTGGCTCTTATGCTTCATTAATCTGGAACAATCTGCCAAAAAAAATTTTTTGCATTTTTTTATTTATTTAACGAACTTTTTTAAACGAACAACAAAATATATAGCTTCTTTTTTTAATTCATAGTGATAATCCATTAAAGAAAAAAAAAAACACCTTGAGCTGAAAAACAATTTTCAGTTCTGTTAACCTGAAGAACTAAGCGTTAAATGTAGGGGAAAAAAATTCAAGTCTGTTCAGAAACGCTAGATACTTTTAATCTTAAACTTAATGAGTGAGTCGCCAATAATTAAACCTTTAAGTTGTTGGTTATTTCAAAAGGTGAACGTTCAGCTAACTTCTATGTTCTTTTGTGAAACTTTTGGGGTTGATTTTTGAGTTAGAGGCTCAGTTTTCTTTTAATGTTAAATTCAAACAATGCAAATTGTTGCCTTTCCTGATGAATGACCTAAGAACCCTATTTTGCATTAATTACAGAATCATTTCAGTGGAAAAACCCATTGTGAAATCAGCAATCCTTTTATTCTGATGAACCTACATGTTACTATTATGAAGATTTTTTCAGGGTTCTGAGTTGATCACAACTTACAAAAAAGCAACCTGCTGTAGTGTTAACTACGGCAGTGAAGAGCGCTGGTGTCCCTCTGATGCTTTTTCTCGAGAAAACAAGTTAATTTTCTCATTATCTAAATATAATGAAATCCATTTTCTTTTCATAACAAGATTATTGTTGTGTGTTAAAACTGATTACATCCTTCAATATTACAAGAGCGGGAGAGGATTTAGAAATCTAAGTCACGGCAGCCTATGTGTAATTCTGTAAACTGCATACTACTTGGATGTAAAGTTTAACTTTTAGGTTAACGAGACAACATGGTTAGTTTGATCATTTGCTTCCACTTCTGATTCATTAGCAATTAGACCTATGCCCCCAGTGCCTTAGCACTTGTGTTTTCTGAACAGCCCCGATGTTACGCCTGTAACAGGTATAAGATGCATCCATCCATCCATCCATCTATTTTCTGACACCCTGGGGTCACGAGGGGTGTCTTGCCTATCTCCAGCTGTCTACGGGCTAGAGGCAGCGTACACCCTGGACAGGTCATCATCATTCACACACACTCACACCTAAGGGGACTTTAGAGAAGCCAATTAACCTAACAGGAATGTTTTTGGACTGTG
>NW_015150510.1:1544268-1549368 GCF_000732505.1 Cyprinodon variegatus
CATGTTTTGGGTGTACTATTCCTTTAAAGGTTTTCATTAAAAAAAAAACAGATTTGTTTCTACGGTATTCCATGCAATCCAATCATCCACCACGACCTGAGAGTGAGTGAAAAGAAAAAGGAAACTAAAAGAACGGATTATTTGGGCACACAGCACCGCGACTGCACAACTATGGAAACCACAGGCATGAATGGACTGGGAATTCAGGGCTGTTCGCCAGCTTCATCCATTACTCAAACAGGTTAATCATCTCAAGAAATCAATAACTGTTTTCTTGTTATAACGAGA
This sequence comes from Cyprinodon variegatus, assembly GCF_000732505.1. Classification (NCBI taxonomy): domain Eukaryota; kingdom Metazoa; phylum Chordata; class Actinopteri; order Cyprinodontiformes; family Cyprinodontidae; genus Cyprinodon; species Cyprinodon variegatus. Next base: position 1,544,557 of record NW_015150510.1, read on the forward strand.
TAATTCTGTTATCTCGAGAAAACGATTGAAGGTTTAACCATGATAATGAGATAGTTATGTCATTATCTTGAGAAGGCAAAGGGGAAAAAAAAAAAGTCGAGTACGACCACTCTCGGCTTCTGTAGTAAATGACCATCCATGTATGCTTTTAGTTTGGAGTTGAGATCCCAACGTGAAAACAGAAAATGCTGAGCGGTTGCCAGGGTAACAACAATGCAGAATGGGCACTGTAGCAGTGAATTTTGTTCAGTTTAAACTATATCCATACTGTGAACAGTTAGCCCGACATCCTGTGAATAAGGCAACACATGTCTACAAAGAAATGTTCACCATGTTAATGCTAATTAAAAAATATGAGACAGAAGTTTAGACCATAATTCAATTGGCACACAAATAAAATAATAGTTGTGTCTTTAAATTAACAATCAAAAAGAGAAAAAGCCGCCTTTTTAAATTTTGGATTTGTTTGGTTTTACTGATTTTATTTTAAAACCAGCAAAAACCACCAGTTTATTTTTATTTTGAAAAAAATCCAAATAATAATTGAAATTTTAACCAGATTAGATCTACATATTGAAACAACTGTAATCATTATAATTCATTATTATTATTCTTTAACTGTGTGCTTCAGTGATACAGCAGACTAAAATCTATTTGATTTTCTGTGTTTTTTAATTGTCTCCCTTCCTCTGCTTTGATTAATGATCACCTGACAATTAGCATCTTTATTTGTTCAGCTGGGAAACTCATGTGATTTGATTTGTTATTAAATTGGTTAATGTGGAGTTATTGAGGAATGGTGGCTGCTCTCCATAGACAGCATTCAGCATGCTGTTGGTTTGGGCAGTGAGGATAATTGCTTAGATTTAATCTACCAGATGGAGTGTTGTTTTTTTTAATTAAATATAAAAACTAAGTCAAACCTTACGAATTTCAGGGTCATGTTGTGAATCTTTCAAAAAAATCAATTGTGTATCTCAACTTTTGCACAAGATGGATGGAAGAATGATGCACAAAGCGAATGTAATACCCCCACTTTTAGCTGTGAAGTGAGTAAGTTGTTTTACTTCAATCACAACATTCAGTTTGTCTTATTTGGATTTATTTTATAGTGTTTGCTTCATTTTGAAGTGTCCGAAAAATTAGAAAATATATATTGGGTGAAAAACCAAAAAAATGTGTGCATGCCATGCTCTATGCATCCCAAAGTAGTGTTTCCTGTGATGAAGTTTATTCTGCGAAATTAAGAGAATAGTTTTTACTATTAATTACTGTGGTGAGTTTATGTTAATAAATAACTTCCAAACTGTTGTTCTGTGAACACACGCCGACAGATTAAAGGGGAATGCCGTGTTTTTTACATTGGGCCCTTGATTTCACATTATTACATCATGTTCCACTCACCCAAATGAGTTTTGTGTCATTTGGAGCCGTTCTGAAGATATTCCGTTAGGTTATATCCAAGTAACGTCTACCTATGGGCAACGACTTGAAGGCACAAACTAAACTGTTCATAATTTATGCTACGCCAGCATTCATAACATGTAGGCGAATCACTGTCCCCCAGACATCCGCAGTTATTTTTTTAATATTTCTATTTTTAATAAACAAATCGTCGTGTGTATGACGTCATCCTTCCGCTGGATAGGAAGAATGAATGGCGCGTGGATGACGTCATACACGCGCCGCTGTGTTTTTTAAAAATAGAAATATAAAAAATATAACTGCGGATGTCTGGGTGCTAATAGTACATTTAGTAGGCGCAATATTTCAAAGCCTATCAAAGCACTAATGTTAAGAAAATTTGTGCAAGATGCAGAGTAGAATAGACAGACTGTTCAAGTTCATAATGAAGAGAAAAAAAGGAAAGCTTTCTCCTCTCCACATCTGAATTACAAGCTGAGCTGCGTTTTTTCTTCCATGATAAAGATGGAGCATGAGTGAGGTTTACTCCCATCCCTTCACCATGGATACCACGCCAACAGCAACTTAGCATAGCTGAATACTAATCATTCTGGTGGGAAGAGGAAAAAAAAGGGGGACTCTTTTGCTCTGCACATCAAGACATTTTTTTTACAGTACCAGTGCTGAACAAAACACCCACCCTATTGTCAGGGACACAGTCAGTGGTGCCTTCTCTCTGCTGTACCTCCCCGGCTCTGTGAAGCCGTATCTGTGTGTTGCAGACCAAGCATGTGTGCTGAGTAGGAGGAGATGGATTAGCTGATTAGAAAAGATTTGATTTATTTTCATCACGGCGTGTTGTGGAGCGAGGCCTGGATGTCAGCTCATCAATGCAGCCTCTTGTGTTTGGTTCTGCAAATTCTGTTATGCCAACTTTATATTTCACAGGCAAAATTCGCTGCTCTGATCTGTATTGACAGAACAATCTAATTAATTTCCTCACACCATTTCTGGTTTTGCTGGAATTTATTTTGCCGTTGCATTTGATTAGACCTCTCTCAGGCTTGAGCTACCTTGACATATTGACTGAATAGCTTCAGAATGGAGGATCCTCCAGAGGCAGGCAGCAATGAATTCATTTTTGACACAGCTCCTGCCAACTCCCAAGATTGAAAGCATCACCTTTGGTGAGAGTGGGGAAGGACACGGTTGATAACCTCTTATTCCAGCTGATTTAGAAGGCTGTGCTGGAGAACATTACGGAGCTTTTTTTGTGTGTGTGTGTGTGTGTGTGTGTGTGTGTGTGTGTGTGTGTGTGTGTGTAGGGGGGAGGGGTGATGCTGAAAGTCTTGGCATCTCAAACATTTAGCTGATTCTTGTAACTTCTATGCTCAGGGTGGAAAATAAATATTCAGTTCAGTTTATGTATACAGAGGCAATTCACAACACATGTCATCTCAAGGCACTTTAGAGAATTAACTTAATCAAATCCCACGACAAATTGGTTAAAAGTTTTATAAGTAAGGAAATGTGACTGATTGAACTGAGTCAATGACTTTGCAGAATTCATCTCTAAATGTCACATTTAGTGTTGTACTGATGCCATTTTTGATGCCCGATAACTGGCTGTGCAGTATTGGCCGATACCGATCCGATACCATCTGTTTGAAATTGAGGTGTGTGTGTGTATATATGAAGAACTGCATACTACTTGGATGTAAAATAATTGCCATCATGGCTTTGTCAAGCTGCTGCCTACCTTTGTGAAGCAGGAAAAAACTAATACAAAGTGAATCCAGTAGAACGTTTTATTGCCTACCTGGAATGGGCGACAATAGTTGAAGAAACTTTTGGATCTCAAAACTGTATCAGTGCCCTATTTGCTGGTACACGGCGATTCCAATACCACCAATTTAGTGCTGGTGCTCGGGGCCCTGTCCAGTACTGGTATCGGTGCAACACTAGTTGCATTAGAAGATAAATGCTTTTTCACAGCTGTGTTACTGTTTTGAAATGACAGATAAAACTAAACCATCAATTTTATCCTCAAGTATGAAAAAGTGACAGAAATGTGAAAAAAACTGTAATTAAAGGTAAATGTATCACTTACATTTATGATGTTTGACTGAGTTTCATGATATTTTCTCCATCCCCTATATATCAAAGTTGCCCTTAACATAAATTCCGTTTACTTCCTACCTTTACAATTTATTGTCTTTTTCATTACCTGTCACAAATGGTCACATTCTGTGTCATGTCTCCCCCGGCAGCTTATTTCCTCGCCTGCTGCGTGGCCTAATTATATGTCTCCTTTTCAATGTGCTCCTCATCCCACTGCTTCCCTCTACCCCTACCGCTCCACCTCTAACCAACACAAACCTTTTCTCTTTGTCCTCCCACACAGTCTCAAGCCATGAGAATCGTGCGCACCGTGGGTCAGGCGTTTGACGTGTGTCACCAGCTGACCCTGCAGCAGAAAAGCGGGGATCAGGAGGATGATGAGGGGAAAGCGGAGGAGCTGGAGGCAGCACCAGGTTACTCATACCTACGCACACACTCACAAATACAAAACACATCCTTTCGCTTTGCTCTCCTCTCGATTGTCAGGCATTCGTCATCTCAGTTTCACACAAGAGCACAAAACCTCCCCAGGCTTTCTTTGACAAACAAAACTCCAAGATCCAACTGAAGCACTCATTTACTGCAGCCTGGAAAGAGATGTCAACAATCCCACTCTGATTTTTTTAAATTAAAGATGCTTTATTAGTTTTAAATGAGTGAACTGGGGCTTGTGTGAACTTCTGTGGGTTCTGTGCAGCTATCACTGCCTGGAGATGAGGTGGACACTCAGAATGAAACTCTCTCCGATTCATGTCGTCTCTCTCGCAGTGAAGGAGAGGTCGCCGTTGTCAGAGGAGACAGACCTTGAAGCCACCACAGAGGAGAGCATTGAGTGCGTCTCTTCATCAGACCTGGAGAAGAACAAAAAGGAAGAGACCGTGGGTGCAGATGCGAAGGTAGGCTGCAACTCGTCAATGTTGCCCATCATCCGTCCAGCATTTCTCACACAAAGCCCAGCTATTTTCACACCCCATTAAAAATGATTGTATAAGCCTTGATGAGGTATTATATGGGGTCCCACAGCATTCTGAAAAATGTTTGTTTTTTCTTTTGTTTGTTTTTTAAGTAATTCAAATTTCTTCTTATCTCTTGAAGTTATTCTTCTCGCTTTATGTAAGCAAACTTCTTTAACTGTTAGGTATTTTGCCATATTTTTGCTACAAACCTCTGTGTGATCTATTAGGGTTATTTTTTAAAACAAACCAGCATATGAGGGGCTGCTTAGTAGCGCATCGGGTATAAGGGTGTGCAAAATAATCGTCATGACGATGCATCGCGATTCTAATT
>NW_015150510.1:1554020-1557549 GCF_000732505.1 Cyprinodon variegatus
TTGTTGCACACCGCCGCTATAGTACGAGGAACGAAAAAAAATCACTCAGTCATGAAAGTTATTTTTGATCACATTTCTAGCAGTGTTACCAAAAGCATGATATTACATAAAATAAAGATCTTAAAGGCACAGAAGTTCTGCTGGTTAATAACTACCAGAAAGTTTTACTTTATAAAATGTCTCAGAGGTTGAGTAAACAGCTCAGATGGTTCCACAGCGTCTTGAGCAAGCAGACTTTTGAGGCATGTTTGTGGAAAAATGCTCCACAAGGTCTCCTTAATATTGATGGGATCATATGGTTTATTGATGAGATCACAGCGTATGTCGGCTAATCTTGCCTTGCTGAACAAGCTGCTGCCTGTTCTCCGATATTCGACTGCTGCTCAGCAAGTCTCTAAGTCGCTCTGGCCACTTTTACCCACGAGGGAAACCGGGTGCTGCTCTGTCAATGAGCTAATGTGTTTTATATATTGAATGCCTTCGCTGCTGAGAAACGAGGAAATTAGATTCATCTCTTATTTTAGCTGCAAAATGTTGTGATTGATAATTTTTTTGAAAACAAATTTATATTAAATCCCCAAATTTTTATCTTCCCCCTCAGATTTGATCTTTCATTCATGTTCTTGATGTCTGATTTTCCTGCAGTTATACCACTGCATAACTGTTAGATGACAGAAAACATGGTTTGGTTACAAGTTTTTTTAGTGCAGCGCTTAAAAAAATAGAAGGTATTGGACCTCTTAGCAATTTCTTCTCTCGTCATTCTTCATTTTATACTTAAACCTGTCGTATCAATCATATTTGATACATACGGTTCCTGAAATGTTTTGCGTCTGACACCTTTTGCATAATTTAATGGTAAAAACTTTCCTCAAAATCCTATTCTACACAATAGGAAGACCACACAAAAAATGATCTTGGCTTATCGCATAGTAAAAAATTATTAATATCAAAAATGTATTTCTGTTTTTTCTTTTTACATATTTTGTTAAAAGGCCAAATAAGCAATTCAAACCAAAAAAAAAGTAATTTTCTGTTTTGTTTTGTTCTTGGATCGGGCTTTAAAGGGTTAAGAGCTTCAAACAAAATTGTGTTTAAAACTGTGTTAATGTTAAGATACATTATCTGTAAAGGTATCCAAGGATAATGGTTTGTTTTCAAAATAAAAAATGTTATTTTTGCAAAATATAAATGTCTTTCTGAAAGGTAAGGTTCGTTCAAAGGTCAAAATACCTGACTGATTGCTAGCTGATATTTATGTCACCTGATTTGGGAACTAAATTTGGACCTCAGCAGGGGTGTCTCTGACTCTACAGAGAAATTTACTTGTACTGATGTGTGAAGGTCACCTTCAAACTGGTCACTGGTTCCTCTCCCTTCCTGTGAATGCAGGTTTCAACTTAAAAACCAAACTGTTACTCTTGCATTGAAGTTATCTTGGTGGATAGCTGGCTGATCTCTACCACATGTTTCAGAAGGAAAAATAAATTAAGTTTGCTGGAACTTTAAAGAGACATTATGTACGTTTTTAATAAAAAAATATATCTTTAAAATAGCCTTTTAATATAAACCTTTCCAACTAGAGCCCGACCAATAAGGGATTTTGAAGGCTGATACCGATATCGATATTGGGGATATCCGATATATTGGCCGGTATCAGATATTAGCCCATATATATCATCAGAATATTAAAAACTGAACTTGGACATACACAATATATACACTGACCAACTATAGTCCCAACTATCCGATGAAAAATGTGATTCAAAACAAAGAAACAGAAAGTAGAATGTAAATCAGATACTTTAATTTGAGCAGATTATCACTGCTGTTGTCTTTTTCACTTTCTTAAGTCAGTCCTGTAATGTGGAGTTCACATCAAACACCAGCAAACCTGCAAAAATTAAATATTAGTTTTGTGTACTTTTACTCACTTGGCATTTCATCCGAAATTTGTGTGGTGAATTGCGACAGACCTGGATTTTATGAAGAGAGTAATGGTGCTTTATTTACTCTTTAAAACCAAACAAAGCCGCAGGCGTCCCTGGGTCCGGCATATCCTCAGGAGATGATGTAGTTTGGATAGTCCATGAACTACGGCTGGATCTCGGCCTTTTTCCGCCGATGTTTGGGGGACAGTGATTTGCCTACATGTTATGAATGCTGGCGTACCAAAAATAATAAATTATGAACAGTTTAGTTTTTGCCTTCAACTCATTTGCCCATAGGAAGACGTTACTTGGATATAACCTATATCTTCCTATATAACCTATATAAATATCTTCAAAACAGCTCCAAATGACACAAAACTCATATGGGTGAGTAGAACATGATGTAATAACGTAAAATAAAGGGGCCAATGTAAAAAATATGGTGTTCCCCTTTAAGCTAAAGTGAGACGGCATTCTAGAGCTAAGAGAGGAGTAGTGGGAAAAGCAAAAACCCCAGCAGAGTGAGTACAATAACCAGGACGAGGCCTCCTCTGGAGCTAAGGAAGCACAGCGGGATATTGGTGGAGGACAGTGGTAGAACGGAGAAGTCCGCCTGGAAGAGAGCATCAGACCGATACAAAAATCTGGAACATTTCTAACAAATTTCCATCAGTACTTCTATTATTATTTGAAATAAAAAATTTGTCTTTAATGCAATAATTTAAGCACAGTTAGTTTTACCCAGAGTGTTATTTAACTGGACAAAGTCAGAATAATAGAGCTGCCTCCTGTGCAGTTAATGAACCACTGATGTTGTAATTTATTCGTTACACATGAGCTTCATAACCACAGGCTGCACTGGCAATTACTGCTTGATGTTTCCATTTAATTACAGGCTAATATAAAGACCTCTTGTTCTGTGATCTGATTTTAAACAATAATAGCTGCAGTTTTGCCTTCGGATTTTCTAGATTTTTTTCCTGGAAAAGTAACAAAAGAGCAATAAATGTTCCCATCATCTACTGTACATATATAACCACCTAAGCAGGATAAATGTTAATTAGTTAGGAAACCACTGGTGATTTATGGCGTTTTTTCTGCTAGAATGAATAAATCAAGAGTTGAATTAAGCATATGAATGTTTATGAAAGTTAAATTGTCATAACCACCCCTTTGCGTTGCTTGTTTTAGCAGATACCAGGTGAGAATTGATCTGAATTACTTGAAATTGAACCAAACTAAACTGAACTGAACTGAATAAAAGTAAATTCAGTGCAGGGGAATGCAATTCATTTCATTTAGATTTAATTTAATTTAATTCAGTTCAATTTAAGGGATCTCTTACTACAGAAATTTGTGTGCGACCGTATCAAAAGCCACTACATGAAAAAGGTTACAAGTTAGCACAAAAATTAAATCAAATGAAAATAGCATTTTAGAATGTAAGCTGCATTTATTGGAGATAAATAAATCTAAATAAACAGAAAATAGAAATAAAAAGTTGGGTTATTAATAAAAAAGGCATTTGTTGGTTGTCACAGTCTTGGTTTTGTTATGTTTATTTAGAGTATTCAGTTTTACTTTGCTCCTTGTTTTAG
>NW_015150510.1:1558151-1561965 GCF_000732505.1 Cyprinodon variegatus
GGTTCTGGTTTGTTTGTTATTTTTGTTGGATTTTTTGATTCCTGCCTCTCCTGTGGACCTCATTAAACCCACCTAAATTCACCTCTGCCTACTTGCCTCTGCATTTGGGTCCTCCAAACCAACACCAAATCGTGACATTGGTAAAGAAGGCAGGACTTCTGTTTAAAAAGGAAAGAGATAGAAACTGATCTCCATCAGAAAGAGAAGCTGTGTAACTAATAACATGGGTTAAACAATAAGATTTAACAGCCGCTGGGAAGAAGCATTTGCGGAAGTGCTTGTTTCTGCACCCTTGGGTATCACAGTCTTTCACCCATAATGTTTTCCAGCTCTGCAAGAGCTTCATCCATGGGGTGAAATTCATTTGTATTCTGCTATACATACTAAGTTCAGGCATGAAACATGTTTATCACTCAACCAGCAATCAGTGGATGCATATTATACAAATACTTTAAAGAACAGATTATGAGATGGTTAGTCCCGAGCTAATCAGAGTGTACTTTAGAGAATGGATACAAAAACAAATGGAGCAACATATTTACTTTTGCTCTATTTCTAAACAAAGACCCAAAGGGGGTTGATGTCGTTTAGTCACGGAGAACATTGTGGCACCAAAATTACTTTGGGGAAAAACACTTATTTGTTTCAATTTGAGACTAGTTTACTTGAGAGCCTCTGGGAGAAAAAGAAGCATTAAAAGTAAACTTTCAATTCTTTCTTATTTTTTTTCTGTCAAGGGCAGAGCTGCAGAATCAATAAACCTCTTTCACTTCATCCTTGGAGTTTTGAGCTCCAGTGAACCACAGTTGAAGATATTATCCACAAATCTGGAAAACATGGAGTGGTGAACCTTTCTCAGAGTAACCAGGTTACGAAAATTACATGAAGAATGCATTGCTAACTAATCCATAGGATTATAACAAACCATAACTTCAGATGCCTCTATAAAAGTAAGTGTTTGAGATTTAATAGGTTTATGACCTTAAGCTAAAGAACTGTCAGTTACAATCTATAACTGATGGTTTTATAAATTATCCCCTCTGTCAGATAATCCCGAAGGAGAATTTTCAGCCATCATTTAATGAGCAATGGCTTAAGAAGGCTTTTGTTATAGCAAGATAATGCAAATAAAACCACAAATAGCTCTAAAAGCACAAGAGTGAGTTTGGAAGTAATCCTGTTTGTCATGTTTGGTTTCAGGTTCCTAACCCACGTGCAGAACACTCATCAGACAGAGAAAAAGTTCAAAGGTTTGTTGATAAGATTCTGTACAGAGAAATAAACAGATCCAGGGATTAGTCAGATCCAGGACTGGTCACGACTGGGTTCACTGCAGAGGGGGACAGAGGGGTTAGCAGAAGGTAATTTGCAGGATGTGAGAGTGCAGGTCTGTACCGGTTCTGGAGTTTGAGCAGAGCGGCAGAGGGGGGGAACCAGGAGGGTCCAGAGGCTGTAGGCAGGCTGAGGGCTTGGTGGAGGCAGAGCTTGGTTTGAATGCTTGCAGATCACAGGTTTGAGTTTCCCTTCCAGATTCTTCAGAGAGACGACAGGCAGGTCTTTGACAGGTTTGATTCTCCAGGGTTCTTCAGAGATCAGACAGACAGATTTCCAACAGAGAAACTCTTCAGGGTTTCTGGTTTCAGACAGGTTCAACCTGGGAAGCAGAGAAGACAAAACAGATCCGGTTCTGGTTCAGGTATTCAGGGATTCAAAGATTCAGACAGGCAGGTTGGCTCAGGCTTGCTAACCATAACTGGCAAACACTCTGGCACTGAGTTAAGCTCTCCACCTCCTTAAGTAGGGACCTCTTGATGAGCAGATGGAAAACAGGTGTTGCAGGTGAGCACAAGCCCTGAGGAAGGGATCCTTGGCGCCCTCTGGTGGGCAAGCCTCCGCATCCCAACACTGTTAAGATCGAGATTGAAGACCTGATCAATCAATATGATCTTACCAAACTAACAAAAACAACACATGCAGGGTTTTTATTTAGAAAAATGTTTTAAAAGCAGCGATACACAGTCAGATTCAGGGCCTGAAGTTCACTTTCTTTTGACCACAAGCCTCAGTGGATTTTTATCAACAAACTTTACGCCTAAAAAAAAAAGGTAAGCAACTCAGAAAATGCTTTAAAAATGTGAACTTCTACAGAATACACATTAAAGTGTTGTTTCGTTATTAACCAACTTTATCCCATTTGTTACTAGGCCTACATAATGAAAAAAATATATCTGGCGACAAATCGTGATTTTCAGCTTCCTGGTATAATATTGATCTTTCAGTTCCTAATATCGATTAAATAAAAACAAACATTTAACCTAAAACAATGAGGGAAAATTCGCTGCCTCTGCACCGCCAATCTGGCAGATGGCGCTGCGGAGCCCTTTTGCTGTGCAGCGCGGCGGCATATCTATAGCTGTGGCAGTCACAGTGGAAGACTTAAATTGACTCAAACGACACGGATACCAAAATAACTAAAGGATCAATATCTTCTGATGAACATATACAGCATTTGCTTTTATTGACTTTTTTTCTGCTACTCTTTTTTATTTTAAAGTTTGCTTGAAGACTACAAACGAAAAATTGAGGTATTTGACCTTAAACCCTTTAGATAAAGGGTTTAAAGCTGAGATTTATCTTTACATGTAAACCTAACAAACCCTTTGTGGATATAACTTATTTATTTGTTTGTTTATTGTCAAAAACATAATTGAAAGCATATAACCGCTGATCATGCCACACTTTCAATCATTAAATACATGTGCTTCGTCAAACTGAACAGCTTCAGACCAACTGCAGCAGGTTACTGGTCTCTATCAGGTCTGAGAGAAAGAAAGAAATTTAAGCCACACGTTGAGTTCTAGGGGTTTTCACTTTTCTGTTTTTGCCGCAGCCTGGTCTCATTATCACGAGGAGTATGGATCATATTCTGTAGTGGAACCCCGATCCTTTTGAATTTCCTTAATAGCTTTTATATTATCAGAAGCACTTTAACTCAGAATTCAAATTTGAAACACCGCTGGTGGTTTGATTACTTCCAGACCTGCAGATGCAAGAAAAATCAGTCCTCTGTGGCTACATGTTCATCCAGAAAGGAGTGTTCTACAAGTAAATGACTTGATCTTGTGGGTTTCCTTAAATAGGGAGAAAAATTTGAATCTATATTATGCGATCTCTGTAAAGTTCTTTATGCTTGTGTTGTAAATATGAGCTGTTAACAACACAAGCATAAACAAAACTAACTTTGATGTTTCTGTTTTTATTATTTTTCCAACTTCAAGCCCAGATCAGTTTTAGAAACTGTTAAAATGCTTGCAGTTCCAACCATGTTGTGTTCTGTTCTCTTCACTTACATTATTATTCTCTTCTTTATTACAATTACAAACAAGAAGCCGATATACAGATTAGTTTATGTTATTTAGCCTCTTATATAAACTTTTGTCTTTGCCTAAGGAGGTAACAATGCTGCCTCTGAATATATTTGTGAAAAGAAAACACAGGTATTATGAAAGAAGAAAGAATAAAAACAGAATCTTAGATTTGATGTTATCAGGGGTTTTAGGGATATTGGTCATTTCTTACATTAATATCAGGAAAAACGTTTCTATGAGCTGCAGACCAGCCCTCTTGTTCTCATATTCAGTGCCAAAAACATTGTTCAGTGTTTGGAAAATATCCAAAACAAAATGTGTTATAAAATAAATTGTTTCATCTATTCATCTACCTTTGACCTTCCAACAGCTCTCTCATTTTTGAAGTATAGGACTATAGATGTTAAATAAATAAGTAAAATTACTAGGGATGCATGATATAATCG
>NW_015150510.1:1563845-1569352 GCF_000732505.1 Cyprinodon variegatus
TTTAAAATATCGGCATATCGGATATCGGCCAAAATCCCAATATCGTGCATCCCTAAAAATTACATTTATGTAAATCCTGGTTTGTCGAGTCAGTGACAGGAATTTTAACATAAATAGAAAAATTACTGAATTTAATATATATGAAGTTATAAACTCCTAGTTATTTTCTGAAAATAATAAGTTTCTTAAATATTTCTTTTAAAAAAAATGTTTGAATAATTAAATGTATATAAATCAATACGATTTCAAACTGTATAAATTTGGTTTAGAAGCAACTGAGCTCATCTTCATATCTTTAGCAGGTGTCTGAGGATTCCCCTCTTCTGCTGAGCTCTCCCATCATGGAAGCTTCAGCAGCAGCCCAGGCACCGGCGGAGGCGTCCTGTTCTGCAGAGCATCAAGTCCAGTTTCTTCAGAAACAGTTGCAGCTGCAGGCACAACAAGCCCTGGCAGCTTCAGCACAGGTACATCCTTTCCTTTTATCTGTAATTTCTTTTTTGTGGCGTCTGTTTCCCTGCTGGGCCTGCATGTAAGGTACTAATTCAAAGCATAAATACAAAAAAAGATCCAGATCTGACCTCATATGAATCTTTGCATGGTATTTGTGGCTTTGCTGTCTGTAATCACATCAGCCACACATACAGCCACATTTTCACAGGCAACTTTTATATATCAGCGTTTGCTAAGCCGTTTTATGGTTCATGCAGATTATTTCCTGAGTCAAATCTGGGTTTTTTTGTGCAGAATCTGAGCTTTTCCTGCCCATTAAAATCACATTTAGTGTGAGAGAAAAGCAGCTGTAGCTCTCTGGTCTCTCTCTGTGTGGCAGGTGAGCCCAGCTGAGCTTACAGTCTTGTTTTGCAAAGGGCTCCTGTAGCAGCGGAGGTTTACTCACTCGTTGCTAGGTTTGGGCACTTTAAAACAAGCTTAACACTTCAGTGACGTGCTTCCGATTTAACTGCCAGAACGACCTAAGATGAAGCTGTAAAGGTTGATTCAGATCTATGTTTAGAAACAAAAGATAAAGCTGTGAGTGTTTTAGGTCATGGTTATCCAAACATCATGACAGCTTTCTGTCTAACCACTAACTGAATGCTAAAAGAACAAACTAACTAACTAATGACCTATATAAACCGGATGGCATTGGGTAGCTAAGTGGTTGAAGGCAGCATCCCTGTTATCACAAAGACATCTGTCTATAACACCAGTTAGGGAAAAAAAAACTTTCTGTCAGGAAAAGGAAAGACTGGAGAGACCGAAGAATCTTTATTTTCAATGGGTTTAAGTTTTTTTATTGAAGTAATGTAGTTTGGGATCTGAACACCATGAAGAGCTACAAAGCCTTCAGTCTTTGTCTTGGTATCTGCAAGTGTCTTCACTTGATTTACTTTGGACAATATTAGTGAATCTAACTAGAAATCTTTGTTTGATTTCGATACAAAGATTCAGACAGAAATCCAAATTCTTGCTAAATTTTGTTTGTCTTGTGTACCTTTTTGCTGATTCCATTCAATTCAGTTTATCTACATAGACCCACAACCAAGATTATTAATATTAAGACTAAGAATGGGGCAGGGTTGGCCTCATGGTTAGAGCAGTGCACTTGTGCTCTGAGAAGGTTGCAGGTTCAATCCCTACAGCCTGCGCTCTGAGTTCCTGAGCAAAACCCTTAACCCCACACTGCTCCCCTGTAATGAAACTGTAATAAGACTTTTTTTTTTTAAACAAACTAAAACAAACTGTATTTAAGGGAGAATGTGCTGAGTTTTTGTTTGTATCTTCAACTTGACTCTTTAAAGCCAAGTGTATCATATTTGATGCAGGAGATTTTGAAACCTCTGCATCATCAGTGTGATGTTTTTGTTCTTGAAACCTGGACTTACATAAACAGACACATGTAGTCAACAGAAAACATATAAAAGATGATATAGAAATGCGTAACATATCAAAATAGATGCAAATAAATAAGTTAATTCAATGTTTTTACAAAATGTATATAGTTATTTCTTTTGTCACAAAGTTCAATGACAATGAAAATTAGAATCTTCCGTCAATTATTTCCTGGTTCAGGCTTTAAAGGGACAATGCATTAATTGGGTAGTGGAGGCCTAGTGGTTAGGAGTTAGCAGTCAACAATGCAGGAGTTGGCAGTCAATTCCTGCAGACTCTGGGTCCCTGAGCAAGACCCTTAGCCCCCACACTGCTCACCGGGCACCGCAAAATGGCAGCCACTGCTCCCCAAGAGGATTGGTAAAGTGCAGAGAGTCAATTTCTCCAGTGTGGGATTAATTAAGTTAAATTATTTATTTTATTAACTATTATGACTAATATCAGGTCAGTTACTGTTTTCGCTTTATTATTTTTTTTATTGTACCACATTATGTCATCAGATGGCAGAACGGCAGTCGGGTCATTTTGTGTTGCTACGTCGGTCTGTCCTTATCTGAGATTTTCTTTCTTTTTTTTTATTTATATCCTGCCCCTATATGTAAATCTTATTTCATAACAGATTAAAGCTATAATTAAAACTATTAAAAAACGTAACCAAACTAGCTAACAAATAATAAAAACAAATGAAATAGAAAAGAATGTCAAGTGACTGATACAGACATGTTAAGGCAGATGCAATACCAGTTATTTGACATTGATCTAACCAATCCCCGCCATGTGGAGCCGATAAATTAAATGGTTATATCGATTATTCAGAAAATGCCATGCACAGATTCCCAGGCCAGTAGCCTGCACTCAGATCACAACTGCACAAAATAAAACTCTTCAAATCTATTCTGAAAGAATGAGAATCAGAGCTGCATTTATGTTTAAAATTAAACCCATTAAATCATGTTCTGTATTTTTGTTTATTTATTTATTTTTTTATATATACTCTAATAACCCCAGAGGGAAATTACTTCTCTGCATTTAACCCAACCCCTTGGGAAGCAGTGAGCTGCCATTGTGCGGCGCCCCAGGAGCAGTTTTGGGTTAAGGGTCTTGCTCAGGGACCCAGAGTGGCAGTCTGTGGGAGTGGGGGATCAAACTCACAATTTCAGGATTCAAAGCCCTATGCCCTAACCACTAGGCCACCACAATTCATACTTGCAGCCAAACATTTGATTTAGAAACATTAGACTGCTCTTCAGTGCTTTTGTAACGGAGGATTATCAGCCAGCAGGAAGAAACAAAAGCTCAAAAACGATATTTTTTACTCCATTAAAATAAAACTCAAACATCAATACGCAATGTCAAGATTAAAGCACATATTTTTTATTTCTTCTCTGCATAGGTAATAGATTAGTTATTTTGCCATATAGGGCCACAGGCAAAAATCAACTATGAAAACAGTTAACGGATCTTTACAACTGAGATGTTCCCAAAAGAAATGGTGGAGAATAAGTCAGTCAGTAAGTCTTAATCTTATGTTAAAGGGTGAGAAATTCAATCTGTGTGTGCACTTTGCTTTATTCCTTAAATGCCATCTTTTTAGCAGAAGTTACAGAATAAAAGGAAATCTTTTAATGTTTTTGTGTACCCAGGTTCACGTCCTCCAGGAGCAGCTGTCGGTGGAGATGTGTGCACGCACCGAAGCCCAGGCCAGAGTCCAGAGGCTGCTGCAGCAGAACACAGACCTTCTGCAACACATTTCCCTGCTGGTCAAACAGATCCAGGAGCTTGAACTCAAATCTACAGGACAACTAACATCTAGTGAGTGGTGATTAGCTTTGTTCATCTGCTTATTTTATTTCCCATTTTGTTTGTTTTTTCTCTGTAAGTCTTCAAACCCCTAACAGCCCCTCCTCCAGGTTTAATTTTCTCACCGACACCTCATCATCCGGTTATAGCTCCCTTTTATCATCCTCTGCTGGTATGCAATTAATTATCCCACGACAGACATGTCATGGAATCCAGTAAATATCTGTGTTTCCCTTCCCCTGCATCCATTCCGCAGCGATAAGCTACCATAAATTAATTACTTGTGAAACCCTGTCAGCGCTGTCACCGTCCCACTCTGCATATTTTCTTCGTCTCTCCTGAAAAGATTTATTGGTCTTGTTTTCCGTCTCTATGCAACTCATGCTGTGACTTGCAAAAGTATTTATACTTTAAAACTTTTTTTTATATGTCATCACTTTAAATTCAGTGTATTTCATGTGGATGATCTATAATAAACTAACTCACAGCAGGACTTCCAAATGAGGTGGAGGAATAAAAAACACTTGGTTTTAGAAACTTTAAAAAAAAAAAATTCACTGCTGGATTACTGTTGACTCTTTTACTTTGATGTCCCTAAATAAAATCCAGCACAGCCCTAACCTTCAGAGGTTATGTTGGGTTCAAAAATGTAGGTTTTGTAAAAGAAGAACTTGAGTCTACACAGGAAAGAGATTCAAGCAACTTCTGCAGGAGGGGAAAGAAAAAGCCCAACCTAACTTCAAGCTTTTTTTTCACCGAATCCCCTCCTGCAGCCATCTTTTATTAACAGAACATTGGTTACAAAACAGTATTTGTTCTGACAGAACAATTGATCAGTTCATAAAGACAGGATGCTCCACCAGAATGACAAGACAGTCAGGTCTCCTGACTGAATCACAAGACAGGAGTGGAGCATCCCCTTGCACAAATGTTTCATAAGAATACATTAATTTTATAATCATCATTGAATAAACCTAACAGGTTACCTTATGATTAATTTAATCTCAGTATAAATCTGTCTGATTTAGGGCTGGTCATTAATTGCTTTTACAATGTAACCGCAATTTAACAACATGCAATAGTCATTATAACATCAGAGCCGTTATAAAGTCCAGCTTTTTCCACTTAAGGCAGCTAGCCAAAATAAAACCCATTCTTTCAAAACAACATTTTGAAACAGTGATCCATGCATTTGTGACCTCACGGCTGGATTATTGCAACTCACTTTCTACAGGGGGTCAGTGATTTGTATATTTCCCAACTTCAGAGGGTTCAAAATAGCCTCGTGAGACCATCCTGATCTCACGACCTTTCAGTCTCAGACCAACTCTTTAAAAAAAATTTCATATCTTATATGTATTAAATAACCGGGAGACATGACAACAGATTCTGATAGAAATTTAAATCTTACTCAGATCAGATAAATTGCTTAGGGTTACAGAATGACAGCTGGTCACCTCTGAGCTCACCTCTCAGGAAGTTGCCCTGATTAACAGTTAAAAAGGCATTTTAAACATCTCCAGTCTTCCATATCATCATATTTTACTTCAGACACATCATCAGATGATTAGACATCCATGGCTCCAGCCTTATCAAAATATTACGATTCGTTCTTAGCTGAAGGACATCGCTCTCATTCCATTTCCAAATCTTTGCCACGTACAAACTAAAGATTATAACTGCATATCTAGACAGAGGAACTGTCCTAATTAGATTAAAATGTTGGTTCTGACGCGCCACAGGCAGCCCATACCAGGGTGTGATAAACTCACACATCTTCAATGATAATTATCCTAACACTCTGTTAAAGTCAAAGC
>NW_015150510.1:1569413-1574587 GCF_000732505.1 Cyprinodon variegatus
ATTGGTGTTTTACATAAAATGTTTTATTTTTGATAATGTGTAAAAAAGTTAGTGATAAAAACTTTTGCAAAGTGCTGAATTTTACTCTTTTTATCTCTCATTTATGTTAAATCAGTGGGTTCCCAGGACAGTCTATTGGAGATCACTTTCCGTGCCAAGCCTCCCAGTGCACCCAGTGCATCAATGACCCGCTCCTCGTCTGCAGGCCCATTGGCGGCTCCCTCCCAGCTCCAGATCAGTGATGGAGCCTGGTTCTCTGCTTTATCCGGGCCCTGCTCTCCAAACACCGCCGGCACCGACTCCATTCCTCTGGGACCGAGTGGCAGCGGAGTCCGACTCGAGTGCTTTCGTTTCTCCAACCTGGTTTCAGACAGCCTAGCCGGGGGACAGGACACAGGAGAGACCCCCAGTGATGAGAGCTCACTGCTGGGAGAGCAGGTCCTGGGGGCTCTGGAGCTGCTTCGTTTCAGGGAGTCGGGGATCGGGTCGGAGTACGAATCGAACACAGATGAAAGCGATGATCGTGACAGCTGGGGGCAGGGAGAAGGAGCGGGGGCAGATGGTTCTGCACGACTCCTAAATGTGTTGAATACAGAAAGCTTGCCAGATTGCTTAGGGGATGAGATGGCGGTTTAGTTGTGTTCTGATGTCAGTTCGAGGCAAACTAAACATATGCACCTCCTCAGCGCAGAAACTGAAACTATGAAGAAGAACCCATCTGCATTCTCAGTCATCTGCAGCTATAAGGTAACTATTTAGGCAGATATATGTTTTCTCCAGTTGACTTATTTCTGTAATGTACATTATTCATTAAATGTACCTTATTTTTAAATTTAAATTTATTTATGTTTCCTTGCAAAGCAAAAAAAAAAAAAGAGTGAAGAATTATACTACTAAAATGAATCCAAGATCCTTTCTGCTGTCACTTATTAGGCAACATTCTCTGAAGTATATGGAGTGAATTCTGTACCATATTTATTGCAAGCAAGGAACATGTTTTTGAAATGGAAATTTGACAAAAAACTAAATCAAAAAAAGGTTTTAAGAGTAACTTTAGACTATAACTTTTTTTCTGGTTAGTTTTTTTCTCCCTTTTTCATATTTTATTTGTTTTTACAGATTTTATATTTTTGCTTTTAATTTTGAGCTTTTTCATATAAAGTTTTTCAAATTGCATTATTTTCATAATTTGCATTCTCCTCCATTCTAGGGTTTGTGGGGTTTTATGGAGTGAAAATGCATTTCTATTTGGTTTTTATTGACCTATAAGTAAAGTGAATATAATCTGTAAACACAATGGGAAAAGAATGCAGTTAGAAAAACTCTCTCTGAAAAATAAAATTTGAAAACATTAGTTGGAAAATATAAAATCTGCAAAAAAATAAAAAGGGAAAAAAAAGTTTAGCGAAAATACAATTTGAGGAATTTAAATATGAAAAGAAATTGGAAAAAAGAATCTAAGAAAAAGTGCAAAATTAGTCTTAAAACCTTTTTCTTTTAAGAGGTTTTGAAAGTTTTTTTTTCAATATTCCATTTACAAAATTAATTCTTAGCTTACAACAATATTGAAACAACATTGAGTCCATAGAAACTGCTCAGCTGTTTAAAAAACTATAATCAGCCTCTTCTACATTTGGTTGTTTAACTGGTTTTGAATCAAATTTAAGAGAGCATGTTCTAATAGAAAACATTCAGCCATTTTTTTTAATAGTTTTTTATGAGCCATCCTAATTAAGAAAAAAACTAATTCATCCTAAATAAATGTTTACATTTTTTGTTTTTTTAGTTCCATTTATCTTTCTTATGAATTCAAAGCTGTTGTCACACAGTTTCTGATTTGTACACATTGAAAAAAAAGTCAAGAAACAACGGGGCTTATGTGTAACACAGTCCTTTGATGTCTTTGAAATTGTGTGTAATGTTTGGTGTGCTCCTGTTTTAAAGATCTTGGGCACTGGGATCAAGAGTGTGAAATCAACAGTGTTCGTCTGTTTTAGTGGGATATTTTACTTCATTTTACTGTCATAATGACGGTTCAACGTGTTGGACCAGATTCCAATGCACCATGAATACCCACAAGTTATCAGCTAACTCTTTATATTTGTTATTTTCAACACAATAAATCAGAAAAATTTAAAGCAATTGCTTTTATTTTCAAGCATAAATCATGCTGAGGTGAGTTTGTCTACATCAGGGCAGAAAGACATAGTTCAGCATTAGATCCAATAAATTAGTGTGCCATTCTGGCGGTAATGCAGTAAACGTGGCAGCATTTAAACATATTTAAAAGATCTGGGAATGTCTGGTTTGGTAGCTGATCAGATTGTGTGTGTTACAGTATAAATTCGACTTTAAACGGATGTGGAAGTGTTATTTTTATGTAGAGTTAAAAGAAGCAGCCTTACAGGTATGCTACAGGTATGTTAAACAGCCAGTGGGTGCTTTTTGTACGTTTGTTCTGTTGTTGTTTTTTATATTGTTGTTTTTATGCCTCTTAGGATGCAGCCTCTTATTATTCATAGATTTGAAGTTTATTAGTATAAAAGATGTTAGATATGCTCCATTACTTTGTGGGAAGTAAAGTAGTAGTAACCTGACCATCTAGTAAACTAAATTCAGTTATTACTTCATCACTGCAGACAAAGCGTCTGCATGATTTAGTATGAGTTTAAGTAATGCTATTGTTGAACCATTTTTGCAACTTTTGAGTTGTTCTTCCACGGTTTTTGGCATCGTAGCATATACACTATGTGAGATAAAACTGGTGTTTATAAATTCTGACACTAATGTTGGATCTCTGTTTATCTTAAGGCCAGAACACACCGAATCTAATTTTGTGTCCGATCTTACAGAAAAATGGTGTCGGACAAGCTCGTGGCATTTAGTGCTCATTGAAAGTCTATGGGGATGATCACACCCAAAATATTTTTTATCTATTTTATGCAAGGGGGCTTGCGTAGGTCCTAATGAGAGAGAGACATTTTAGTCAGACTGTGCAGCATTTCAGCGGAAATTTCTCCGTCTTTCTTGTCTGTCAGAAGAGAGAAACGCGATACAGGAAAAGAGACGCGGTTACAAAGTTAAACACATCCGCTTTGGGGGAGAATACTAAATAAAATGTGTTAATCGCATGGGGAAAGAGTCAATTTTGGAGTTGCACAAAGAATTCATAGCAATCGTGACAGACTCGTGCAAAAACAATCAATGACACTTGAAATATAATACTTTACTTTCACGAGGAGTTGAGGAGGACAGAAAACAGATAAAGTAGTGATCGTTATTGAGCCTCAAAAAAAACAAGGGACATAAAGCGCAGTTTATCAATCTCCAGTTGATCAAAAGAAAAAACATAATGAGGAGAAAAAACAGATTTAGTAAAATAGCCTCACAAGGAATCTAAAAAAGAAGGAGGGGCAGAGAGAGCAGGTAAGTGTGACGTATCTCTCTTAACTCTTTATGAAAAAACAGAATGGAAAACTTCAATAAACTTCCCAGACTTCTCTCTACCTCAGTCAGCATATGAACCGTCCCATGGCATTTATTGCTGTGTTTTTATTTGTTTTTGTTTTTTTCTTTAGAGGTAGATCTCATTATGTTTTTAATATAGACAATGAACATTCTCCATCTGTTGTGGTTTGAGCTGCTGCACAGACTGGGTTAGTGGGGCTTTGCTTTATAGAATATGCTCGTGTTTGTTGTTTTTTAAACGGCTTTTTATAATCTGTCCAAGTCAAATAAAGGAAATGGTTTAAATTTGTGTATAGCACAGAGATAGAAGTAAAAATAATCTGTGCAGATCTTTCCACCCTGCTAAATCGTGGTCTCCCTATACGCAGTCAAGGTAACAAGGAAAAAATTTGGATTGGAGATTTAAAAATCGCACGCTACCGGTGTGTTCTGGCCTTTAAACAACACAGAAATGCAAGGCAGATTTGCGGTAGTGTGGCTGTAGTTAAAAAATGTGTTTCTCCCTAAATGTTCGTTAAGTATACCCGTCATATAAACCGGTCCAAATGGAAACATTAGGATTTTGATTATTTTGATCAGATGGTTGATATATGTAGCTTGTCAGTGACTTCAGGGCCTGTGCGGTTTTATCAAAAGTTTAAATATGTATTAGCTTCACATGTGTGTGGTAGAAAAGGGTAGATATTAGGATTCAAATTTAGGTAGAAACAGACGGATCTACGCCTATTTTTACAACCTGAGTTATAATTTACAGTAATGGAAAACAATCTGCAGAGTAATGCAGACCAATAAAGCCAAGCTGACTTCAGGAGGTTTAATTCTGGAAAATAGTTAATCTTAAAGATGGAAATCAATTTAAAAGGTTCAAAAGTATTTTTTTTTTCAGTAGTTTGAAAGAGTTCCCATTTATAGACAGATTTATTTATTTGTTTATTTTTTACGCTGGATCTGTAGTTATGATATCAAAATCAACAAAACATGCCTCAAAAGGAAGAACTAAATTCTTATCAACCACTTTCTCTGTTTTCATATTTATTTTGGATGATACTCATATTTCTTCATACTTTTTTAAAGGACTACGTTTTTTCTGCACATGCTTTGACATTTTACTGTAGTTAAACATGGTATGAAACTGATTATGCATTTAAACAATATGACTACGACCTTTTCTCTTCACCTGTACCTGAAATAGTCAGCTGCACTTTGTTGAGAGTTTTTGTTAATATTTTACCACAATCTTTTGTTTCAGATGTTTGTTTTCTACTATGTAAAAAATATAGCCACCCTACACTGTTAGTTATTTCTTCACAGGGGATGAATTATTGGAAAAAGGGGTTAAGGGTGGTTATGTAAGGTTGTAAATGAGCAGTCAGTGTAATCAGTGTGAGGACAAAGCTGTTATTAGTTCGAGCAAACAGGTACTTAGATCAGGAAAGCACATTTCCACCATGAATTAAACCAAGAGTTTCCCCCTATGTATACATTATGTGAAGTATTATTTTACACCATTATTTGAATACGTTATTGCTTATGTTAATGCTTTTTTTATTGTTAGAGATTCCAATAAAAAATGTCAAATTCCCAGTCATCCAGGTCATGACAAACACAAAAGAGGCTTAAAGGAATAGTACACCCAAAACATGATTAGCCTTCATTTTCTACTCACCCCCATGCTGAACAACACTCTGGAGTACTTTTTTGATATC
>NW_015150510.1:1575882-1578305 GCF_000732505.1 Cyprinodon variegatus
AAACACAATTAGAGATTTATTAAAACAAATAATTTGAGGGGAAAAAAGGAAAGAATATAAAGTTATGTGGAATGATATCTAATGGAGAAAACTAAAACTGAAATGGATAAACGTCCGTCAAACCCAGACTGACTATTCCTAGGTTCAGGTTACAGATTTTATCCATAGATTAAAAAAAGAGAGAGATTGATTTAAAAAAGAATCTTGAAAATCTCATGATTTAGTGTCCAGTTTTTTTTTTTTATTCAAAAATATTGTCCTGTTTATCAACCCTGTTGGTTGTTGTACTAAGAGGTTTCTCTGACTGCATTAACAGCATGTAAAACACTGACTGCTCATTATTACTCCATGTAGTCCAAGCTATCCTTGCAAAACTGTATTGCAGCAGTCATTAACTTCTGCATCAGTGTCGCTCCACTTGTTGAAGGGAATGTTTGAGAAGAATTTAGGGAGTGATAAGCTCTGTCAGAGACTTTTTGACTCTAAAGCACCAGCTCCACTGTGACTGTGAGTGTATTCTATGTGTCCCTCATCTGGGAAAGTTTCTCTGCTCTTTTTTTAAACTTGAATGTTTTGTTCCCTCCTTCCTGCCTCCGTTTTGCTTCTTCTTCACCTTTCTCTTGTGATATCTCACCTCTTTTGCTGTCTCTTTCTATCCTCCAAGGTTATGTCTGTTCACAAGAAGTGTACTAAAAATGGAAGTGCACTTACGTTGATGTTTCTCCTCGTGGAATTAAATGTTCTTTCCCAAAATCTATCTTGTGTTACGGTGTGTTTAATATATCAAATCTACTCTACCAATCTCTGAAAGCATCCATGGTCTGTTTAAACTAAAATGGGTCTTGGTAGTAACAAAAAGCAGCAGCAGCAGATCTTGACCTTTTCAAAATATTTTCACAGTAGTGGAAAATGAGATGTGGCTATGCAGAGATTTCTTTGAAAAGGCGATGGCTTTCAACTATCATCGGCTGTGCTCATTAAACAGGGTCAGCTCCCATTAAGCGCGGCATGTCTGCAGGCAGCAGCAGCTCGACGTAAGCTGATAAGCTGGAAAATATGCATAATATCAGTCATTACCCACACACATCCAGCCTCGGCATCCTGCAGCTCCACCGCTGCAGATGCTGCTGACACAGATAGTGGGCGGCCCACAGCAGTTAGCAACCTCTTTACTCTGCTTGATTATTTTTTTTAGATATATTTACATATAGACTGTAGAAGCGTTCGATTCACATGTCACCATCTTCTTTTGAGTTCTTAGACTTAGACAAACTTGGACAAAGAACATAATTTCAATGCATACAGCCTTTCAGAGCAGTGAATGAGCAGCATAGCAGTGAAATGAACATTAGCAGCAGTGATCAAAATGTAATCAGTGTAGGAGAAAAGGAAAACCAGTTTAAAGACATGGTGCTTGATATGGAAGGTTCAGAGCAGGGCAAAATAAATGAATAAATATGGTGCAAAATACAGTAGAACATCGAGTTCTATTTAAAGGGATTTGAAAATATATAATAGAGCAAATATGATGTGATCAGTCTGATGCAGAGTGTTGATTTGTGACTTGATTAGAGTTTCAACAGTCGTGTGGCTGTGGGGGGAAAAGCTGTTGCAGAACCTGTTGGTCTTGCAGTGGATTCTGTGAAGCCTCTTCCCAGAGGGCAGCAAGAACAACAGTCCATGGTGGGGGTGTGAGGCGTCGCTAATGATGTTACGGGCTCGGGACACACAGCGCAGATAAAATGTCTTTAATGGAGGGAAAAGGAGCCCCGATGATCCTCTCTGCTGTTCTCACCAATCTGCTCACGTTCTTCCAGTCTGAGGTGCTGCAGCCTCCACACCACACAGTGAGACAGCTGGTCAGAACGCTCTCTATGGTGCTTCTGTAGAAGGTGGGGAGGATGGGTGGTGGCAGGTGGGCTCTTCTCATCCTCCGCAGGAAGTACAAGCATGTCTGTGCCCTTCTGACCAGTGAGGTGGTGTTCATAGTCCAGTAGAGGGTGTCTGTGATGTGCACCCCCAGGTTTTTTTGTACTGCTGACCGCCTCTACAGCTGAGCTGTTGATGAGCAGTGGAGGGTGGTTTGGCTGGTTCTTCATGAAGTGTTTATATGAAGATTATTTAGATAGTTTTATTTACCTCTTGCTTTTGCATTGTGAGCACTTTTCAATTTATCTAAAAAAGTATAAGAGATAAATTGACCTCAGTTTAATTATCTTCAAGATAAAATTGGCAGTGATATTGTACCTCTGTTCAAAGTTAAATCCAACTTTAAACAGAGGTGGTGGACTCAGATTTCAGCTTCCAAAAACATACAATTCAGTTATAGAGATGATCCCTTCCAGATATCACCACACCCCCCACCCCATCACAGAGGAACGAAGCACTTACCCGCTCCAGCCGGTGAACAACGACAAACTCTT
>NW_015150510.1:1581217-1583137 GCF_000732505.1 Cyprinodon variegatus
TTAGATTAGATTAGATTAGATTAGATGAGCTTTATTGATCTCACAGCGGAGAAATTCACTGGTCACATATTGGCATAGAAGTCAAAGAGGGTGCAAACAAGGAGCAAAAGGTGCATTAGGAATAAACAATAAACAATATATATATACAGTATATCCAGGTATATACAGTATATCAAGATAAATAAGGATTAAGGCTAAATGCGCTTAGTTTAAGAAATTGTTACTTATTTCAAGATTGTTTTTCCAGTG
The DNA here is from genome assembly GCF_000732505.1 of Cyprinodon variegatus. Taxonomy (NCBI): domain Eukaryota; kingdom Metazoa; phylum Chordata; class Actinopteri; order Cyprinodontiformes; family Cyprinodontidae; genus Cyprinodon; species Cyprinodon variegatus. The sequence goes on from NW_015150510.1 coordinate 1,581,467, forward strand.
TGAACTTTTAAGGGTTGACTTTGACCTGCATGACTTAGAATCTTCACAGATATATCAGAATTTTAGCAGTTTTTAATGACTGGTTGACTGGTTCACACCCTTGCATGGGCTCTGCTGAAATGTGCCAGACTTTTGTTTCTTTTGGGCAGCAGTTGATGTGTTTATTCTCCCTTTAAAATGTTTACTTCCTTCTATTTGTGATCTCTGTCATACATACAGCAGTTCTTCTACACGTGGTCATGATTTCAAACTATTTCAGCTCACAGCATGTATTTCTTTTTTTTTGTTTCCCTCAGGGGAACAGGGTTTATTTTTCCGTAAGTCTGTTTTTTTCCTCCCTTTTTCCCTCCCTCTCTCTGACTCTCCTGTCCATGCCCAGAAATACCTTCCTTGGAGGAGGTCAGCAACTTACGCCTGTGCGTTCAGCAAGTCTTGGAAAACGTGGAATCTTCTCTAAAAGAGGGCAGAGGAACATCAGAACGTAAGTAAATCTCATAACGAAAGATGTATGATCTTTTACTCCAAATGTTCTCTCAACTGAAACACAGGAATTGGAATTAAGTTGCCTGCCCCTGCTCTGATAGTCTCTTTTTTCTGTGTCTACCAGAACACTTTTATGTCAAAGCGAAACTTAATGAAATGATTTATTCAATTTAAGACATTTAAGCTCTCATCTTCTCCAAAACCGTTGAAATTCTATGATTAATTATTCTGCAGAATAATATGTGAGAAAATCCTAAGTGCTTTGTATTAATAATTCAACATGAACTGAAGATTTGAAAAAGGAAAAAAAAAACACTGTTTTTTTTCAGGTTCGCCGCTCCTGGAGAAGATGATGATGGAGGTTAAATTGATCCCTTGCTGCGTCTCATTTATCCTGATAGCTGTGACCATAAAGGCTCAAGTCAATCCAGGTAGAAACTCGGTGATACGGTTCATCTGTCAGATATAGTAGTGAGGAGACTCTGAACCAATTGGTTTTCTAAGATTAAACCAAGTTTTATTTTCACATAAGGATTTAACAAAAACAAACCTAACTTTCAAACGTGTAATAATGAAAATAAAATGGAGACATTTTCTTTGTAGGCCTGAGGTGTTAGCATATTTTAAGACATTTTGGGTGGGTGGCCTAAGAAGGAATGATGTCTGAATGTGTGTGTGTGTTTGTGCATGTGGTTTACCCAATGGTCAGGAGGTAAACATCCTCATTACAAGCAGACCTTTCACAGGTAGGGGTGTGTGGGTGTTGTAGAAAGTTTGTTGGCATGCCTCTGGATAAGATACACTTTGGCATATATTCTCCACACGTGACCAATTAGAAATATCCTCACATTTAAAGATTTTTTTTTTCGTTTGCAGTCATTTACCATGAATCTAACAAAAAAAAGAAAAAAAACAGTGACTGGGAATAGAAAAAAAAGACAGATGTTATCCTACCTGCTGTATTTGGGATTTAACGTTTCTTTTATTATGTCCAATCCTTTTTGTCTAATTGACCTTTTAAAAGGGGAAAAATTTCTCTTATCCTCCATTTTGGCAGAACTCATGAAAACGGAGGAAAATGAAGAGCAGGCAGTTCAGTGGACACTCCCTTTTCATTTTGCTTAGACTGGCACCCACACAGTGATGCCTCTGTTTGGCTTTAGAGGCCATGTAGGGCTGCAGGAAAAG
>NW_015150510.1:1584889-1586095 GCF_000732505.1 Cyprinodon variegatus
CTGAATTACAGTATACAGTTTATTGTATTTTTATTTAACCTCCAGATCACACAGCAGATTTGATTGACTTATTGATTGATCGATCAAAGTTTATTGATCACCAAGTAGAGAAATGTACTTGTTACATCAGCTTAAATAGTCAAAGGAGAAAAATGTGCCAAAGGAAGAAAAAGGTTGTTGGGATACATACAGTATATAGAGTGCATCCACATGTGACAGCTTTTTTTGATTTTTTCCACATGTGACAGCTTTTTTTGATTTTTTTATCTAACACATAATCCTTAAGTAATAAAAAGCAGAACGTGTTTAAACAACGTTGCATATTTATTTAAAAAAAAATTCTTTTAGTTAAGTGAAGTTACTCAAAATGGATGGAGTGACATGAAAATTTACCCAAGAGTAGTGATACTTTATGTTTTTACTCAAGTAAAAGTAAAATGTTGTAAAACTACTTGTAAAAGTAATTTTTTTCTAAAAGGTTACTCAAGTAGATTTAACTGAGTAAATGTAACTAGTTACTATTCACATCTGAGTACAAAAATGGTTTAGTAAACTTTGCAGGAATGGGAGTGGTTTACTATACCAAGACTGTAAAAAAAAAATTTTTTTTAAATACTTCTAAGTATATTTGCATTTCATTGGTAAGTAAAATGAAGTTCTGTATATATAATTATGTAGAGGCCAAACAAATGAACATATATAATACATTTTGTTATCAGTTTTTACATTAAAAGTCTGCCCCCTTCCATATCATGTAAAAAGCAGCATTGTTCAGTTAAAAGTTTTAAATAAATTAGTGGCTCTCACATACGGAAGAGGATTAGGGCCAAGTTTACTGATTTTTACATTTTATTTCAGTTTAGTATGGGAAAAAAAATCAGAATTCTCAGAAAAAAGTCATAATTCTGACTTTTTTCTGAGAATTCTGACGTTAATCTCAGAATTCTGACTTTTTTCTCAGAATTCTGACTTTTTTTATTGTCAGAATTCAGTCAGAATTCTGACGAGAAAAAAGTCAGAATTCTGACTTTTTTCCCCATGTTAAACTGAAATAAAATTTAAAAATCAGGTAACTTTTTTTTTTCCAGTGGCCCTAATTCTCTTCCATACTCACACATTTAGTCAAAATACATACATAGATTTATGCTGTGAAATGATTTATGCCATTTTAATTTGGCTTTAGGTTAAGAAAATTCGTCCTGCACA
>NW_015150510.1:1587692-1589974 GCF_000732505.1 Cyprinodon variegatus
CACTTTTAAAATTTCTGCAGATGGGTAGAGTACCCAGAAATTGTACACAAGTAAAAGAAGCACTACTTGCATTTTAATGAAGTTAAAATAAAAATGAGTTATCAAAGAAATAACTAGTATTTGGTAAAAAGCCATCCATAAATACTGAGCAACTGATGTTCTAACTACACAATATCAGATCAAATGATTTAATACATTAAAAGTGTGAAGTTACACAGCATATGAAGTTATATGGAAATTCTGCCGTTTCAAAGAATGAGGTAAATATATACAGCGTATATGAAAATATAACATTTAGAAATTAAGCAATAACAAATTTATGTGGAAGGAATGCTCTTCAAAATACTTTTTTTTTTACAGTATACTGTTTGCTGTATTTACACTCCACCTCCAAATGAAGCTGAGTCAATAGATGGACAAGAACATTAAAACCAATAAGCCTTGAGTACAAAAAAGAAGCAGGTGTGTCTCTATCTGGCAATTATGTTTAAAACAATGTTTTTATGAAGCATAGTTAGTCACGATGGGTAGAGGAGTCCGAAATTTTAGTCAAGTAGGAGTAATGATTCTCTTTCATGTTTTTACTCAGATATAATTTAAAAAGTATTGTTTGTTTTTTCTAATTGTTAATTTTCTCAGTTACACAAGTAAATGTAACTGAGCAAAGTTAACTAATTACCATGTACCTATGGGTCTGTTTGGTAAAGTCTTTAATGTGTGTAATTTTCTTTCCACTAAATGCTTCTGTGTGTCTGTTTATCATATATAATTCCTCTGATGAGAGCCTGAAAGCGTTTATTATCCTAATTGGTTGCTTTATGTTTGCAGAGATGTGTCGCTATCCTCTGGGCATGACTGGAGGGCAGATCCAGGATGAGCACATCTCTGCTTCCAGCCAGTGGTCAGAGTCTACTGCTGCACGATTTGGAAGGTAACTTTCATTCCCTATTTTGATTCTAACAGCTCAGCTCAGTTTTATTTTCATTCTAAATAAGCTGAGAGTCATTAAAGCATGGAAAGTATTCCTGGACTCCATGTCCTTCCTTTCCTTCACTGCCTCCTTTCCCTTTTCCCTCACCCTCTGCAGACTCGACTCTGACACCGGCGACGGCGATGGGGCCTGGTGTCCTGACATCATGTCAGAGCCAGACGGCTTCAAAGAGTACCTCCAGGTAGATCTGCGTACGCTGCACTTCATCACCCTTGTGGGCTCCCAGGGTCGCCATGCAGACGGCATGGGGAACGAGTTCGCTAAGAGATACAGAATAAAGTACAGCCGGGACGGCAGCAGCTGGGTGGTCTGGCGTGATAGGATGGGGAATCAGGTGAGGGTCACAGATTAATGATTGTTTTGATTATATCTCCCTGAAGGTTAATAAAAGGGTATTTGATGCAAAGCCATGAATCTCTGCATCTCTGATTTGAGTATCTATCTACAGTGGTGTGGAAAAGTGTTTTTGCCCCCCCCTCCTCATTTCCTGTTTTTTTTGCATGTTTGTCACACTTAAGTGTTTCGGAACATCAAACTAATTTAAACAATAGTCAAGGACAACACAAGTAAACACAAAATGCAATTTGTAAATGAAGGTTTTTTCTATTAAAGGAACAAAAAAAAATCCAAACCATCATGGCCCTTTGTGACCCTACACCTGATAACTGGTTGGGCCACCCTTAGCAGCAACAACTGCAACCAAGTTTTTGCGATAACTTGCAATGAGTCTTTTACAGCATTCTGGAGGAATTTTGGCCCACTCATCTTTGCAGAATTGTTCTAATTCAGTTACATTAGAGGGTTTTCTAGCATTAACGGCCTTTTTAAGGTTGTCAAGTATTAATGTGGTTTCTTGTGCAATTCCCCACTTGAAAAGGATAGTCCTCTACATTCCAACTGGATTTCACTCAATGAACAGCAATTTGATAGTCATTTCATTATTTATTTATTGAAAATTGGCAGTAGGCAGGTGAAAAGCCTCAAAAAGAGAAGGTAACACAAAACAATTAGTCATTTAAGATAATACAAAATTGTACCCATCATTAATTTAAGCATTTTAGCCATTTTTAAATAAAATATTTCCCAACATGTTCTAAAAAAAACAAACAAATTTTTTTAAATACATCAACAATTTAAAGTAACTTATTTTTTTTTTATTTCTTAGCCAAATTAAGTTGATCAATTTTAGCCAAATGAATTAAATCTTAAATTTTAGCCAATAAATTAAACAGTATATTTTTTTAGCTAATTTAAATATTTTAGCACTATAGTTTTTAACTTCTACATTTTC
>NW_015150510.1:1591868-1594334 GCF_000732505.1 Cyprinodon variegatus
TGTCTGTCTGTCTGTCTAAAATTAAATGAGGGAGAGCATATGGCTGGATTCAAAGCTGAAGTTTGAAGTAGAGATAAGAAATCTAGCAGCCTTTAACTCATATCTGAATGCGAAACACGGTGCAGCTCTTCAGATCATGGCTGAATTTTTTCATCTCCACTAAAGTCGAAATCCGGCACTGATCCACAAATCAGACGATCACTTTGAATTCTGTGACAACCTGGGTTCTTCTGTGGACTGACAGAACAGACAGCTACACCAGACATGAAACAAAAGAAAACCCTTTGAGTCTTTTTTTCTCTTTTAACTCAATAAAATCTCAACTTTGTATATGTTTCTGTACAATAATAAAGACATTCAGGGGCGTCTCTACAGGGGGCAAGGGCACAACTGCTGTAGAACCTGCCCCCTTGGCTGCCCATCACTTTTATATCATTCAAATGCTTGATAAATAATTACTAACTCAAGTTTATCATTTATATTTTCTCTGGCAAAATGAGACAGATGAGTAGTAAGCAGCGACTGTAAGATTTAAGAAAGGAAGAATGATAGTGTCTTAAAAGATACATTTATACAATTTTTTTCTGTATTTTATTGATTTCGCTTAAATCTTAGAGATTTTTCAAATATTTAAAAGAAGCTTTTTCACCCTGACCAGACATTTTGTGCCTCCCTCTCCTCCCCCCTGTTAGATTTTCTACATCTTATATCACATAAATCTCATCTGACTAAATAGAAATTTGCTGAAGAGATAATTTCATTTATTAATGGTAAAACAATGTATCCAATCCCAACCTGGTTCTACTTGAAAGTGAAATTAACTCCAAACTTTAAAAAGCAAAGCAGCCCCTGATATTCCCACTACCATCCCAATGTTTGACTTTTAGGTCACATCAGTCCTGAGAATATTTTCCCAGAATTCTTTGGGGTCATGCAGATGTTTTAGGGTGAATGTGAGACGAGCTTCGCTGTTCTCCAATGGGTCTTTCGCACGTGACGTCACGCCCTGTGCATTGTGGGTAATTAGCGCCATATTGGGGGGTTACCGTGTGAGAAATTAGAGCTGCTATTCAAGCGTCCCGAGGAGATTTACCTTTTCTTTTTTACCAAAACCAACAAAAAAAACACCTATATATTTGCTATGAACCTTAAAATTCCAGGGGTCACAAGATTAAATTTATTTACCATGTAAAAGAGCTTTATGTACTTTGAGTTTAATAATTTTGGAAGCTTTTTGCCGCTTGATAGGTTCGGATGCACCATAATTTACACTTAGATAAAGCTGTGAAGTGAAGACTTGTACAAGTTTGACTAACATCTTACCTTTGTGGTGACCACAGTGTTAGTGCATCCTTCTGGTTGAAATGAGTATAAATCTTGCACCCAACCGTTACTAAACAGTCCATGAGCGTCCAGAGATTTGTAGTTTCGGAATTCTTCAAGTGTATATGCACTAACACCATTAACTAGATAACAAATTATGTCCATATTTGTAGTTGGTGGAAATAGCGAGGGATCGGCTGTCCATGCTTTAGCTGCTAGCTCATACGGATCTATATTGCTAATTGAGGTTAGCTTAGCTAAATACCGGTCTCTGGCGTCCCTATTGAGTTTATCTCTGTAAGGCTTCTTCTCGTTTTTATTGTGGCTGTCCATGTTGCTGAAGTTATCGAGCTGTCATTGCGGCTTTACTGTCAATACTTGAACTCAAATGAACTTCATTGCGATTAGGCAGGTTACCCCCCAACATGGCGCCTCCTTGTGTCAAGGTCACGTGACTGCAAAAGACCCATGGAGGTTTTGTCCTGCATCTTCCTGATTGTTAAACCTTTTCCTCCTGGGGTTTTGTTGATTTTTTTGGATTATTTTGTGACCTCCTGAATGAGTTTTGGAAGAGCTGTTGAATCAGTTTGATAGACTATCACAGCTCCATATTTTCTCCATTTCCAGATAATGGCTTTTATTGAGGTGTGATTGTATCCCCGTTCCTTTGGAATAAACTTTCCAGACTTATAGACATCAATTATTCCTTATATTGAAGCTTGTGTCTGATTTTGAGATATTTAGGCCTACTTTGTTTTGTCACATGCATACGAGTAGGTAACTTAAATCAGGAGGTAAGCGGCGGAAAATTATCCATAAATTAAGTGGTAACTCTTCGTTATTTTGTTACTTTGTAAGGGTTGAGGAAGGCAGTTACATTTTGCACAAACCAGATTGAGTTGAAATAATTTTTTCCCCATCAATAAATGAATCATTATTTAAAAAAAACACATTTGATTAGGTTATTTCATTAAAACACCAGCAGAAACCTGGTTCTATTTCTGAAATACCCAATAAATCCCTGCATTCAATTTTAGGGTACATATAATCTAAGCATATCATTTGAAAAAGAATGGTGTTTTGTTTTGTTTTTTTATTATTATTTTTTATTATTTTATTATTATTATTTTTTAAATAAAAAAA
>NW_015150510.1:1596799-1597824 GCF_000732505.1 Cyprinodon variegatus
AAAAATCCTTAACGTCAACCCCTGTATATATATTTATTACATGTATATCTTAAATCTATTTCTGAATCTCAAATTAATATCAAATATCAACAACTTATATGTATATCTTAAATATATATGTAAATCTAAGTTATAAATCTAAGATTTACCGGTAATATACTGTATATCGTACATATTTTTGGACTTCAGATTTCCAGAGATGAAACTGTCTTGTAACTGAGTAAAAAGGTGCATTCAGCTTTTAGTTTAGCCAGCTGACCCACAGTGTGCAGCAATACGGTACCTTTGTACACCAAAAAACAGGCACCCAACCCAACTCAATGCAAACCAAATTTTTAAAAAGAAACATGTTCTTGGAGTTTTTACTTGTTTTGTTTTGTTTGATTTTTCAGATGGCTTGGTGTCTTACAGCATTCCTGATGGACACCAAATGATCTACAAACACCTGGAGGTCTCCTTTAATGACTCTTTGTATGATGGAGCAACCGCTCAAAGGTGTAAATAAAAAGTGTATTCAAAGATTTATTCCAGCTGTAAAAACATGAGCTCAGATTCTTCCTATTAAACACATTAAAAACGTTGCTTCTCCAGACTAACCAAGGGCTTGGGCCAGCTGACAGATGGCAGCTGGGGTTTGGATGATTTTCTGCACAGCCATGTCCCCGGAGTGTGGCCTGGGTACGACTACGTGGGCTGGAGCAACAAGACTTTCCCTAAAGGTTACGTAGAGATGATCTTTGACTTTGACCACATCCGCAACTTCACATCCATGAAGGTGAGAACTCAGAGCAGTTTGTGTTTAATGTTTTCCTCCACTGGAGCAACGCTGAAGATATTTTTTAAAGCTGCTGAGCTAAATGTGTTCACATAATTGTGGTGTGCTTCTTTCTTTTATTTATAATTAGACTAGAACATTACTTCCTTGGACATTGGCTGCCTCTGATATACACTCACCGGCCACTTTATTAGGTACCCCATGCTAGTAACGGGTTGGACCCCCATTTGCCTTCAGAACTGCCTTAATT
>NW_015150510.1:1600006-1601775 GCF_000732505.1 Cyprinodon variegatus
TTGCTTGTTAGAATATAATTTTTGCAAAATCTAAATATTCTACGTACCTCTGATTTGGGCCCATTTTTCTCCCTCATTCTTTGCATTTTGGAAAGCTGCTCCCGAATGCTTCTATGTTCTTTTCATCTTTCACTTTCAATCACTGAAAAGTGCAACACATTACAACCAAGCGGCCATTACAGTCAAAAGAAGAACCTATTTGTTAGTTTCGCCTTACAGTGATTCACACAGGGATACTAAAATAAGAAATGGGGCTGAAAAAGAGTAAAGACAAACTAAGAAAACCTGAGAAATAAATGTTGACCATAAATGACATCATTTATTACACAGAAGGTTTTAGTACGGAAGCCGAGGGCGATTTTTTTACGATGGTTTTCTCGAGATAACAAGTTAATTTGATCATTACCTAAACACACCAAAAGCCGTTTTCTCGTGATAATAAAATTGTTCATCTCAAGAAAATAAACGTCCCTTTTTCAAGATCATGAGATGGTTGATGTGTGAGTTAAACTGATTAGGCCTACAGCCTTCATCCTTCAACAGCGAGAGAGAATTTATAAGTATAAGTCATGTGTAATTCTGTGAGTAATCCTAAGAAAAACCTAACTTTTACGTAACAAGATTAGGTTGTCTGTTAGGTGATATCTTCTATGTTTGATTCATGATAATCATCTCATTATGAGGAGAAAACAATAACTATTTTCTTGTCATAATGAGAAGTATCTCGTTATCTTGAAAAGCAATTAACAGTTAACCATGATAAAGACATAGTTATATCATTATCTTGAAAAAACAATTTAAAAATATGTATTTATGAGTAGGAGCGCTTGGTTTGCGTATTCTAGTTGTTTAACCACTGCTCTGCTACTACAGGTTCACTGCAGCAACATGTTCAGCCGTGGAGTGAGGCAGTTCAGACAGGCTACCTGTTACTTCCGCTCCGAAACAGAATGGGAGTCTGACCCCATGACCTTTAGGCCCGCTGTCAAGCCTGTGGGCCAAAGCGCCCGATTTCTCACTGTGCCCCTTGGGGACCGAACGGCTAGGAGCATCAAATGCCGTTTTCACTTCAGCGACCAGTGGATGCTGTTCAGTGAGGTGGCCTTCCAATCAGGTAAAAAAAAAAAGAATGTCCTTAGAAAATCAGTCATTTCTGAGCATAATGTCACCGTGTCTCTTTTTATTTCTAAGGCTCTGCAGTGTACAACACCTCACTGGGTCGTCAAAAGGGAGAGCAGTCCAAACAGGGACCTTTAGGTAACCAACTGAACATCATTTGGTGAGGTTTATCTGAATCTATGTCGTGCATCCTGCTTTAAGGTGGAGAAGTGTTTTATTTCAAGGGAAACATGACATGCATTGTTGGGATATTCTAGGTAAACACTGCCCCCTGCTGAGAGAATCAGAAACTACAGTATTTTGTTTTAAAATAAAATCAGGTGTACCGGTACTATTACATTTATTACATTAAAACATTTACTACACTCTCTTTATCTAATGACAAATGATTTACTGCATTAAGCCTTTTTAAAACCGTTCTGTGGTTCATCAGGGGATGACCCCACTCACAAAGTGGACGACAGCAACACAAAGATCCTTATTGGCTGCCTGGTGGCTATTATAGCCATCCTTTTCACCATCATAGTCATCATTCTGTGGAGGCAGGTCTGGCAGAAGATGCTTGAGAAGGTGAGTAAACTGTTTTCCTACTGTGGAGTTGGAACATCGTTATGATCTTTTGTCAAAGCGGCTCAAGGTTAGTGATGTAA
>NW_015150510.1:1603628-1605171 GCF_000732505.1 Cyprinodon variegatus
ATGCTTAAGTTATACTAGTATGGAGGTATATTTCCATATTTCATGCACTCTTTTATTAGTCAGGGCATAACATCTTATAACAGTGGTTCCCAAAGATTTTCTTCTGGGCCCCCCTTTGGATTACAACAAAATTTCCATCTTCTCAAATCCATCTTCTCAAATCTGGGTTGCAGTGTCACAACTGTCCATTATGCTCAGTCAAGCAAACACTGCTTTTTTTTTTTTTTTTTTTTCATTCATCCATACCGCTTCCCGCGCCCCCCCTGCAATGGCATTGCGCCCCCCATAGGGGGCGCGCCCCACACTTTGGGAACCACTGTCTTATAAGATGTTCTGTTGTATATAAGAATATATAAAACAAAAGAGGCATGTGGAAGCACTATACAGGTCTATGCTGGTATCTTGCTTCAACCTTGTTTCAGTGAATCTTACCTTCCTTCTCATTTGCAGGCTTCCCGTCGCTGGTTGGACGATGAGCTAACAGCTCGCCTTGCTGTCCAGACCCAGGCCTTCTCCCTCCTTCACTCCTCTCTATCCAGTGAGGATGGTTCCACCGCCACCTACGAGAGAATCTACCCTCCATGCGCAGACTACCAGGAGCCGTCACGCCTCATCCGCAAACTGCCTGAATTTGCGGAGTGCTCAGAACACCTTGGTAAGCTTGGGAAAATCAAAGTCTGAGTATCGTTAAGAGCAGCTGAAGTATCATATCTCGTACCTCATGGTTTTTCTTCTAGAGTCCGGGGCCTCTGGTAGAGCAGTTGTTGGTTCGGATGGCGCTCCACACTATGCAGAAGCAGATATCATCAGTCTGCAGGAGTCCTCTGACAGCAGCTCCATCAGAAGTGTCAATATGAACCTGTTTGCTGGATCAGACGCAATCCTGAGGGAGTTCCCTAGAGAGAAGCTAACCTTTAAGGAGAAACTGGGAGAGGGTCAGTTTGGGGAGGTGAGTTCCTTTAAGTATGATAAACTCATTTTTACTCTTTCAAGTTGTTCTCTATAAACATAAAGGAATAACCTTAATTCTGAAGTGAAACCAGTTGTGTTGGATCAGGTGTCTATAAACTGCTTCTCCTTCCTCCTACAGGTGCACCTATGTGAGGCAGATGGTATACAGGACTTTTTAGATGAGGATTTGACAGTGGAAAGTAACAGTGAATTACCTCTGCTTGTTGCGGTGAAGAAGCTACGGGAAGATGCAAATAAAAACGCCAGGTGAGGGTAGCTGGCGAACAGGTAGAAGAGTGGCTATGTCTCCAGCTCATATAGCTGTTTCCCTGCTGTGCTGCAGGAACGACTTCCTGAAGGAGATCCGAATCATGTCTCGTCTGAGGGACCCCAACATTGTACGCCTGCTGGCTGTGTGTGTGGATACGGACCCTCTGTGTATGATCACAGAGTATATGGAGAATGGGGACTTAAACCAGTTCCTCTGTGGTCTCAGACTAAAGGCCCTGAATGACGATAGGGAAGACCAGGAGGAAGGGAACGGTGGAGTCAGGTAATAGATATTTATACAGTTTAGACTTTGTAACGTCAC
>NW_015150510.1:1606234-1608611 GCF_000732505.1 Cyprinodon variegatus
CTCCACAACAATCCCGCTCCCTTGATAAACGACCAATCACATTCACTTTATTCACTCGTGTAAAGTCGTGCACCACCCGGGAGAATTCGGAAATTCAACGGTTGGAACAGCCACTTCCCTAGGACTTTAAGCATCTAGAGCAGCGGTCCCCAACCTTTTTTGCACCACGGACTGCACCATGGTCCGTGGGGACAGCCCCATGAAACGACTGGCATAAAATCTAATGCAAACAGCATAAAAATAAAACAACAAGCCGGTTCCATCTAGGCGTTATCGGAGACAGTGACACACGAAGTGTGCTCCTGATGTCCAGTCTGCTCCGTAGCTTTGTTTTGGTCGCTGTAACCGCAAAAAATCCCGCTTCACAAAGATACGATGTTATAGATAGGATGAGTCTTGAACTGAATTAACCTGTGTCAAGAGGCACAGATGCACCAACTGATGTAATTGGCAGAGAATACCGCAATACTTTAGATTTTTCAAAATAAAACATCACTCAGACTCGTCGATAAATTATATATATATATATATACTTTTTTCTGTGCTTTTTCTGAGCCATTCTGATGTCTCACCATAGGGCTCTGGTTGTATGTTAACAGTTGTCTCATGTATTTTCCCAATTCTATCAGGTTTATACCTTCTTAACCTTGATAATCTTCCTTTATTCTACGGAAGCAGCTTACCCCACAGTATGATGGTACCAAGGCCATGCATTTTTTTCTTTTTCAAATTTATTTGTATAGCACAATTCAGTACAAAGACATTGCAAAGTGCTTAACATTATTGAAATATATTTTTTATAAATAAATAGAATAAAAAATGTAGAAAAAAAAAAGAACATTAAAAACAGTTGGACTAAAAAAAATAAAAAAGTTGAACTAATGATGTTTCAGTTGAACTGTTTAACTAGAACAGTCGAAGGCAATCCTAAACAAATGTGTTTTTACTCTTGATTGAAAGGAACTCAGGCTATTTGTAGTTTATTTATTCAGCAGCTGGAAACTGTTATGTCTGATAAGCTTGTTGCCAGGGCCCGGTGTGTATCACGGAGAAGTTATCTGAAGGTCCTGACGTTCCGTCATATGTAGAGGAGGATCTGCACTGCAAAAACATTCTGCAAATCAGTACACATGTCTTAAAATAAGTGTATTCACCCTTAATTTAAGTAGGAAAATAAGTTGATCTGCCAATGGAATGAGAATTTTACCCTTAAAATAAAATAATTAGATATTTTGCACTTTAAATAAGAGACTGCAATTGTTTTTTTCTTATTTAAAATGTAAATGGTCTTATTCCAGTGGCAAAGTGTCTCACTTACTTGCTCAATTTAAGAAAAAATCCACTTATTTTAAGAAATAATTACTAAGTTAGATTACCATTTTTTGCAGAGTGGGGCTCTGCGGCTTTTAGAAGATGCTGTTTTTTTCACATAGCTGCGGTTTTCAGAATGGCTAAGTGGAGAGGATGTCAACTGTAGACCAATCTTAAAAACTTTGTTCATGTTATGAGAAAATTCCAAAAAAGGAACATTTGGGCTTTGTTGGGGGAGAGGGGGAATTGGGTGCAATCTGGACTGGTGTCTGTGGGGATGGAAGTTGTTGGTTCTCTTTGGAATTTAAAGGGCAGTCCTCTTTTTGTCCTGCTGAGATCTGGGATGAATCCTCCTGTAGTTCTGACGAAGGCTCTTTCTGTGTCATCCTTCTGGCCATCTTTATCTTGGCTTGTTCGGGCTGTACTGGGCTTATCGTTTGTTTAGGCACTGGTTGAGCTTTGCTTTGGAACAAAGCTGATGGTGCATGCTTCAGAATAGAAAATGTTTGATATCAGCCGTTTTTCGCCTGACTTATTTAGAGAGAAACCATCTCTGTTGAACAGACGTCTCCTCTCCCAAAAGATGTTAAAGTTGTCTATGAACGTTACAGCTGTTTGTTTGCATGTTGCATTCAGCCATTTATTTAACATCAGAACTTTGGAAAACATTTCATCCCCACAATTAATGGGCACGTGAGGCAGTGTTGTAGTACTCGAGATCGGTCTTGGTCTCGAGACCATTTTTTGTTGTTCTCGGTCTCGTCTCGGACTTGACCGCATTTGGTCTCGGTCTTGTCTCGGTCTCGGGCGCTGAGGACTCGGCATTTTATTTCACGACCGGTCAAGACCACAACTGTGGAAATAACACTAATCATCAGAATTTTATCAGTTTCTTTAAGATCCTTCTTTTTATTGGATGCTTGGATTCAAATCCAAGCAATAACCTGTCTCATTGGTAAATGCAGTGCAGGAGATCAATCAATTTTTTCAACAAATTATCTGTCTCATAACATATTTCACAACTTGGTGACAGATATAGATTTATTTAAGAAAAGTTATATAATAT
>NW_015150510.1:1610803-1612790 GCF_000732505.1 Cyprinodon variegatus
TTAATTTAAGACATTTTTACTTATATCTAGATTGTTTTTGCAGTGTGTACATTTGGAACATACTCAGGTCTCAGGAAATTATCAGTTCTTATAAAAAAAAATCTGTTCTCTGGTGTTAACAATAAACTTATCAGACCTAAAACCTATTTTTTGAGACCCCATAACCTATTTCCTAAGAAATGGCTTTTTTTATTTAAAAGTTTTTTATCTCTAAACTTTAGACTGGGTAACTTTTTTCCGGATATGTGAGTCTTCGACTTATTTTCTGATCATTTGTTTTCAGACATGACAACTATTCATTCTAAGACCTGATAGGTTATTATGCTGAGACTGGAGACCTGGCATTTTCTTCCACTGAGACCTGACAATGTTTTTTTGTCCTAACACTTGACAACTTTTCCCATGAGACCAGATACTGTAGTTTTTTTCTAAGACCTGAAAACAGATTTTCTATTATCACAGGATTTCCTAAAATGTACAACATACTAATGACTAGCTAGAAGATGTAAGGTTGAAGATTGAAACTATGGGCACACTACGCCAACAGTACCTCCTCTTTCCTTTTCTTGTAGCTACATCAAACTATTAGGCATGGCGTTGCAGATTGCATCTGGTATGAAGTACCTGTCTTCCCTCAACTTTGTACACCGGGACCTGGCAACTCGCAACTGCCTGGTAGGGAGAAACAACACCATCAAGATTGCAGATTTCGGCATGAGCAGGAACCTCTACAGAGGGGACTACTTCCGCATTCAAGGCCGAGCCGTCCTGCCAATTCGCTGGATGTCGTGGGAGAGCATCTTGTTGGTGAGTGAGCAGAGAACCTCAGGCTACATGAAAAACTGACATAATTATGCCAAAACTGCCTGTTCTCCGTCCTCTCAGGGTAAGTTCACCATGGCCAGTGATGTTTGGGCCTTCGGGGTGACCTTGTGGGAAATATTGACGCTTTGCAAGGAGCAGCCTTACTCCCATCTCTCTGACGAGCAAGTGATCGAAAACACAGGCGAGTTCTTAAGGAACCAGGGCAAGCAGGTAAGCACTGTATGAGGATTCCAAAAATATTCATACCTTAAGAAACCTTTAATGATTATTGTGATAAACTTTAGTGCCAGTTTAGTTCATAAAGAAACTCCAAATTGATCCAAATGTTCCTCCTGCAGCAACGAAATTCAGCCTTGAATTTCAAACTTTGAAAATGTTCAACTTTAGTCACAGGAACATCAAGCTGCTTGATGATTGTCTTATAACATTTACCTTTAACTTTTTTTTTATAATCTCCTGAGAAATCTCTTTCTTTCTGTTCCTCTGGTCCATGTTGAGTGTGGTACACACCATGTCACCAAACAGCATAGTGACTACATGTAACCCTATATATAGGCCCACTGAGAAATTACACGACTGTAGACACCTTTGATGCAAATTAATGCTATTTATTTTCAGATTTGATCCAAATAATATCAAAGGAACTAAGGGATGTATTGTTTAGCCTCCGTAGATTCTCATTTGGATTTAGGTCTAAACCTCAACCTTTGACTGGGCCACTCTGAAACATTAATAAGCCTAGCTAAGGGTTATTATCTTTCTGGAAGGTGATGCTCAACCTCTACCAGGTTTTCTTTATGTATTATTTTATATTTTCTCCCTCATCTTTTGTCCTATTATGACCAATCTATCTGTCTTTTAAAGTAAAAGCCTGACAATGCCACCAAGATGCCTCATTGTAACTCGTAGTATGTTGCAAAAACACTTAAAGGTATACTATGCAACCGGTGTTGATTTTCCAGCGAGGCTCCCCCCAGAGGGCGAAAGTAAAAGTGCACTGTCGTAAATATGTTCAGCTGTTCTCCTGGTTTCTCCGTCAAGCCAGGCTCGGTTGTTTTGAGCTTAGCAGACAGGCAAATGCAACGAATCACCATGTCTACTGCGGTAAGTGACTATTTTGTTCCAATTTTCGAGTTTGAAAATTTCTCTGTTTTCTTGCTCG
>NW_015150510.1:1614362-1615835 GCF_000732505.1 Cyprinodon variegatus
TGCAAAGCTGCCTCTCTGACAGTCAATCTCACACATCTGCGACTCAGCACCTGTGTCTTACCTTAATACCTTTCCTGTCATAAGGCCCCTCTTGAAGTAGTGTTATCATTCTTCTATGTCCCATTAAGTGAGATCACATTGAACAATGTATTACTAATATGAACTGTTTCACATGAAACACTTACGGTACATACTATTCTCACAAAACTGTGATAACTGTGATTAAATTCAGTGTGAACAAATGTCATATGTTGCCACCCCTCAAAAATTCCTGCCCCCCTCTCGCCACCCCATAAATATTTTCTAAATCCGCCCCTGTTTGCCATGATATGTTGCAAATCCTCTTGACTATTATGAACCTTGAAATAAAACACTTAACCTTGTTGTGCTTCTAACATACTCCCTCATTGTTTTATCCTCTTAGGTATACCTACCAAAACCGCAGTGTTGTCCTGACAGACTCTACAATGACCTCATGCTGAGCTGCTGGAGGAGAAACGCTAAAGAAAGACCCAGCTTCCAGGAGATACACACCCAGCTGATGGAGGGAATGGCATAACAACTGAAAAGGGGATCAAAATATGTTACATATAAACGTGCATCCTTGTCCGACTAAATTCAGCTCCTTCTGAAGGGTTAGCTACAACATGGAGATTTCAGTTTGGGGTTACAAATGCTTTCAGTGATCTGCTGTCATACATTACATTAAACATGAAGATACAAAAAGAGGAGATGCTTAAAATATAGAGGGTAACCAGATCTAACACCGTAAAGATATAATTTATTCTCAGAACATGATTTGTGAATTGAAACACTTGATCAAATAAAACTATAAAATAGGATATGTAATGCTATTGTTTACTTTAAACTGTAAAAAATATGTAAAGTTAAAAAATTCTAAATGTTTCTAAATATGTTTGTTTTTCTTTAAAATAACAAATTACAATAAAACAATAAGGTCTTCCTACCAGAGTTCCAGACTTAATGCATCTGAAATAACTTCTTTCTATATCAACAATTAAAAACAGATGTCATCTAAAACTGTTCAGATTAACTTCCATCAAATCATATAAACACATCGGTTAAAAGATTTCTATCAAATAATATATTATTTTCAGACTGCATCTAAATGTACATTTATTTATTATTTACCTTTTTTTATTCTATTTATAGTGTACTATGTAACTTTCAAGTCTTATTTACATATTTATTCACTGTTTACTAATAGAGTCCGGCGTCTAGTCAGCTATATTCTAGAATGCGGAGACAGGCAAACACTCATACCTAGGGGCAATTCAGAATGGCTGATCAATCTTGCATGCAGTTTTGGACTATTGAAGGAGGGAACATACGTAGTCAGCAACCAGACATGCACAGGAGAGAATATGCATACCCCTTTGTTGACGTATATATTTTTAGAGGGATATTTAGCAGCTCAGGTACGGAAGAGGATTAGGGCCACTGAAAAAAAAA
>NW_015150510.1:1617769-1620263 GCF_000732505.1 Cyprinodon variegatus
GGATCCCAAGAGCGTAAGCTAAGAAGAGATTCTGCGATAGATGAGCGATATTTTGTTGTTTCCTGTAGGCTACAACAGCAATAAAGCCTTTTCTTCCTCTTATATGCCTTTTGATATTTTTTAAATGGCCCCTCTTTCGGTTAGAAAAATTTTATTTTCCTTCCTTTTTACATTGTTGTTTTAATTTGTGATGGATAATCACATAACATCCCAATGAAATACGATGTAGATTGTGGATACAATGTGAGAATTTTTTTGTTATTTTTTTTTAACAGGTTATTTAATATTTGTGTTTTATGTTGAGTTAATTTTAAGCAGTCAGATGACATGACAGGATGATGTTGTATTCTGAAATGTTTTACAAACATGTTTGTTCTTGTTTTTTTACTGCTGTAAGAATCCAAATACTGTATATAGCTAAGTTGCTGCATGTATTTTAGAAATAATAAAAAAAAAGAAATTAAACTATTAGCAAAATATATACCGTATATATTTTTCCTTCTGAGTTGAGATCGTAGCAGGTTTCAATGAAAGTTGATTTTTTTTTTTGGAACAGGTTCCCTTTAAATGAATCCGCGCCCTCTGACTGTTTTGGACTTTTGGACTTGCCGTAGCGGTAGCTGATTGGCTAGCTTTCTGTTGACATCCAATCATACCACGGTTTATACTGCTGCATATCCTCTGTGAGGAATCGGACGATGGGCTGTCCAGCTGCTCACACAGTGAATAAACACAAACTTTAGGAGCTTCCCCCCATTTTTTCTCTCTTTTATCTCCAAATTCACTCAGACATGGAGAAAGTTGTTATCGTAACCGGAGCTAACAGGTAAGCTAGCCGAAACTTTATTGCTAAATGTTTCCGTTTTTACAGCTGAGTTTACGCTAATAATTTGATTTTAATATAATTTTTCAAATAATAAAGACAGATAACTCAGAAAATATTCCACCTTCGGAGGCAGCTAAACCTCTAAATCTATAAGCTGAGGTTATTAATACCGCTAAGCTAATTTTCAACAACTGTTTATTAACTAACAGTAATTTCTTAAACACAGAGCAGTATTGGTCTTTTATTTTTAATATTTTCAATCTTGTAGCCTTGAACATCGGTTGTGCTTTCTGTTTTTCATGGGACTTCAGCATACAGTGCACCTCGCCATCATTGTCATTTCTCACCATGGCCGGTTCTAGACAGGGGCCAACGGGGGGCCAGTGCCCCTGTGGCTCATGTTATGGCCCCTTTACTGAAGACATAATTCTTAAAAGAAATTCTAATGATGATCTGCGCTGGAACAGACATGGTTACTGATATGATCTATTTCATTTTTTCTCTTTACAAATTCTGTTTTACTAATTATTCAGAAACAATAAGGCGATAGCTTCAGTGGTATTGAGATAGGATCCCAGTTTTCATCTGCTAAATGTATTTTTTTTTTCACAACAAACAAAAAAAAGCTTTAATTTTTACCGATGAATTTAACAGTTTTTATAGAAAACGGTATTTTTTAACTTAAATGAAGTCAAAATTATGTAAAATTCCTAAATTATAAATGTATATCGACTTCATAAGAAATAGAATTTTTATTGAACCTCATTGAAAAGACATTTCACTTCATGCAGCTCTCTTTATATATTTGAATCCCTTGCCCTGTTTTTTATTTCATGCTTTTCTGGGCCCCCATGAAAACATGCTGGCCCCCTCGTGGCCCCCTCGTACATTTGGTCTAGATCCACCACTGTTCCTCCCCTTCAATAGACATGGATATACTTTAGTATATTCTGCTGTAAAATTAGTCCTATATTTTCATTTTTACTTGTTTTTTACTTTATCATAACTTCACGTGATGCTCAACATTCCTCATTTTAGGGAAGAAATTGCTTCTTGTTAGAGTTGTCATAAAATACAACTTGTTTCTCATAATTTTAGGACTTTATTCTCCTAATTTTATGACTTTATTCTCGTTGCAATTATATTCTCATAATTTTACGACTTTATTCTCGTAATTTTATGACTTTATTCTCGTTGCAACTATATTCTCATAATTTTATGACTTTAATCTCGTAATCTTATGACTTTATACTCGTAATTTAATAACTTTATTCTCGTACTGTTATGACTTTATTCTCATAATTTCATGACTATTCTTGTTGCAACTATATTCTCGTAATTTTATAACTTTATTCTCGTAATGTTACGACTTAATTGTTGTAATTTTATGATTTTATGCTCGTAATATTATGACTTTATTATCGTAATTTTAGGACTTTATACGCGTAATTTTAGGACTTTATTCTCGTAATGTTACGACTTTATTGTCGTAATTTTGCAATTTTATGCTCGTAATGTTATGACTTTATTCTCGTAATTTTACGACTTTATTCTCGTAATTTTACGACTTTATTCTCCTAATTTTACGACTTTATTCTCGTAATTTTACGACTTTATTCTCATAATTTTACGACTTTATTCTCGTAATTTTACGACTTTATTCTCATA
>NW_015150510.1:1621048-1623012 GCF_000732505.1 Cyprinodon variegatus
ATATAGCTTAAGTTATTGTAGGTTATATTGTATTATTTCATATCTATGTTTACATTGAAGCTGTCTTTGATATTTTTAGATGAGCCAATAAATAATGTAAACGGATATCATAATGTGAAAATTTAGGGGGAAATGTGAATGAGGATGCTTGTGGACTAGGATTTTAAATCAGAATTTTAAAACAATAAGCACAGAAAAAAAACGGTAAATAAACTAAGAGTCAATTTGAAATTAACCTTTATTCAGATAAGTTGAGTGATAACTGAAAGGAAAAGGATGACACAACGAGAAAATGAAAATAAAAACGCAATGGCTGAAACATTCCTATTCCTTTTAGGCTGCACGGAAATTCGTGATGATTTTAATGATAAACCGCAAAAGATTAGACATTTTTTTTTAGCAAGTGCATCATGTTTAGTGACTCAGTCCGTTAGAAACAACTGCTGTATCGGTCACATGACTTTCTGGAAACGACACGTGCACCGATACAGTGTTTTGCTCTGTGGGCTCGACTCATGCACCGACGCATCAGTGTTAATGGACTTATCACTAGAAAGAGGAAACGGGAAAGTTCAACTCTGACCATCTCTTCTCAGAGTTTTAAAAGCATCCCCACAGCATGATGCTGCCACCACTATGTGGAAGGTGTGTACAGCATGTACATCACAGTAGCTTCTTTTGGTAGGCTGCAGCTGTGACGTTTGGTTTTGTTTTCTGCACAATCTGTAGTTTTGTCAAATTTGAGTTTGTTACACTGAGTTTTATTTAAGAGTTTACATTAAAGGGTGCTAAAAACAAATGTTCCTCACATATTTTTGTAATGTGGAAGTGACATAAAATTTGGTGATAGTGTGGGATGTGAAGGATATAGATGAAGTGCTATATTCCAAGGTTTAATAATGCTGTAAACAAACACTTGGTTTATAAAACTTCATGATTTTCAGTCTACTTTTGTCCTTAGTGAATCTGTGAATTTAAAGTTGGTGTTTCTTTGTGTCTGCAGTGGAATCGGACTGGCCCTGTGTGAGCGGCTGCTCACAGAAGACAGCCACGTCCGACTCTGTCTGGCCTGCAGAAACTTGGAGCGGGCGGGGGCCGCCCGCGCCGCCCTGCTGGCGTCTCACAGCACCGCCTGTGTAGAGCTACTGAAGCTGGACGTTGGCTCAATGCAGTCGGTGCTCAGCGCTGCAGAGGAGATCAAGTCCAGGTTAGTAAGTAAAGTTCATTTTTTAGAGTCTGCCACTGAGCTCGGTGGACCTTTGACGCCTAAATGTGTTTCTGCAGGTACAACCGTATCGATTTTATGTATCTAAATGCAGGAATTATGCCTAACCCAGCAGTGGACATCAGAGCATTTTTCAAAGGTCTCTTCTCCAGGTAGAAATCTAAAATGAGACGAATTCCCTTTTTGTTTTGATGCTTGAGTTTTGATGCTTGTCTTCCTTTTTAACTTTCTCCCCCCCTGCAGGAATGTCATCAACATGTTTGCGACAGCAGAAGGTCTCCTAACTCAGCAGGACCGACTCAACTCAGATGGCCTTCAGGAAGTGTTCGCCACTAACCTGTTTGGTCATTTTCTGCTGGTATGCTGCAGAAACTCCCTTCAACCGACGCACCAAAGCACATTTTCTGAACAAGGTTGCAAAAAAATCTTATAAAGAGAAATTCAGCTTCAGCTTACCGGAAGTGAATTAAAATTACTCTGCTTCTGTTGCCTGTTGTAATTTTATTTTTATTTTATTCGTTTTTTTGATAGCGACAAGTATGTTTCATGAATCATGTCACACACTACAACATTTTAGCTAAGGCTAATTCTCAATGCCTGTCCCAAGTTAGGCTTTTACACAAAACACAGTGACTGTACACAAGAAACAACAGAACAAATTACACATTAAAACATCACAGAAACAAGATCAGGTCAGTTAGATTATTAATGTTTACATATCTGACCTCTCACTAAAAAG
>NW_015150510.1:1623495-1625361 GCF_000732505.1 Cyprinodon variegatus
AGCCAGTTAAGGTTCTACAGGCGTCCCAATCTGATTCTTTTTTTATGCCACACCCCAGCTGTTTTTTAATGTTTCTAGGTCTGGAATAATTAATCATAAATAATCTGCTATTGAAATAATTGTCAACTAATTTAGGTATGGAATAAAATGGTTACCTTGATTAATGGTACATAGACCCTAAAACATGTCATTTTTTGAAAGAATAACCTACTTGCAGGTTTATTTAAGACAGAACTCTACAAAGATAAGCCCTAAACATTTATAAACTTGCTATAAAAAGTATATACAACTTTTACATTAAAGATTAAGGTAACGTAGGATCACATATTGAAATCTGTGTTAGCTCCGCCTACTGTACTGATGAGATTAGCAGGTGAAGCAAGATATGCTGCAGTAGAACAACATAAACTAACCTCCAAAAAACGTGATTGTTTGATTTTTGGATGTAAAATCAATTAACTGTTGTTTTTAGTTCCTTTTAAAGTCTGATTGTCTGTAGAATGATCTTGCCTCCCATAGCTTCCTCTTGATTAGTATCCGCCAGGTCTGACACGCCTGCTTCCTGTTTCAGATCAGGGAGCTGGAGCCTCTGCTGTGTCAGCCGGGTCACACCTCCAGGTTGGTGTGGACGTCCTCCAGTAACGCCCGGCGCTCGGCTTTCAGCATCGAGGACATCCAGCACAGACGAGGGAAGGAGCCCTACAGCTCCTCCAAATATGCTTCAGATATGCTCAGTTTGGCGCTCAACAAGCACAAGAACCAGCAGGTTAGTCTGCCGCTCAGTGATGGAAGCTCTGATGTAGAACCCTGAAAAATATCCCCCATGTGTGTCTTTGTGACAGGGCCTGTTCTCCTCTGTGATCTGTCCAGGCCTGGTGATGACGAACTTGACCTACGGGATCCTTCCCTCCTTCTTCTGGACTCTCATCATGCCCATCATGTGGCTGGTGGGTTACTCTTTATTTATGCTGCATTTTCCGTCCACTCATAACTTTTTTGATAAGTCTGGTTTGACCACACAGATTCGTATTTTCACCAATACCTTCACGCTGACGCCGTATAATGGAGCTGAGGCTCTGGTATGTAACCATACTCTGAATGGTTCTCATGTGTAAAATGGAGTAAAGGTAAAAAAAATGGTTCCTGCTCTTGTCTGTCGCAGCACTGGCTGTTCCTTCAACAGCCCGAGTCTCTGGATCCAAGAGCAAAGTATCACAGCCTGACATCCGGACTAGGGAAAAACTACACTGAACCCCGCAGGGTGAGTAACGTGTTCTAAAGTGGTTCTGATGCAGGTCGGAATTATTTGTTTGCCCAACTTCTGTGATTGATCCCAATTCTGATGGACTAAACATGGAAATAAACGGGTAAATGGTTAAACTTCAGCTCTTGACATACACACATGTGGTACGCATCTCTCATATTCATTTCAAGCTTTTAATAATGCTTTTATTTTGGCTTGGAAAAATGACACAACTGAATCGAAAACAAGATTTTGCTGCAAAACTAAGCAACGTGACGGGAGCTGATTTATGGCTCCTCCTACGCGGAAATGCAATACAGTGAAAACAAACCTCTAAAAGAAAAATCTCTTAAGAGCAACACAGAGAATCACAACCTTACCATAGGCTTTTAATGAGGCCTGATTGGGGAATATGCAAAATCAAGCATTTTTTTAGATTATTAAATTATTTCAAAGCAGCAGCAGACAAATCAACAATAAACCCATGTTTTCCAAAGACAGAGGAGGAATAATAATGGACACAATCATGTTGGCTGTTAGTTAAGTTTATGCCTGTTAGTTACCAGTGTTGGGCACGTTACTTTGAAAAAGTAATTAGTTAGATTACTCGTTACTAAAACAAG
>NW_015150510.1:1626126-1627657 GCF_000732505.1 Cyprinodon variegatus
TGTGCGACCTGAGTAACGCGCAGTAACGGGGTGTCTGCAATGGTAACTGCATTAAAGTTACAGTCAAAGTAATTAGTTAGATTACTCGTTACTAAAACAAGGTAACGGCGTTAGTAACGCCCATCACTGTTGGTTACAAACGCATCAGAGTGAATAAAGGACAGACATGAGACGAGGTGGGAAATGAAGCATCTATTTATCAGGCTGTATATCGATATTTAAAGCCCATTGCAGCATGTTGCCTTCTATAAAATTTCTTTAAACAAAGAAAACATTGTTTTTATTGTAATCTAATTGATGAACTGTAAGTCACATTCTTATTTTACATTTTCCTAGACTACCTTTTTGTTTTTGAAAGAATTAACTGTCTTTAATCCTCTAAATACTTTGGGTAATGTTTTCCTGCATTACATGCTCCCCACTGACAACATTCAGCCTTTTATTATAAAACTCCGACGTTAGGCCTTCCTAATGCAGAACCCTGATAATGTTGTCAGCATGCTGTCCTGCAGGGGAGGGCTGTTTCACCTTGGGACAAATCAATGTCGCTGATTGGTCAGCTACTGACGAGCCTTTAAGCCTGTTTCAGGTATCAAGCGCCGCCCCTCCCACCCAATGGCCCTGATGAACACATAAAAAAAATATATATACATACTAATTTAATTTTAGAGTAATATGTAAATATTAAATAAATATTTAAAAATAAATTGATATATATTTTTAGATGTGCAAGATAAATATTTAATCTTTAATGAGGAGTAAAGCGTCACCTCATTTTTCTTCAGATTGGTGACGTATTTCCGCCCTAGGGGGCAGAAATCTTTGCCCATTGACTCTCGTTAAAAGTTGTACATGCGCAGTAGCTCCTCTGAAACACTGAGGTATAGAACAAGATTGGTGAGGTCATAGAAGGTTTGGAACCAGGCATCAGCAAAGGCAACAAAGAGTGGGAATGGATGTGACTTTTTGGAACAAGTGAAAAAAAGACAGCATTCTTTTCATCTGCACACCTTAAGCAATATGATCCTTTCTCTCGCAAGACACTCAATATACATTTGCAGGAACCATAAACTTTTTGAAAATAAATCACTGGACTGCTGGAAACTGTTCTTAGGACTTTTTAAGAACCACAGTAAAACACTCAAAAGCATCGACAAACAACTTTCACAGGACATTTTCGGACTGCTCACTAAATGCAAATATTTTCAAGACCGGACAATTTGATTAATCGTAGTGCATAAACATTAATTTTTCCACTGTATATAATTAAGAGGGGAAGTATTTTCGTTGAAATGGGTTTGTAATAAGTTTTTGTGGTTTTTCTATAAACGAATGACAATGTTGTTCACTGTATATAGTTGTACCTTTTCTTTTAAAATAAATTTTTCTAATAAAAAAGATGAAAAAAAACACATATATACTTTTAATTAGTGCTGTCAAACTATTAAAAATTTTAATCGCGATTAATCGCATAGTATCAACAGTTAACTCGAGATTAATCGCATTTTTTTTTTTTTTTTTTTTTTTTTTT
>NW_015150510.1:1628448-1629905 GCF_000732505.1 Cyprinodon variegatus
ATTCTACATGTGGAACATTTTGAAAATGCTTTAATATTCCTTTGGTCTGAACAGGAATTGCAGCAGCAGCGCCTTCCACATGACTTAGTTCATTTCTTTGTCTTGGTGGCACTAAGCCAGTGAGACGCTCGTTTCTTCTGGAAAACACACACAGACGACTCGGGTTTTGCCAAGAGAGCCTTCTGGCATAACTTTAAAAAAAAAACGTATCATTCAGGATACCTCGTCTGCTGGCCATTTTTGCCCATTCAAAGCACGGGTCTGTTACGCTGCGGACTCTCCCGCAAACTTAGCATTCCTGAAGCTACGGAAAGAGCCGAGGGTAAAACAAACAGTACAGAGAGCGCTGCGGAAAAAATAAAGATTACAAGCGAACGGTGCGTTTGTTTTGATGCGCGATTAACGTGCGTTAAAAAAAATGTCGGCGTTATAGTCTAAAGCAGTTAACGCGTTAATAACGCTTTAAAACTGACAGCCCTACTTTTAATATATACTTTTTTCTAATTTGATTTTAGATTAATATGTAAAATATTTCAAAATATATTGATATATACTTTTAGATGTACAAGATAAATATTTAATCTTTAATGAGGAGTAAAGCGTCACTTCATTTTTCGTCGGATTGGTGACGTATTTGGTAAATGGTAAGTGGCATGTACTTATATAGCGCCTTTTTTCCAAGTCTACTGACTTGGAAAAAAGGCGCTTTACACTACATTCATTCACCCATTCACACAAACACTCACACACTGATGGTGGCAAGCTACACTGTAGCCACAGCTGCCCTGGGGCTCACTGACAGAAGCGGTATTTCCACCCTAGGGGGCATAAATCTTTGCCCGTTGACTCTCGTTAAAAAGTTGTAAATGCGCAGTAGCTCCTCTGAAATACTAAGGTATAGGAGAGCAAACCAATATCTAATTTTTTTGCACCAAACGAAACGAAAAATTTCTTTTTCTATGAGACAATTGGCCTAACCCTTGAAATTTTTCTTGCCCTGAAGTGGAGAAAAATATTCTACAGTGCAGCTTTATTTTATTCCATGGACATAAAGGCTTAACTTTGAGAGCAGATGATGTAACAACTGAATAATTGAGAGGGTCTCGCTGCAGGACTGAAGACGCACTAATACTGCCTGATCAGCTTCATTTTAACCCACCCCAGTTCCATGGTAACATTTTACAAGCTGGATGTGTTATCCAAAAGGCTTCGAATCAAGTGATAACAACAGTTGCCATGGAGATCAGTTGATGGCTCATTTTATGTTTCGGAAAATCGCCCATCGACATGGTCAGACCCAGATTTCTTTAAATGTTCTGTGTACTTAAACCACAGACAAACATCTGAATATAAAGTTTCCTCTGAGTAAAATCAGATACATTTTACATTGTTTCGGACGTATGAACAACATATGTGAATGCAGGGCAGAGGAACTCTGTTTTTTGTCTTGTTTTTTC
>NW_015150510.1:1631797-1633029 GCF_000732505.1 Cyprinodon variegatus
ATGTTTTAATCTTGACAAATGTCGTCTTATACCAGAGTTTTCTTGTTGCTTTTGTGTTCCAGATGGACCTTGACGATGAAATGACAGAGGTCTTCTATTCAAAGCTTGTTGAGCTGGAGAAAGCAGTCAGAAGACAGCAGAGGGAGAGAACAGCCGACAGCAAACATTATCAGCAGTATCTCAATGAGATACAGTAGTTTTTCCTCTGTGGAAATGTTAATGTAACGACTGCTTTTAGCTCTCTTTGCCAGATCAAACAGGAAAAGATTTTATATTTTCTGTAGATTGAACTTCCTTCAACTCATCAAGATGTGCAGAAATAAATTCATATTTTTTTCTCAAAGTTCCGCTTATTTCACTTGGAGATATATTGAAAAACATGTTAGAAGAAAAAACAACAGCATACATTTAAGATTAACAAAGCTTTTATGAAAAATTTTTATAGTCACTGAATCACAATAATGGAGGATAACCAAAGGAACCTCTTTCATGCATCATAACAAGTGGAGTGAGGAAAAATCTGCAGAGATTTTAGTTTCAGCTTTTTACCAACAGTCTCCATATCAAAAATGTTATTTTTCAAAAGTCCTGGGGGCCTTTTCATAACAGCCGGTGTTATAAAATCTTCTGAAATAAAGCCTTGTTAAAAAACAGTTCCAGTAAACTGAATTTAGTTCAGCTTTCAGTATTTTTCATTTTTGGGTGGTGATTTGATCCCAACTGAAGCCCAAATCCACAGAAATGGTTCAGCAAACTCAGAATCGGGCATCTAGGAAAAGTCTGTGGGAAAAACTACTAAAAGATAGAACTCCTGTGGATGATTCAGCTCAACGTTCAGAGGTCCTTCATGTAAAACGTTTATAGAAGTGTTTTCCAATTTCCAGCAGAGGGGGAGTAATAACCACGGGTCATTTTATTTAAAAAACTATTTCTTATGGTTTAATATTTCTACGCCTTTTTAAATTTGGTAAATAAGGTGGCAAAGGCATTTTTTAAAGTCAAAATAATTGGTGAAAATGAAAATTACAAGGTAACATCAGGTAAAGTGACAGTGATGTTTTTATTTAAAACAAGCAAGCACTTAGTTTAAAGGAATAGTACACCCAAAACATGATTAGCCTTCATTTTCTACTCACCCCCATGCTGAACAACACTCTGGAGTACTTTTTTGATATCTCAGACCAAACCAGACGAAAGTGCGCATTCAGCTCGGCAAAGAACTCATGCTCTTC
>NW_015150510.1:1635539-1637572 GCF_000732505.1 Cyprinodon variegatus
GAAGAGCATGAGTTCTTTGCCGAGCTGAATGCGCACTTTCGTCTGGTTTGGTCTGAGATATCAAAAAAGTACTCCAGAGTGTTGTTCAGCATGGGGGTGAGTAGAAAATGAAGGCTAATCATGTTTTGGGTGTACTATTCCTTTAATATTGGAAGTTGGGTCCCCCTGATAGCGGCTGCGCCTCAAAACTTCCCTACCGGTTCTTTACCTGGGAGCAAGTGATTTACTACTCTTAACTCAAACTGGGTAAAACCATAGTAAAATAGACTATAATATATAATATAAACTATATGTAAAACAACTTATTATACAGCTTAGGGCTTTTAGATTAACTTCAGTGTTGAAGATGTAGTGACATCTAGTGGCCAAAATTGTGATGTGAAATTTTATGTTTCTTTTGATTTCTAATGTTCTTGTAGATTTTGTCATTATGAAATCTTTGTAAATGCTTAAATGCTTTCTAAATAATTAAAAAAGAACAGCAACAGAGTAAAATAAAATGTCACATTTGTGGTGATTTGTGCTGTTTTTTGAAACGCTGAGGGCACTAGGGGGGAGTTTTGGGATGGGTGTTGCAATACGAAACGTATCAGGATACGATATACGATATATTGCAACATCACCATATCAAAAAACTTAAATGACTATGGAATGACGGTGACCTGGATGACTGAGAATCTTCATCAGCCATATCGCCATATATTGCGATATTTTTCCTGCTCTCAAAATTGTATGTATAGATAAAAAAGCAACCTGTGTATACGTTCATCAGATGATATTGATCGTTCAGTTGGTATCCATGTTGCTTGGGGTTTGAATCAGTCCACGTCTTCCACTGTGACTGCCTCAACTGCAGATATAGCGCTGCGCCGCACAGCTAAGGGGCTCCACAGCACTATCTGCCAGAGTTGCAGTACAAAGGTAGGCCATTTTCCTAGATGTTCGAAATCTGCCTGTTTTTCAGTGTAGTCCTGTTTCTCTGACTGTGACTGGCTGGATGTGCTCTCTTCGTCCTCTGGCGTAGGAGCTGGCTCGGAGCTCGTCTGTCTGTTTCCTGGATGGGGCCTCCTTTTACAGCTGCTTTTTGTATCTCTGCTTCTGTCTCCTTGAAGCCCAGTCGGCCTCAGCAGATGGCCGCTCACACTCAGCCTGGTTCTGCTGGAGGTTTCTTCCTGTTAAAAAGGACTTTTTCCTCTCCACTATCGCTACAAGCACGCTCGGTGTGAGGGACTAAATTCGAGTCAATGAGTCAATGCAATCACACTGCAAAAAATCTAAATCTAAATAAGTCATTTTTTCTTAAAATAAGTGTGCATTTGTTCTTGAATTGAGGGGATAAAAGAGACATTCTGCCAACGGAACAAGACAATTTAGATTTAAAATAAGAAAACACAATTGCATTGTTTATTTTCAAGTGACTATTATCTAAGTATCTGATTTTAAGAGTAAAAAGACTGATTCCATTGACAAACTATTTCATTTACCTACTTAAATCAAGGGTAAATACACTTAATTCAAGAAATTTTTAATTATTTCTAGATTGTTTTCCAGTGCAACTGGTTTTCCTTAGATAGAAAACTTTGAATCAATTTGACTGGATCATCTGGTGAACTTTAAAGTGCCTTGAGATTAAGTGTTGTGAATTAATTTATATAAATGTTGTTTATATAAATAAACTGAATTAAATTTTCCCTTAGTTTAAGTAAAAATGTTTTACTTTAAAAGAAATCAATACTAGGAACTAAAAGATCGATATATCAGGCAGCCACAAAATCATGATATATTGCCAAAAACATTTTTTCCACACCCCTAGAGGACACCCAGTACTTGAGGGCCCCATTGGTGCCCTTTGAGCACCACGTTGGTGACCCCGCGTCTAAAGACTATCAGTAGTCAAATGATGTATCCAGTTGATACAGTAATCGGCATTGGTATTAACACGTAATAAAAGGTAGATGTCCTGAACTTGAAACTAAACGTTATATAGAAGGTCTCCTGTCCTAACATGACTATGAAGCTAATCCCAGTGGGAA
>NW_015150510.1:1639170-1640909 GCF_000732505.1 Cyprinodon variegatus
ACAACTAGACTACTGCCTATGTAAGTGTGTTAGAAAATGATAATTACTGTGACATTATGACCATAATGAAGTGAAAAACTGGCCCTTCATTTTATATATTGGCTGGTTACTGGTGAAGTGACTTTGGCGACATGTTTTCCACACTTTTGTATCTTTGATTAGGGGTCCTGTTTAAAAAAAAAACATCAACTAGACATTTAAAGCTGGAGATGACATACCCTTTTTATTTAAATAATAAAAACAACAGTGAAGTCAGCAGTTGCTGTTGACCTCTTCAGTGTATTCCCTGCATTTTCCTGCACAAAACCTCCAACTACTGAGCCGCTCTGCCACTCCTCCTCCATCTTGGTTTACAAAGCTTCTGTAAATCTCTGAGCAGACCCGCCTCTCTTCCCGCTGACACGCTAAACTTCACTATAATTAGAATATTTCTGAAGGGAGGGGGGAGACTCCGTCACGATTGTAAATAAACACACTGACTCCACCGCGTGCTCAGAGTGGCGCGCGCCGCTCGGTGTCCCGGATGATGCTCGCACCGGAAGAGAAGGGGGCAGCTCTCTCAGCCATCTTGTGGCAGCATCCAGCGATTCGGTCGCATCAAGCCTCGTAGAATCGGAGGTGAATCCCGTCGAAGGGGCGCCATCATGCCCGGACACTTGCAGGAAGGCTTCGGCTGCGTCGTGACCAACAGGTTCGACCAGCTATTGGACGACGAGTCCGACCCGTTCGAGATCCTGAAAGCCGCTGAAAATAAGAAGAAGGAGGCGGCCGCCGCTGGCTCTACGAAAACCGCGGCTCAAGCCGCAAAGCAGCCGAAGAAGGAGTCCCAGAAGGACAGGAAAAACCCACTGCTGGACAAAAAGGAGGAGTCTCAGGCGCCGGTTCCTCTGAAGAAAGAAGGTAATAGTTTCTTTTTTATTCTCGGCTGTCATGTGCGGCTTTGCTTAGCAACGTTAGCAGCTGCTGAGGTCAACATGGACCCTGGGCTGTTGTGTTTAGAGGACAGACGGATGAGGACCACAGAGCAGAGGGAGCCACACATGCGTGTTGGAGGGATTATGGTTGAAATGCGGAGGGGAAAGCCGGCATTGGAGTCCAGAGGAGGCTGGCTGGGTGTTTGTGTCGCAGATATGCTTTTTCCTCCAGCATCCGACTGGATGATGCTCAGTGAAAGATAAAACACCTGCTGCAAGGAATCCAAACAGTCCTCCTGCTTTCAACTTCTTTCAGCCTCCTTTTGTCTTACATGAATAGCTTAAATAAAAGCACAGTAGATTACAATATAATATGCTGGGGTTTGCTTTTGCACGTTAGTCATTATATTTATGGTCATCTCTGGATGTTGCAGGAATCAGGCGGGTGGGCAGAAGACCGGAGCAGCAGGGTCAGTCTGGATCCCAGCACCAAGGCGGGCAGGGAGAAGGACGACCTGCAGACAAGAGGCCGGACCGGAGACCTCCCCGGGAACGGCGCTTCGAGAAGCCCGCTGAGGAGAAGACAGAGGGAGGCGCAGATTTCCCTGTAGACAAGTGAGAAACTGATGAGCGATGACATGGGCGGTTCTAAAAGGGGGCCATCAGGGGCCAGTGTTAATTTTGTCAGCTTTTTTTTTTATTTAGTCTTACAGTGATGAAAATCAATTTGAGTCCAAGTCATATTTAGTTATTACCTTCCCAATTTAGTCTTAGGCTACGTTCACACTGCAGGTCTTGATGCTCAATTCCGATTTTTTTTTAATG
>NW_015150510.1:1642024-1643949 GCF_000732505.1 Cyprinodon variegatus
ATTTTTTAATGTCCATTCATCCATGGCTTGTAAATTTCGTCTGGTCTTGTGCGTCATCGTCTTATCGTCACAGGGAAAAGGGGGCGTTAACGTCATCATCCTGGTTTACGAAATGAACACTGGACAGTACCCCTATAGAACAGGTCCTGCTGTGGCTCCAGTATTAAAAAAAGTGGTGAAAAAATATACATTTTTCTTGAATTAAGTGTCATTTTTTCCTCCCTTGATTTTCGTTAGATAATTTACCAACAGAATAAGATGATTTAGATATTAATTAAAAAACAAAACAATAAACTTTTCCTGATGATCTTATGTGAAGATCATTGCTTATATCAAGAAATTTGTATTTTTTTTTGTCTGTCTTTGCAGTCTGATACTAAATTCTTACATGTGCTGTCAGAAAAGAGCGTTACGGTTTTGCCGCAGATTTAATGTTTTGCCTCTACAATTCACTTTAATAGTTAACGAGCAGTTACAATCAGCTTTAAGCTCCACCCCTATTAATAAAAGGCTACAGTTTTCATCTGTCAGCTCAACGGTTTGCAACTTTGTGGCTCATTTAATATTCTAAACGATGCACTTGTGCCCTGTTGATTTCATAAATTTTTTGTTTGTTATTCTTGTTTCTAAGCCCCATGAAAACACATTGGCCTCCATGGTAAATTGAATCTAGAACCGCCTCTGAGTGATGAGCTGTATGTTTATCAGGCATCTGCCCAAGTTTGGTTTTTCAGCATCATGTGATGTAAACTGAAACCAAGAAGTGACGGAGAAACCAGAGACGGCTGCTCTGTGTATCCAGGTGACTGATTACCCTTCCAGTTAACTGTTCTGTGTTTTCTGTGTTCGTCCATCAGGCCCTCTGGAGACAGGCCTCCGAGGGGACGTGGCGGCGGACGGGGGGGACGTGGCGGTAGAGGACGCGGCATGGGCCGCGGCGAGGGCTTCGACTCTCGTGGGAAACGGGAATTCGACAGGCACAGCGCCAACGACAAATCGTGAGTGAGCCATGAAGTTTTTAACTGCAAGGAGTCACAAGATCAAAACATGTTGGATGGAAGCAGCTGATGCTTGTAGGCTAATGTTAGCATCTTGAATAAAAATAAAAATATGCTGCCAATCTTGTCAAAAAAGATGACTTTATGTAGTCATCCAGCATAAGTCCATAGGTGCAGTTTTTTTTATATTGTTAAAACACAGTACAGTATTTATTTTGTTTATCTTTTAACTCCTAACTATTATGTTATTCTCATATATTTTTCTAAAGTTCCACATTTTGCTGCTATAAACACCAGAATTTCCCCATTGTGGGACAATAATGGGATTTTTATTCTAAATACCAACTTTAGTTTATTCCGATTTAAGCAGCATTTAACCTTTTTTCTGCTCTTCTTATCATAAATGGTAACTATTTATGGTAGGAACAGAGGTGGCGTCATGCTGTGGGTGTTAGCATCTACAAATTAAGACAGAGTAATCAGTGACTGGACATTTTAAACCGTCTTAGCAGCTTTTTACCTCTGTCAAGGAAGTTATGCATTTAGGAGAGTTTGTGTGTTTGTCTGCGTATAGGATAAGGTGAAAAGTTATGGACAGATTTTAATTATAT
Organism: Cyprinodon variegatus; assembly: GCF_000732505.1. Lineage (NCBI taxonomy): Eukaryota > Metazoa > Chordata > Actinopteri > Cyprinodontiformes > Cyprinodontidae > Cyprinodon > Cyprinodon variegatus. The sequence goes on from NW_015150510.1 coordinate 1,643,634, forward strand.
TTTTATGTGAGGTGCACCTCAGTCCAGGGAAGAATTCGTGAATTTTTTGTGATGATCCAGATCATAAACTTAAAACAGGATTTTTATTTTTTATTTTTTTTTAGAAAATTCTTAAACATTGTGAAATGGTGATAAAACAAGCAGTTCCCCATTAAACCAGAGGGTGGCAGCAGTGAGTATGGACAGCCAAAAGTCTGAGATATTTTACTAGAGAGAAAAACGTTTGTTGGTTTGTTAGAAGGGCCAATTGAAAAATGAATGAATGGATTTTATGGAGCATTTTTACCAATGTTGCTCCTTATGCCAAGGAACAATT
>NW_015150510.1:1644710-1646174 GCF_000732505.1 Cyprinodon variegatus
TATTTATTTCTTCATATCACCCAGCCCTATGTGTTTATATGAGCATGTTATCTTTCCAGATATGTACAGAAAAATTAAGAATGGAAAAAGTGAGTTTTCAGAGATTTCTTTTTTTATCTCTTCTTCCATTTCTTTAAATATAGCATCATTCCAGGTTCTAAAAGCAAAATTTGACTTTTTATCCATCAGTATTTAGAGTTTTTTTGACCTTCTTGATGAAAACAAACAGAAAAATAGTCGGTCGGAATGATTTATCTCATTAATCGATTATCGAATAATCGTTAAAGGAAGTATAGCAGGTAAAAAAAAGTGTATAGAGACTTTAAAACATGCTTTAGCTGACAAAGCAACCAACTTAGAGCAGTAATTACACCAACATTGTAAAAAAAAAACTCCTAAAGTGGAAAAGTTTTAGATTGACCTGGTTTCATTTCGTAAAAAGTCTTCTTGCTATTCGATTATTAATCGATTGATCTAAAAAATAATCCACAGATAAATCAATTAGCAAAATATTTGTTAGTTGAAGCCCTAATTGAAATAATCGAGAACTAATCTAGTATTTTTGCTTAGAGCAGTTTTTTAAAACATTTCAGCCCCAAAATGGAACAATGATACAGACTGGCCATCCCTTAGTTATTGCAGATTTTATTTATTTCTATAGCCTGAAGTGATTAAATTAATTTTAAAAGGAATACATGTTCTAATTTTAAATGTTAGATTGATTATTAAATAGGGCATTTAATCATATAATTGTGTATTTAGTAAGGTAATAGTATATCTCACGTCTTAAACGCTTATTAGATAAATAACTAAATGTTCCATAAAAACCATCTTGCTCATTTTACTAATTAAAACTTACAGCTGTCATTCAGAGAAAACTCTAAAGATATTAACAATACATGTTTTAAAGAAATAAAAATGCAGTTTCTTAATTAAAGATAAATTGCTTCTTTCTAATGTAATCAAATACATTTATTTTGTGCTGTCATATTGACAGTTATTTTAAAATGTCCGATTAGGGTTATTGTTTTTTTTTTCTTTTGTAGAAATCGAAAAATGAATCATAGATGATCTGATTACTAAAATAATCTATAGGTGCAGCCTGAAATACAGAATTATTTAGAAAAAAAAAAAAAAAATCATTTGTTTTTTCTGTGCTTGTGTTAAAATGAACCCGTTTCTCTGATCAGAGGGGGTTTAAATGACAAATTAAATTGACAAAAGTCCCAGTTTTATAAAGTGAGAAAAGATATTAAATGTCATAAATCACACCTGGAAAGAAATGAGTTTAAGTTGGTTCAGAAGACACAAAAAAAAAGCCATGAACTGCACCTTCACCACAGAACTTTGCTATTATTTCATGACTAAATGTAGAAAGTAACAACCTAGTTTCTCCAAAATAAAGATTAGTTTTTCAAAATGCCCAGAATGGTAGAAGAAATGCAGAAAATATATATATATTTT
>NW_015150510.1:1649892-1651080 GCF_000732505.1 Cyprinodon variegatus
GAGCTTTGTTAGATGTTCCTCATACAGAATATTATATAAAATTCCGCTTTAAAGTTTATGCTTTTTTTTCTTTCTCTTTTTATCTACTAAAGTTCAAAAGGTGAGGAGAAGCGCGGCGGTTCTGGCTCGCACAACTGGGGCAATGTGAAGGATGAAGCCAGGTGGGTTTTCAGCAGAAGGAACCAGGTTGGCTCTGCGCCGTCACTGTGAAGTGCTTCTATTTTCGTAACAAACACTCAAAGTGACGTTTTGATGCCGGAACATGAGAGTAGGTCAAAGCAAAGAGGAAGTAGTTTTAGCTTTTTAACATCATGCTGTCTGATTCTGTTTGAAGCCCGGGAAGCTGGATCTAGTGTGTTAACAAAGTGGTGGGTTTGTTTTCAGTGAAGCTGAACAGCCTGCTGCTCCTGAGCCGACTCCAGAGGGAGAGGAAAACGCACCGGCCGGTTCCGAGAACAAGTAAGAGTTCAATGCTCTGTGGAGAGAACTTGGTAAATGGAAAACATTTTCAGACTAACATTGATTATCTCTTTATTTTTGTCCTTTTTTCCTTTTTTTTTTTGCAGGTGTAATATTTTCAAATCTTTTAAAAATTGAACAGTAAAATGTTATCTCTAACGTCCGTGCTGATCGATAGACTCTTGTTCCCCCATCATTTCCAGGGTTAAGCCTGCCCCCTATGAAAGGAGGAGAATATGATCCGTATAATGCTTTTTAAACTCAATCTGAAGAACAGATTTTAAGAAGGGGAAAAAAAATCGGTTAAAAAAAAAAAAAAAACTATCAAAAAGATAACATTTAAAAAAATACATACTTTTTTTAAATAAATCGTTTAATTTGGAAAATGAAAACAGGGAAGAAAAAAAATCAAAGTATTAAAAAGATAACATTTAAAAAAATACTTACTTTTTTTTAAATAAATCATTTAATTTGGAAAATGAAAACAGAAAAAAAAATGTAAAAAAACTAAACTATTAAAAAGATAACATTTAAAAAAATACTTACTTTTTTTAAATCGTTTAATTTGGAAAATGAAAACAGGAAAACAAATCTAGAAAATCCTTTTGGCTTTTTAACATTTTATCTAAAGTTTTGTTTCCGGTTTGATTTGCTTGCAAAAATATAGGAACAAAATTCCCTCCATACTTCCTACAGGGTTCCCGCGGGTCCTTGAAAAGCCTTAAAAGG
>NW_015150510.1:1651463-1652323 GCF_000732505.1 Cyprinodon variegatus
AAATTTTTATTTCAAGTGGCATTAATAAGTCTTGAATCTAACTTGCCTTATGCTGTAGGAACCCTGTTCCTACCAAATGTTCTCTTCTATCCGGCCCTTCTGCATGCATGTTTCTGTCACTAAGACGGACCCTCCACCCCAGCCCCCCAGCCTCAGGGTTACAGAGCATTTAAAAAGCCCAAAGGGCTGATGGTTTGTGGTCCGCGTTCCCACACTGCTCTATGGTTTTTATTTTCTAGAGAGAACGAGGTTGAAGAGGTGAAACCGGAAGGCCCCAGAGAGATGACACTGGACGAGTGGAAGGCCATGCAGGACAAGGAGCGCACCAAGGTGGAGTTTAACATCCGCAAGCCCAACGAAGGAGCCGACAGCCAATGGAAGAAAGGATACGTGCTGCACAAGTCCAAGAGTGAAGATGTAAGAGTGGCTGTTTTTATCGTTTCCTTGATTTCCTGTCCCGAGTTTCTCGGACCAACACTTATTAGCCTTGTACTGAGGTTCTAATACTCTGTGGTGAAGAACATCAGTAAAGGGACACAAAATCCAATCTGCCATAACATTATGAATGGCTACAAGATCCTAGCTAACTCAACTCCATGATGATAACTAGGGGTGTAAATAATAATAGTTTTGTATCGATGCATCGATCCAACAGCCGACGATCTGATGCATCGACACGTCCGCAAGAGAATCGATTCATGTTTATTTTTATCCATTTTCTCCTGGATGTAATTCTGACTCCCGTGCTGCGGAGGCACTAAACCTATTTTGCCCTCCTACCTCGCTTCCTTTAGCTACTACCCTCTTTCCTCTTGCAGTACTTTTTGATGCAAGGCAGAATCATCGTTTGTCAGCCGATG
>NW_015150510.1:1653570-1654878 GCF_000732505.1 Cyprinodon variegatus
AGCGTCAATAACTGACCGTTTTTTGAATTTTTAAGCGTTTTTTGCGTTTTTTGAATTTTTACGGAACTGACCGTATATGCAAATTAGAAATAGGGGTGTGTGCTTTCCTCACCAAACACAACCTCTCATTCACACTAGATATAGATGCACTTTATCCATCTTCTGGCCGTTTTTGGTACTGCAATTTTCAAAAGTCAAATTTAGTCAGTCATTCTTGCAATCTCTGATCCCGTGTCCCCACACTCCCTTTTTTTTTTTATTATTTTAATCCCTGGAGTAGAAGTTCCATCTTTAGGGAAGGCTTTCTGGTTTGAAAAGTGTCGTGTAGAGAAGTTACATTTATTTATACCTTTAATGTTTTTTATGTGTAAAAAAAGTCTGATGTTTATTTTCCGTCGTCTTTCTCAGAGGCCTGTTGGAGCTTTGATCGACACCTCGGAAACAGAACCAGAATCCCAGACTCTTTACCAGAAGGTACCGGGATTTCTAAATAATCTGCCACCATCGTCTTTATTAGTGACTAAATAGAAAGACAGTTAAACATGCCGGCTTTTGTTTCGTCACCAGCAGGGCCCCGTCGACGAGTCCGCAGACCACCATTTCCGCAAACCAGCCAACGACATCACATCCCAGCTGGAGATCAACTTCGGAGACCTCGGCCGTCCTGGACGCGGGCGTGGCGGCGCTCGCGGAGGCAGGGGAGGCCGCGGCGGTGGAGGCAGCCGGACGGCGCGTGGGGGAGGACGTTCTGAAAAGGTGAAGACAAACAAATCTCGCCTGGGATGTTTAGTTGGAGTGAAGATTTGTCCTGATGGGTTTGGGGTGGTGGTGATGTGTCGCACCTACGGATTAAGCTGCTTCACAGTGTTAACCCATAATGTGTTTATGCCCATTTGGTCATCAGGTGAAGCGCATCAATGCAAACTGTTTTTATTCACAGCAGGTCATTTGTCTGCCCTCCTGTCCTGTGCAGGTCTGGATGTGGGGGGCAGAGCATTTAAGCAAAAATTATTTTACTATTGAATCAAATTGAGGAAGAAGAAAAAAAGTTCCAAAAGTGTCTCAGTTTGTAAAACTACTTATTATTTTAGTTCCTGACTGGTTTGGAGAGCTCCTTTGGTTCTCATTGTGTGCCAGACCTCCTGCTTAAAGGTTTTCCAGCCTATTTTATTCATCCTAGGACTTTGGAACCTGATTGACTGCAAAATTTTAGGGGCTTCTTAACAAAGGGGGTGGATATATATGCATTAGAATATTTATTTATAGGTTTATTTTATGCTTTTTATTTTAGATTTTCACCAAGACTTT
>NW_015150510.1:1657199-1658354 GCF_000732505.1 Cyprinodon variegatus
AACATTAGTGCAGTGGTTTATGTTAAAATAAACCTTTGGGTTAAGTTGTCGCAAGCAGGTTTTTCTTGTTTCTTGTGAATTTGGTCTTAAATTTTTATTTTCAAGTGGCATTAAAAAGTCTTAAAAAGTCTTGAATTTAACTTGCCTTATGCTGTAGGAACTCTGTAATGGCATAACGACACAACAATAGACCTGTAAGCAACATCATCTGGGTGGACGCCATATGAAGTACGGCGATAGTTCCGGAAATCGGCCAAGAAGAAACAATTATGCAATCCTCAGTAGTATATGATCACATACAGAAAAATGGAACCATTGGTGACGGCCCACCCCCACATGTTACAGACATCCTAAGTTCCAAAAACTCATTTCAGGGAGATGCTTATCATTCTCCCAGCAGCTCTTCTTTCCTTTTTCTTCTCTGGAATCCTCTTAAGCACCTATTTTAGGTATCCATCGTCGTACACATTGTATTTAACAGTTATGGTTTTATTTTATGCTCTGGGTTACCATAAATGAAATACTTAAATACATTGTTCTTTTAAGATCTTTATTGCAGTTTTAAACATATTATGAGTGTATTTTTTACCAACCGTCTAACTGTGTCCAGTTAGACGGTTGCACTGTCTGCTTTGCTATTGGTGTCGTGTTTAAACGGCTCACCGTCATGTTGAAATCTGTGTTGGGGTATAAATGCGGTCTGGTGCGGTCAGTCACTTCAGATTCAGGTGGCCTTAAGAGGAATTATTCACACCAATACATCTGCAAAGAGACGTCCAAGTCTACAATTTCATAGGGGGCCTGCCAGGTGTCAGTGATGGGGCCCTTAAAGGGGAATGCTGTTTTTTCTTTTTTTTTTTTTTACATTGGCCCCTTGATTTTACGTTATTACATCATGTTCTACTCACCCATATGAGTTTTGTGTCATTTGAAGCTGTTCTGAAGATATTCGGTTAGGTTATATCTAGGGCTGCAACAACGAAATGATAAAATCGACTTTTAAAAGCGTTGGCAACGAATTTCATCATCGATTAGTTGTGTCGCGCGATGAATGCGTCATCCGCCGCCGCCGTCATCACATCCACTTGACTGAAGCGGGGGAAGAAGAAAAAATATGGCAGGGCGCAGTGTTGCCAACTCAGCGACTTTTCAGAC
>NW_015150510.1:1659584-1660231 GCF_000732505.1 Cyprinodon variegatus
CCCAAATATAGTAACACCTCACTCCTGACATCTTCCGGCAGTGACGTCACTGTGCGGTAAGCCTAGCGCCAATCTCTCCACCCCTCTTTAAAAGCAAAATCAATGGGAACTACTAGACAGATCTGGACATTGGACGTTGTAATACATCGGGTAAAAGTGGGGGAAAAAAAGTTATTTTAGCTTTCAGATTCATGATCAACCACGGCTTTGTTGTTGAAGAGGGAGGATTTGCCATCGAACTTCTGGCCATAAAAAAAAAAAAAAACAACAACATATGTAGCCAATATTTGGAAGAAGAATGTTTTCAAGATAATGGATAACAGCGCGTTGTGACAAACACCAGATACAACACTGGGACTTGATCAACAGCCGATACCGCAACCAGTAGGTGGCAGTAGTGTTCTTTGACAAACATGGATGCCTCCAGTAAAGCGCATTTAAAGGAGAATTCCGGTTTTTAACACTTTTAGCCCATTTTCTGTAGTGTCCAGGATGAAATCGAATGATCAACACCAAAATTTTGACAATTGGTCCTGTCTCTGATATTTGGCTCATGCAGAATCCCCCCCTGGCTGCTTCAGAATGGCTTCCATTGTGCATGTCCGATAATGTCCTTAAAACAACCTTACACGTTCTTTTTTTTAAAT
>NW_015150510.1:1660241-1665715 GCF_000732505.1 Cyprinodon variegatus
ACCACCAACCCACCCATCTGCCCTTCCGGGGGCCCCCTCCTCTACGAGGCTTGCATGCTTACCACATCTTCAAGTATATAAAGGAAAAAAAAAGAAAAAAAAAAAAAAAAAAAAAAACACAACCAAAAATACAAAAGCATAAAAAAATGGCAGACTGTCATCCCATACCACTCACACCACCAGAGGACTCGAGTTTTAACGAAGAAAAGACAAAAAACCAGATGGAGTAAAGGACCTCTTGTTACACTGAAGTTTTGTATTTGGGAACATGAAAGCAGGGATGTTTTCAGATTATCTTTTTTTTTTTTGTTTCCCCAGAGATGCATACATACTTCATTAATATTTTTTTGTGCTGCTTGAATTCCTGCATTTGCAGTTTGGTTGAAGCGTGTAGTTCAACCAATCGTTCCCTTCCTATTTTGACGACTTCAGCAAAGTATTAAGTTGTCTGTAGAAGACCTTCTACTGGAAGCTCCCCCCTCCCCACCCACCCCAATACGGTAGTGCTACACTACATGAGAATTGTGCGCTAATGCTAGGTTCAAAGTGTAATTAGGCGGCTCCTGACTACCCATTCCTTTGCAGAGGCACAAACCCAAAGAGGGGAAACCAGCAAAGTGACTTAATACAAAAGCTTGTTTTGATTTTTTTTTTTTTTGTGCAGTGAAGGTCGACGCCTCTTTCCTTTCTTTTTAATAGCGGACCAGTGGTTAGTAATGTTTGTATCCCCTGATCCAGATGTGCTACCTGTGTTTTCAGGGCCCTGTGTATTTTAAGGCTGGTCCTCATAGGTCATACAGACTGTACAGATTGTACCTTCAGGACCACTAAGCAAATGTTTTTTTTCTTTTTAAGTGCGGTGTGCGTGCGTGCGTGTGTTAGCTGAGAGTGAGAATAAATGTGAGTTTTTAGTTCCTTAGACTTTGAAGGATTCCTCTGCTTTGAACTTGAGTTTCTCTCACAGAAAACTACAAGTTCTCGCCTGAAGTAGTGAGAAGTGATTGTTTAATGTAGACGGTAGACGGACCATGGACATATCTGGCTCCTTCAGTACCTGTACTGATTTTCAGAGCTCAAAGCGTTTGGTTTTTAATCACCAATTGTCTTCTGATTTTTTTTTTTTTTTTTTGCAGTTGCAACCCAGATGTTTCTCTCTACTAACCAGTGCACACCCATCATTGCGTTATTTGTTAAGGAACTGTCAGCTGTCCTTGTGGAACAATCATCGGGCCACAGAATGTAATGTAAGCTAATGGTGCTTTCAGCCGCCTGTGTCGGAGTCATCGCTGAGCTTTTGCCTTTTCAGTGAAATCTGTTCGCTGCAGATGAGTTTCCAGGTGATGGAGGGGTTTTGCATTGGAAACATGGAGGGAAATGAAAGCTTTAGGCGTTTTGTTCTGCAAAGGCTCGCTGGCTGTCCTCCGATACAGACGGCTGGAGCAGATTTCTCGTCGGACTGTTTGAGCCACATGACTATGAAACTTTCTCTATAAACATCCCTGTTCTAATAAAGTGCTCTAGAGGTGTGACTGGTTCGGTCTACGGCTTTCTGTGTGCATTCAATGACTGCTGGGGATTTTAAAAGTTAAAACAAGCCTTACGCTGGCTTCTATTTTCTTTTACAAGTTACAGTAGAATGTGTTCTTAGGTGCTACTGGATGGCGGACTATAGTTTTGTGTTGGTGGGAGTACAGCTTGACAAAAAAATGCAGTTCCTGTTAAGACATGAAGTTTCTCACTCCAGCCCTTGAGGTGGCGATACATGTGCTTTACTGGTAAAGCAAACTTGCGCTTAGAGAGTTCATCGCCACACGGACGGAGAGAGTTGAAGCCAGTGTGCAACATACCCTGGGCCTGAAAATTTATTTTTTTATCTTTGGTACAAACATTTATTTATCCTAGTTAAAGCTGGGAAATTAAAGGCAAAGTCCGGTCAGCAAGGAATAATCAGTGGATTATTATCTATACCTAAAACTAATATGTTCAAGTTGATTTAATGAATTTAGCGTTAATCAGTAAAAAAAAATAAAAATAATTTTCGTTATGATCACAGAGTGTGGGAGCGGCCATTTTTTCCCAAATATAGTAACACCTCACTCCTGACATCTTCCGGCAGTGACGTCACTGTGCGGTAAGCCTAGCGCCAATCTCTCCACCCCTCTTTAAAAGCAAAATCAATGGGAACTACTAGACAGATCTGGACGTTGTAATACATCGGGTAAAAGTGAAATATTTCCGCTTTCCGATTCATGATCCATCACGGGTTTGTTGTTGAAGAGGGAGGATTTGCCATCGAACTTCTGGCCAGAGAAAAAAAACACATATGTAGCCAATATTTGGAAGAAGAATGTTTTCAAGATGATGGATAATAGCATGTTCTGACAAACACCAGATATCAACAGCCGATATCGCACCGTGACGTCACAAACCAGTAGGTGGCAGTAGTGTTCTTTGACAAACATGGATGCCTCCAGTAAAGCACATTTAAATGAAAATCAAACTCTACATTAAACACACTTATGGAACAGTATTTAATAATTTTCTATTTAAAGTAATTTCAGGAGTTTGATTTCTGAATATTTCCCATAATTAATAAAATTTAATAATTTGTTGGGGTTTTTTGCTAAGATTTAATTCTTGGAAAACTTTGTGTCATTCAACTTGATCTCAAAATCCAATATGGCCACCTAGCATATGAGCTCCGAATCGTTCATTTGGGTTCATTTACATCTCAACAAAATAAGACATTTTCATGTCAAAAGACCAAACTATTCAATGTTTTAATTTTGAGGGCTCTCTAAATTTACTCACTAATAAAGATCAAAGTTTGAGGCAGATTGTTTTTATTACAGCCATCAGGCTTTATGTGCAGAACCTGCTCAATGTGAATGTGGATGGAGGGAAGGAGAACAAGTATTTTTTTATTTTTATCAAAGGTATTTTTAGACATTTTATATGTAAGATTTTATAACTGGCAAGGTAAAGATAACTCATTTAGTATATTAAGTGCAGAGGGCGGGTCTTTTCAAAAATCCCTTTATTGTCCCACATAGGGGAAATTTACTCTGAATTTAACCCATCCCCTTGGGGATCAGTGGGCTGCCATTGTGTGGCGCCCGGGGAGCTGTGTGGGGTTAAGGGTTTTGCTCAGGAATCCAGAGTTGAGGCTATGGGGACCGAAACGGGTACTTACAACCTTCGCAGAGCTCAACCGCACTGCTCTAACCACGAGGCTAACGCTCTCCTTTATTAAAGTTAATTGTAAAGTGACAAATTTATCGTTAGTATTACACTGAAAAAACAGATAAATTAAGTTAAATAAAATCTCTGTTTTTGCCGCTAAATTGAGCAGGTATATTAAATATATAACGACGGATTATTAAGGCCAGGCAAGATATTTTTTTTCTTCTGTTTTGAGAATAAAATTACAAGAATAAAGTCGGTAAAATTACGAGAATAAAAGTCACAACAAGAGTAGTAGTAAGATTACGTGAAAAAGTCATGAGAGTAGTCGCAAACTTACGAGAAACAAGTTGTATTTCATGACACCTCTTAAAAGAAGCGCTTTCTTCCCTAAAATGAGGAATGTTGAGCATCATGTGAAGTTATACTTATATTATCTTACCTACCAGCTCAAATCAAGGGGAAATGCATTTAATTCGAGAAAAATTGACCTGTATTTCAATTTTTATAGTGTTTGCTCTCAGGACAGGGGCAGGGCCCCCTGTTGAAACCCGTCTGGAACAGCCCATGTCTTTAAACGTAACCAAATCTCTCCAAAGACCCACTTATAGTAACCAGAAGTCCTCAGATGGGCTTTATAGAACCAGTGCTTGCAGTGTTACCCCTCACCTACAGTGAGAGTTTATTGTGCGCATGCGCGGCAGGACTGGCAGCTGGGAAGCTGCCCCTTTTATCAGCTCCACGGTTACGTAGACCATGGCTGAGCTCCACAGACGCGGCGGAGGCAGATCTTCGGCTACTGGGGGAGCATCTTCCACCTCCTCCGGGGGCCATAGGGAAACATCCGGAGACACCTCCACGGTGTTCGCCAAACTGCTCGCCGCGGCTTTTTACGGCGTCAGCTCGTTTCTGATCGTTGTTGTCAACAAAAGCGTCCTCACCAGCTACAGGTAAAGGTGCAAAGTTCAAAGAGGAGCGGAAAGGGGGCGCGAGGGCGGCGGATTAATACTGAAACATGAGGAAGTGAAGGCGGAAATAGGAGCACTGACTTCCTATCAGTGGAAAAATTGATCAAGCAAAACTAAAAACTTTACACTGCAAATTATCTGGTTCTACTGAGATAAAATATATATTTAGAAGTCTTAGATAAATTATCTTGTTTTAAGACATACATTCTTGATTTAATAATCTTACATCAATAAATCTTGTCCAGTTAAAGCCTTTCTACTGCATGTTCTACTTGAACATTTTATTAAAACAGAACAAAATCTTATTTGGCAAAGTAAGATGGCAATGAGAAAAAATATGTCATCTTATGTTTAACTTTCAAATCTAACTTTATACGTTTTGCATTGTTTTTACGAACTAGGAGTTTGGTTTAGGATTATTCAGGATGCTGAGATTTATATAAGCTTAAAGTTTTGTTGTGTTTTTTTCCCTTTTACCAAACAATCAGTTCAATATCTGATGGTTAAAACTCCCATCAGTCTAATTATGGACAGGCTTTTATATTTATTTATTTATGTATTTTAACTTACAACAACATTCTTTGTTGTTTTTTTTGTAAAATGTTGCATAGAGACAAATAACAATCAAATCATGGATCTTTTAAATTTTATTTACCAAAACCATCCGAAAGTATCACATATTTATGAAGTAAAAGGAAAATATTTACTGTTAAAATAAACAGTACATCTAAATTTGTAATAACCTTCTTTAATTAAAACGAGTCCAGTGCAAGCTGTTTTCCTTTCAATAAATCTCAAAATAAATCTATTTGTGTTTTGGATGAGTTCAGAAGTTGTTTTTTTCCCTTTTAATAAAACAAAGGAGTGAGGAACACAGCAGAGCAGTTGGAGAGGAAGTTTTGGAAAAGTTTGAAACAGGATTAGGATTAAAAATGCTGGCGCCGAGTTTGTCCTCCCAATATGAAAAAACAGATGATGCAACTATGATGAGATTAGACCTACTGCCTAAAGTAACAGGCCCTGGCAAGGACAGCAAATATTTCAGACATAGAAGTCTGCATTAGTTTATTGGTAATCATGTTTAATTTTAATGCACAATCATCTTTTTCACTAATTTGAATGTTTTTGTTGTGATGTGACCAAATGTGAAGGAAACTTTTTTTGCAAAACTCCTTAAAGGGGTCATAGAATGCAAAACCGAGTTTCCATTGTCATAGAAGAATAACGATAGTTCAGTGGGTGAAATGGACGTACGGAGAAGTTCAAAACCTATCAACTGTTAGGTTTATTATTTATACATCATGTGCACTGTTAATTTGTTTG
>NW_015150510.1:1667451-1669173 GCF_000732505.1 Cyprinodon variegatus
TTGATCTAAAGCTGGTTGAGCTAAACATCAGCTGGAGGATTTGTGTCTCTGACCCTGCTGTGTTTTACAGGTTTCCGTCATCAACATGTGTTGGGATTGGCCAGGTAAGTTGTTCCTTTAGTGAATCTTTTCCTGTTTCTCTACCTACCGCATCTTTGTGCACCGATCGCTGCAGATGCTGGCCACCATAGTGGTCCTACGGACTGGGAAACTGTTGGGTGTCATCTCATTCCCAGATCTGGACTTGACCATACCTGGCAAGGTAAGGGGGAGAACAAGGCCGTTATTAAACCGACGTGGAGCTGCTGGCGTGTTTTTGATGTAAGCTCTGTTCTTTCCAGATGTTCCCTCTGCCGCTGCTGTATGTGGGGAATCAGATCTCAGGCCTTTTCGGGACACAGCGACTGAAGTCAGAGCTTGTTAGCGCTCCTGGTAGCGAGATATATAAAACCTGTTTTTTTTATTTATTTGAGGATGTGACACAGTTGCTTGTTGTCCCTATCTTAGCTTACCAATGTTCACGGTTCTGAGGAGGTTCAGTATTTTTCTCACCATGGTGTTTGAGGGATTCCTGCTGAAGTGAGTCAAAACTTCTGCATTTCCTCCAGAAAGTTTCCTATAAAAGGTAGATTTTAACCTCCTCACTCTGCAGGAAGACCTTCTCTGCCTCCATAAAGATGACAGTGTTCACCATGATCTTTGGTGCTTTTATCGCTGCAAGGTGAGAGGGCTCCACTTAAAAAGAAAAAAAAACGCATGTTTCAGTCTGTATGAACTCACTTTTTTTTTGCATCGTTTTTACCATAGCGCCGACTTAGCTTTTGATCTTGAAGGATACATTTTCATAATGCTCAACAACATCCTGACGGCAGCCAGTGGGGCTTTTGTGAAGCAGAAGCTGGAGTCCAAGGTGAGCAGCAGCAGATCAGTGAGCACTGAGCCGCACTGATGAGAACCCTGAAAGAAATGTTCTTTTCTTGCAGGAGCTTGGAAAATACGGACTGCTGTATTACAATGCTTTGATCATGATTTTCCCCACGCTGGCATATGCATATTACTCAGGAGACTTACAGATGGTAGGTGTGCAAACATGAATTTGTGTTCTCGGCAGAGCAGCAGGGGTGGAAACTGGTCCGTGAGATAGTTTTCACAATCATTGTGATGTCATCAATTAAATTTTTTTTCCCAATACATAACTGGTGTAAAAACAAAAAGGTCTAAAATGCACAAATAACCACATCTTAAATTATATAACAAAAAATATATTAAAATGGATGATGCATACAATGTTTAAGAGGTGCTATGCGCCACACAAAGCCACCTTTTTTTTTTCTACCTGAGCACCTGCCCCCCAAAATGTCTGTGCACAGCCCTGTCTGTACACTGCAAAAACGATGTAGAAATAAGTAAAAATGTTTTAAATTAAGTGTATTCACCCTTAATTTGAGTAGGTAAATGAGCTAGTTTGCCAATGGAATGAGTAATTTTACTCTTAAAATAAGATAATTAGATAAAATGCACTTGAAATAAGACAATGCAATTGTGTTTTCTTATTTTAAGTGTAAATTGTCTTGTTCCATTGGCAAAATGTCTCTTTTACCTCCCTAATCCAAGAACAAATGCACTTATTTTGAGGAAAAAATGACTTATCTAGATTTTGATTGTTTTTTTGTTTTGTTTTTTTGCAGTGATATGAGCAGCACACTGCAAAAACATTCTAGA
>NW_015150510.1:1670633-1673880 GCF_000732505.1 Cyprinodon variegatus
AGCAAATCCATCTGGCGGAGTCAGGTTAGACCCAAACATATTCAATAGTGTTTATTCTCCTCAGGGAGGGGAGGGAAAATGTGGGTGCTGAACGTGATCTTGGGAAAGTAATGAGATATTTTGCCTTGTAGGAAACTAGACCCCAAAGACTTGTCAATAAACATGTAATGTTTTGTAATCCCTCCACCCTGGAAAAATAAAGATGTAAGCTTAAGGGATCATCAAAAGCTCAAAATAAAGATCAGTTAATGCTCATCTTGATGGTTTGTAAAGTTTCTATAATAGCTGGTGACACTGTTGACGTGTTTTTTTTGGGAACAGGGACTGGAATACCAAGGATGGGCTGATCAGCTGTTTGTTGTGCAGTTTGTGCTCTCCTGCGTCATGGGGTAACATAGATACAAGACTCAACCTTGCTTTTTTTAATACTGAGTGTTTCTGAGTCTTTCTTCCTCTGTGTTCATACAGCTTTGTCTTGATGTACTCCATCATGCTGTGCACGCAGTGTAACTCAGCACTCACTACCTCCATTATCGGCTGCATCAAAGTAGGTCGCCTCACTTTGCATGCAGTCTCTCATGGATGAAGTAATGCATATATTAAGCTTTGTTTTGCACTTTTTCTCAGAACATCCTGGTCACGTACATTGGGATGGTGTTTGGAGGAGATTATATATTCACCTGGCTGAACTTCTTAGGTCTAAACATCAGGTAACAAATCGGTTTTTCTGGATTCGGTTATAGGAGGAGGAAACTGCAAAGACTGACGAACTTAGCTGATGGATTTCCAGAGATTAGCATGTTATGAAAAAGTTATTTCTTCTTTTTTTAACAGCATTGCTGGCAGCCTGGTGTACTCCTATATCACTTTCACACAAGAACAAACCAGTAAGAGACGCTTTAAATGTCATTTAATCATCATCCTGTCTGAAGTTTGCACTGTTTTTTGTTAGTCTTAAAGGAGCAGTGTGTAAGATTTACCCCCATCTAGTGGTACTTTAAATAAATTACAACCAACAGACTGGTTTCTACCCGTCAGGCGTATAAAACATTTTCTGAATAGAGGAGACCCATTAACCTTTGCCACCCTTGTCAAATATGCTAAAATAAATGATCAGACATGGAAATCTATGAAAAATGGTGTGAAAGAAGCCTATGCTGGTTATTTGGCATGATTTTGTGAAATATAGCAGCTGATAACTGTTGTATCGCAGATCTCTCTGAAAACAGCTTAACGGAGAAACTTAAGGTGGATTGCTATTATGATATTCTACTGGGAGACTTCAATGCCCATGTGGGAAACGAGTCGCACAGCCTGAATACAGCTTCTTACACAATCTCATCAACAATGCTTTGTCGTTCTTAAGTTGTTGCAGCTTTTTTATCCATTTCTGTCTAAAAAGGAACTGACCTTGTTTCTTTTCACCATATTGAACAGAAAAGGCATAAATCTTGGATTGCAAACCCAGCGAAGGTGAAGAGTGATGATCGCCCAACCAGTCCGTGAAGTCCGCACACTTCCAGGAGAAATGATCTGACTTTTTAACTTTGCAGATGTCTCTATATTTTATAGAAAACTTTTTCTTCCTAAGCAAGATTTTAACATTTATAAAGTCAGGATGATTTAGTTTGTCTCACTGCAAAACCTGATAATTTTTTCCTAAAACAAGCCAATTTGCCCTTAAATTGAGCAGGTGAATAAGATGAGCTGACAATGGAACGAGTATTTTTCCCCCTTAGAATAAGATACTTGCAGTCATATGAAAAGGTTTGGGCATCCCTATTAATCCTAATTATTGTTATTTCTAAATATTGCAACAGCTACTTAAGTTTGGTATATCTAATAACTGACGGACACAGTAATATTTCAGTATTGAATTGAGGTTTATTGAACAGAAAATGTGCCGTACGCATTAAATCACAATTTGACAGGTGCAGAAACATGGACACCTAAGATAAAAAGAGACATTAATATTTAGTAGATCCTCTTTTTGCAAAAACAACAGCCGCTTCCTGTAGCTTTTAATGAGTTCATGGATCCTGGATGAAGGGATTTTTGACCATTCTTTGCAAAACAATTCCAGTTCAATTAAGTTTGGTCTTGCTTGCTTCAAATCATCCCACAGATGTTCAATGATATTCAGGTCTGGGCATTGGAATCGTTCCTCGGAATGAATGCCTGAGTAGATCTGGAGCGGTGTTTTGGATCCTTTGTCTTGCTGAAATATCCATCCCGGATGTAACTTCAACTTCTTAACTGATTCTTGAACATTATTCTCAATAATCTGCTGATATTGAGTGGAATCCATGCGACCCTCTACTTTAAAAAGATTCCTAGTGCCAGCATTGGTAACGCAGCCCCAAAGCATGTGCTTTTGCATATCTCAAGCAATTCTGTTTGTGCTTGCAGAAAAGGCTTCTGTGGCATCACTCTCCCATAGAGCTTCTCCTGGTGCAAAGTGTGCAGAATTGTTAAACGATGCACAGTGACACCATCTGCAGCAAGATGATGCTGCAGGTCTTTGGAGGTGGTCTGTGGGTTTTCCTTGACCATTCTCACCCTTCTTTGCCTCTCTGATATTTTTCTTGGCCTGACACTTCTGGGCTTAACAGGAACTGTCCCTGTGGTCTTCTATTTCCTTACTGTGTTCCTAAAAGTGGAAACTGACAGTTTAAATCTCAGAGACAACTTTTTGTATCCTTCCCCCGAACGATTATGTTGAACAATCTTTGTTTTCAGATCATTTTAGACTTGTTTTGAGGAGCCCAGGAGATTCAAACAGGAGAACAACTTGCAACCGGCCACCTTAAGTACATTTTCTCCTGATTGGATACACCTGGCTATGGAGTTCAAATCTTAATGAAGTTACCAAACCAATTTTATGTTTCAGTAAGTCAGTGAAAAGTAGTTAAGGGTATTCAAATCAATAAAATGATCAGGGTACCCAGATTTTTGCACCGGTCAAATTTTGTTTTAAAGCATACTGCACATTTTCTGTTAGTCCAATAAACCTCATTCGATACTGAAATATTACTATCAGTTATTAGATGTATCAAACTGAAATAGCTGTTGCAAACACCCAAATATTTATGATTAATAGGGGTGCCCAAACTTCTTCATATGACTGTACATATTCTCCACTAGAAATAAGTAGTTTTTGTTGTTTTTTCTTATTCTAAATGTTAATCATCTTTTTTCCATTGGAAAAATACCTTGCATACACTGCAAAAACAATCTAGAAATAAGT
>NW_015150510.1:1675411-1678384 GCF_000732505.1 Cyprinodon variegatus
AACCTTGAAAGCTCACGAGATCAGGATGGTCTCACGAGGCTAGCGTTTTTATACGTCAGCCTGAATGTTGACAATATTTTCATTGGTCGGTGTGCGCACCAAGCAGGGGTTAGTTAGTAATGGGCTTTGAGAGAGTGCAATCTGTCAAACTAAATTTTAAAACAATGCAACTTGTAAAATTCAACCTAAAAAAAGAGAAACTTGAGGAAAAAAAAAAAGTTGGATTTGGGAAAACAGCAGTTACTCTCAAAACCTTTTCCTGTTTAATATTTCCATTTACAAAGCCTGCTTTTAGCTTGCAACAATAAAGGAACAAAATGAACTCCATCCAAATCAAACCAGCTAGAACCCTAACCATTTCAAAAACAATTTAAGGCAGATTTAACGAGCACTTCCAATAAGAAAGCCAGAAAAATAAAGCCACATTTTTGGATTAGTGAGACCAAACAAAAAACAAAACAAAGTCATGATATTTGGTCTAATAGAATAAAATTGAGTAAAGTACTTTTAAAAGTAAGCTTTCCCCTGCGCTAAAATGCTCAGGCTATGTTTTGGTTAAACACTATAAGGGTATACCTAACTATTGAAACTGTCATGAAAAACTTTCTACTCAATTTTATATTATATATTTATAATATATTGATGTATACATTTTATGCTCATATGCCTAATTTTACACCTTTTCCCTTTTTGTCATTTTGATCTTGTACACCAGATATTCCCAAATTGAAGCAAAATGGACTAATGATTCAAATTAAGTTAAAATTTAGAGTAATACAATTATAGAAATAATAGTAATGAAAACATCAAAAAGCATTTTTTGTTTTTGTCTATTTCTAAATGATGTTTCCATATCTATTACCTTAAATGTCTCAGATTTATTTAGGTAGGAACCAAACTTGTGGAATCAGTGTCGTAGACCTAACATATTATCTTCCTAATTCAAAATAATTGTTAAAGTAGAATCCAATTAAATTCTGGATCGAGCCTAAGATTAGCAACTTATCTCCCAATTAGCTCTACCTAGGAGGGTTTAATTTTAAACTAGAACACGGTTTCATACCAAGGAAGGGAGAAACAAAAAAGGGTAATTTCTTTATTACATCCATCAGAAAATAATTAGGAAACAATTTGTCAAAGGAAAAAAAAAGCTGTATCCTACAGAGACAAGAAAAAAGCAACATGATCACTGGAGGGGAGAAATAAATGCACCGACTGCAGAAGGTAAGAAATCTATACAAACTTTACATGAGCGGCCACAAACCTTCTGTCAAGTAAAAAAAAAAGTGTTGAGCAAAGCATTGGGCTATGGAAATAATAAAAACAAAAATACAGAGATCTACATGATAATACAGGACATCACTGATGTCAGCTGCTTTTCACAAACAAACCTGTAGGGGGCGACAGACCCGCCGGTTCATTTAGCAAACTCAAACAAACAGCTGTGGCAGAGAGAACATTGAGTTCTGTCAGGTTACCTCCTCAACCAGGAGAAACGTACAATCAAAGTGCAACTATAGTGAGCTGGAGACAGCGCCAGCTTCTCCTCCTCAGGATTTTACTCATTTCCAACAAACCAATGGCTTAAAAAGCAACAACCCATCATTAGATCTTTTTTTTTCATTATTGGTTAGAAAATATAAATATCTCTGGTGTAGAAAAATATCACAGATGATTTATTTTCAGTACAAATAGAAGAAAAAAAGAAATTCTTGGCAAAAATTCGACTGTCCAAAGTCAGAATGGAGAAGATGGGTTAAAATGATGGGAGTTTGTTGAGGAGCAGACCGTCGTATGAAGCGCAGCGTTTTGGTTGGCTAGGATTTACAACCTTTGGACTTTCTGAAGGGAGTCTTTTTTTCTTTTTTTTGAGAGAGATTCCTCGTCTTCCTAATCCTCTGCTCCTAAGCTAGCCATTTATGGAGAAAATTGGGGGGAAAAAAACCAAACCAGGGCGTGTTTAAGTGAACAAAGCCAGTCTTGAAGACGTTAGTCTTCATGTGTTCTGGGTGGATCCACCTCGCTTTGGCCCAAAGCCTCTGCTTCAGTCCTGCACCTTTTGGCCGGCCTGTCTTGTGCCACAGCTGGTGCGGTTTTGTGCTCTAGCACAAGCTCTAGTGAGCCGTTTCTGTCGTGGTTCGCTGCGCTGACTTGGCTGCAGCCGTTAGAGTTGTTGTCTGGGGCTGAAGGAGGAGGTTCTGCCTCTGGATGAGAGGGACCGTTGGACTGAACGCCTTCAAGCTTGACTTGGGTTGGATCTGGCAGATGAGACGGATCTACAGGATGACCCACAACACCTGTTAAAGAAGAAGAAGCATTATTAAACTATATTAACACGCCGCCATGCAGTGATTTTTAAACAATTTTATCAGATTAAAGACAAATTCACGCAACCATGCATTAATATTCAAGGGGCATTCTTGTTTTTTTCAGTAATCTCAACTCAGTAATCTGAGAGTAAATTATTAACCCTGGATTTATAGTTAAAAAAAAAACAGTTCAAGAGTCTGGAAACAAAAAACAACATAAACTTTAAAAGATTGTTAGGTTATGTTTATACCAGAAGACTGAATGCAAGGTCTTGTCTGCTGGATAAAAAGAAAAAAGAAGAAGAAAAAAAACTCAATCAAATGATGATCTTAGTTAAAAATTGTGTCCATTAAATCATCTCAAACGGTTCTCTAGTTTTTCCCCTAAGTTTTGCTTCTAGTTGGGTATTTGGTTGGACAGTCAGAGAGTGCGGCCGGCAGAGAAGGTAAACTGGGTGCTAAGCAATCTAACCTCACCTGCGTTCTGAATAAGTTTGGTATTTCTGCGTTTAAACACACTAGAATCTATTTGGTCTCGTATGGAGTGAATTTTGCGTTATTATTGTTGAAAGCACACAAAACATTTGTGAATGGAAAATGTACTTTTTAAAGGCACACTATGCAACATTTTTCAGTCAATTAATGTGTTCCATAACGTTTTGGA
>NW_015150510.1:1679247-1685817 GCF_000732505.1 Cyprinodon variegatus
ACTTTTACTTTCGCCCTCTGGGGGGAGCCTCGCTGGAAAATCAACACCGGTTGCATAGTATACCTTTAATAAAAAAAAAAAAGGTTTTGAGAGGAACTTTGCTGTTTTTTCAGATTTTTTTTATTTTTTAGATTTTTCTTTAGACAGATTTAATATCTGCAAAAGTTACGTTTTTATTCCTCCTTCCGAGTTTTACAAATTGCTTTCTTTTCAAATTCTTTACGTTCTCTTCA
The DNA here is from genome assembly GCF_000732505.1 of Cyprinodon variegatus. Taxonomy (NCBI): domain Eukaryota; kingdom Metazoa; phylum Chordata; class Actinopteri; order Cyprinodontiformes; family Cyprinodontidae; genus Cyprinodon; species Cyprinodon variegatus. The sequence goes on from NW_015150510.1 coordinate 1,679,481, forward strand.
CTTTAAGCCAAATAGAAATACTAGCTATTGACCAATGATGTTGTAGCTAGCTTCCAAGCAGACCAATAGAAATGCGTCTTCAGACGAGGAAAGCCCGCCCCCAGGAGGGAAGAGAATGGGATCTGGTTAAAGCAATTAGAAAAGAATACAGTTCAAAACTATAAAATCTGTAAACACTTTTTTTCTTTTAAGTTTAAAAATCTAAATGCTGAAATCATTTTAAATATTTTACATTTTTAATTTCTGGTTAGTTTTTTTTTCTTCTTCTTTTTTTTTTCAAATAAATGTTTTTTATTTCAATTTACAAACCATAATCACTGCTTATGACTTAAACTTAAGACAGATTTTATGTCTTTTTGTTTACACAAGTGTAAAACAAAAAGAAATTTAGTTTGAAAAAGGCTCTCTGGACAATTTCATCTTTTTAAAAGTGCAGCCTTGAAAAATAGTAAGAAACACAATAAACAAACTTATGAACTCTGTTAGTCACAACTAAACAAGCCCATTTAGTGTGAATTATATACTAGGATTTTTTTATTTATTTATGTGGAGCTTTTATTGACTCCTACAAAATCAGATTTGCATAATAGGTCTTAACTGCTGAAACAATCAGCGTTTCCATTGATCAACCTCCAGTTTTTCCTCTTTATAAATGTTTCTAAAGGGATCTGAAAAGTCCCCAAAAATAGCAGCAAAGCCTCTAAGCTGTAATCTTTAAATTATTTGTTTTCATGTTTTCTCAAACACATCATCCCGTCTCATCCTGAATGCATCCCATCATCCGTCCCGACCAATCGCTACGCTTCTTTAAAGGACCTAGAGTGCAGACCGACTCACCGTTCTGACTGCTGCTGTCCTCCCTCTCAGAGTGGCTGGCGCTGCTGCTGGATGTGGTGGGCGGGGGCGACGCCGCCCTACTGGACGTCACGCTCTCCGTCTCATCCAGTAATCTGTCCATGTAGTCCCTGAAACACAGCGGCGTCGGACCCGTTATACACGCCTGACCGAGGGTTAGGGTTGCTAATGCAACACTAATGTTAAACACTAGAGTCCATTTAGATCCTCAAAACATTGTAGGGCATATTGCCGTCTCTTGATCAAATTTTCTTAAAGTAAACCCCCCAACTTGGACATGTAATAGACCGATTCAAAGTAGGGAATCCTTTAAAAATGGTGAGAAAAGTGTTTAGTTTCCCCATTCGGATACCCTCACATCAAATCCAGGTTAATAGAATATCTAAAGCTTTAAATTTCATGAATGTAACATAGAAAAGTGTTTGAATGCACTGTAGATTCTGGGAAACAAGCAGGGAAAAGATAGAGATCTAGATCTGCAGTCACAGGGCCTGCTGACAGGACAAGTAAGCCCAATTTCTGGTGGCCTGGAGAGATTTTTGGTTTAAATAAAACAAAAACTGATCCTGTTCAACGTAATAATCAAGTCATTCCAGATTTCAACTTGCTAGTCTAGATTAAAAACTGTTATGAGGAAGAAAAACAAAACAGTCCCATCAGACTGAACACAACTTTTCCATTATTAAACATGGGGATGGAAGTGTCATGCTATGGGGAGGCCTTTAGCAAAAGGACAGGAAGTGGTTCAGAGTTTAGATACAGGGCACTGATAAGGGAAAAAAAAAGGTTGCAAAAGATGTTACACTCTGGAAGAGTCTAAAAATAAACTAAAAATAGCAGAGATGAGGGAAAATGTACTCAAACTATCTGAGCAATAATGTGAAAAATAGCCTTAGTAAAGTTCCCTCAAAATCAGTGGATTCTCCCTTTATTTGAGCAGGCAGGTGAGATCATTTGCCAATGGAATAAGATTATTTATTTTTACAAAAACAAAATGATCCTATTTCAAGTGCATAATAGTGAATTATCTTATTTTAAGAAAATTCTTATTCTATTGACCAATCATCTTATTTATACGGAAGAGGATTAGGGCCACTGGAAAAAAAATTTAACTGATTTTTTTAATTTTATTTCAGTATAGTATGGGAAAAAAGTCAGAATTCTAACTTTAATCTCAGAATTATTGTCAGAATTAAGTCAGAATTCTGAGATTAAGTCAGAAATTCAGAAAAAAAAAAGTCAGAATTCTGAGAAAAAAAGTCAGAAATTCTGAAAAAAAAAAGTCAGAATTCTGACTTTTTTTATTGTCAGAATTCAGTCAGAATTTTGAGGTTAAAGTCAGAAATTCTGGGAAAAAAAAGTCAGAATTCTGAGATTAAAGTCAGAAATTCAGAAAAAAAAAAAGTCTGAATTCTGAGATTAAAGTCAGAATTCTGAGAAAAAAGTCAGAATTCTGACTTTTTTCCCATACTATACTGAAATAAAATTTAAAAATTAGTTAACTTTTTTTTCTTTTTTCAGTGGCTCTAATACTCTTCCGTATATTTACTTCCTCAAATGAAAGCAAATACACTTACTTTATGAAAATATTAACTTATTTTCAGACCAGTTTTTGCAGGATTAACAGGATTTCTTTAATCTTTTTTTCCAAAGTTATAAACTGAAATAATAAACTCTTAAAAGCAGATAAACTAACAGTTCTAAATCAAAGTCACCGTCCAGCAGGACAACCCATGCAAGAAAAACCCAAAGAAAGAGCTTTAACACAAGACTGGAGTCTCTAAATGCAAAAAGCTGCTAGAGATGTAAATGCAGCAGCTTTGAAGAAGTCTTAAAGGGCAGGTGAGAATAAATATACTTTCAATTTTTGGCTTAATTTGTAAATAAAAGAAATTCATAACTCGTTGCACTTATGCAATACTCTGTGTTAGTCTCTCGTTAAGAAACTCAGTGTAGACTCTCTTGGTTGTTTTTAAAACATAATAAAACGTATTACAGTTCAAGGGGAAAGAATATCTACTTAGAATTTATTTTTCTAAAGTTTTTATTGAAATATCCCGGGCTGTAAATCTGAATGAGAGAAAAACATTTCAGTTCATATCTGTGTGTTTTGCAGGATCTCTTTTGAAGACTTACGTGACTCCAGGGTGAAGGTTGTATTTCCTTTTTCCAAGCCTGGTTTGCTGTGCAAAGAAATCATAACGCTCAGACTTCTTCCACATGTAATAAAAGGCCACACATTCTCCTACAGACCTAGTTCTCACCTGAAAGATTTGAACCGGTAGAAATAAAGTCACCATTATTAAAATCATCCGAAGAGGCAGTTTGGTACAAGTCAAACACATGACAGATTAAAAATTAAAAGCTCATGATTACAAAATCAAATCTCTCATAAATAATTCATAATTAAAAACATTCCCAGTTATAATTAAGTTGTATAAATAAAAAATCTGTTTTATACAACTGAATAAATTAATTATTAGGACATCTCTCACCTTGTTGGCCTGTATTAAATGAAAATCTTTCCCATAAGCACGTAATCCTTGTTCAAAGTTTCTACATTCCTCTTCAGTCCAAACCGATATCTCCTCTGTTAGATAGAAATTAAGCGTTAAATCGGAATGTTTTCAACATTTTCAAAAATAACTTTATGCTTTCATTTATAGTCTAGAATAGGATTATTGACACACAGAGTGAACCGGATGGTAAGGAAGCTTTAAAGGACCATCACAGCTCATTAACAGAAACGATACCATAAAAAACACAACCTACGCAACAAAGATTGATCTTAAAATAAGATTTAAAATTCTTAAAAGTATTTACCCCTAATTTAAGCAGGTAAACAAAATGATCCGCGAGCAGAATGAGAATGTTTGCGCTTAGAGTAATTAGATATTGTGCCATGAAATGATATAAGGGATTTGTTGTTTTTCTTATTTTAAACACAAATAATCTTATTCCAATCGCAAATTATTTTACTTACCGGCTTAAATCATAGGTCAATACAGTTCTTTCAAGAATAATTGACTTGCTTGTATTTCAGTTTTTAGCAGTGTACATCAAACTGTTTTTGGGACTCACTGAAACTGCTTGTTTTGGTGTCAGACTAGAACAGAGGCCTCATTCTGATCCAACTTCTGCGATTAAGTCAGAACGAGATTAATCTATATTCAGGCACATCTGATTTTTTTGTGTTTTCAAACCCAAAATAAAAACACAATAATATTTTTTTGGCTTTCTGACTAAAATGGAAATCTGATAAACAGTAATCTGGCTTATCGTTTTTCTTTTTTTGTTTTAGAGAAGCAGCCTGACCCAGAAGTTCCTGCTGCCTCATATCAAATCAAGCGCCCTCTACATTTCTAAGATCTCTTTCAGGCACATGAGCCTGGAAGAGATCAGATAAATATAAAGGTGTCTTTCCATTCAGGGCCTTATAGGCCTAGACTCATTATTCTGGCATCAGTCTAATAAGAAAAACAAAAAGAAAAACATTAATTAATAAAAAAAAAATAAAAAAAAAATTCAATTGGATAGCAAATTATAAGAGCAGCAATAAATCTAATATGATATAATACGATTTAATGCTGCTGAATTCAGTAATAATTCTGAAATTGCACGTATCGGCCAATACCAACACAAGAAAAAAAAGCAAATATGGAACAAGAATATCCGCCAAACAATGTATCAGTGTATCTTTAATGTATATATGTACAGTATAAAACAACTGTGCAACATATGCCAAAATTGTAAAAAAAAAATAAATAAATAAATAAAACGTTTTTTTTTTTTTTTTTATTATGGCTGATGACATCATCATCCCAGACGTTCGTTTCCCTGATATAAAGTTATTGCGTAACATCACATGTCATTCCTGCGCTGGTATTGAATATAACAGTGGGCATGTTTACCTTATTTAGTGGCTGCAATGATTTGTCTAATATTTAGTAAATCACAAACCCCTCGCTTTGGCAACCACATGTCATTTCCTGTCAATGTCGTGGCAGTCAGCATTTCAAAATAAAAGCACCGATGAAATTTATCATCACTGCTGGGTCTAAATTGTTCCATATGAACCACTTTTGAATCGCCTTGGGTAGAACATAATTTTTTTTGATAAGTCCCAAAAGCTCTGAAAAAAAAAAAAAAAAAAAAAAGAAGTCCTCTTTGTCATCCAGATAAGCTCTGGATGAACCAGTCGGATTTGGATTCCTTGTAATCTACCCCCACAGAAAGCACAGATGCTTGGCAGTGGGCAGTGGCAGACCAGGCTCTGTGCTGGAGGTGAGTGAGGACAATGAACAGTCCTCTCAGGACTAAAGTAAAACAGCTTTTTTTAAAGCCACCTAAAAACTTCTTGAGAGCGTTCCTTATTTCTACCTTTTTTTAACATTATTTTCTCTGTATTCCATTTTAAGTGAAAACAAGCTTCACCTACAACCAGTCCCTCAGTGGCTGCCGTGTCGTGATTTCATAGAAAAGTTCAGCTCATTTCATCTCCATGCGCTGCGGCTGTTTGACGTCTCAGCTCTATCTAGTAGCACGAGGTGAAGGAGGAGCAGTGAACGCTCTGACCACGTGGGGTTCACCGCTCACAACTTCACTGCGTGAGCATCGCGCTCGGTCTGAATGCAGCCTAACTGGCAGCATTACACTTTTCGACCAGGCCAAGTTTCAGCCTGATTGTGCATCGTTGTGCCTCTCACAACCACCTCCCGCTGAGGAATAAAGTCAGGAGAAAATCAAACATGTCTGTAATCCAGTCGGCCGTCCTAAGGTCGCATCAGGGCGTTCGGCTGCACAGTGTGAGCTGTATATTTTTAAACCCGGCGGTGTCGTCGTACAGTTTGAGCTGTAGCTGTGTGCAACGACAGCGCAACGACAGTGTACTCTCGGTTTAATGCTGTGGGCAACTTTTTTTTAACCCAAGAGCCCTGTCAGTTTTGTAAAATACATGTTTTTTTGTTTTGTTTTTTTAATAGCAGGAAATAATAGACATATCAAATTAACATTAAATGTAATACAAAAACATGTTGTCAATTCAAGTCCCTTCAAAACTATAATAACCAATCAGTTCGCCGTATAAACACACAAATGGTTTCTTTCAGAGCGGTCCCAGTCATACAACTCAATTCTACTAAACATCTATGGGCTGAGGTTGAGAAATTATTGCAGAAGATGAGATCAAAAGAGTTTGTTTTTTTATGTTTGTGTATTGACTCAAGCATTTCTACGGTTCTCACCTCGAGCTGCTTTCACGTTAAACCTCAGTCTTCTTAGAGCTTCCTCTGAGTCAAAGTCACATTTCACCAGCTCATACAAAGCCTACAAAGAAAAAACAGAAGCAAACTCCAATTAATAATATGAAATAATTAATGCGTCTGATCTAAACCAATCAAGTAAAAAAATTAATGCTGCATTCACACCGACTGAAACGATGCTTGTCCACATTAAAGTCGTAGGGAAGCGGCTGTTCCAAAGG
>NW_015150510.1:1686006-1693955 GCF_000732505.1 Cyprinodon variegatus
CAACCTTTCAAAATTCAAACTCAATATTTTCAGCCTCCTGAGATTCAACTGGCTCTATTTCACTGTCTTAAATTCGGCGTCACGTCACGTGACTAAGCAAACGTAACGTGATTGGCTGGGTGTTGGACGCCACAATCAATTGCTAATGTCTGTGACCTGAAGTAACCCTTCCCTTTTTACACTGAATTTAGACGCCGAATTTAAGACAGTGAAATAGAGCCAGTTGAATCTCAGGAGGCTGAAAATATTGAGTTTGAATTTTGAAAGGTTGAACTTTTTTATATGCAGATTTCTTTAACACTCAAAAATTAAACTAAAAAAATAAGTATTGAAAATGTAATCACTTTGAAATAGTAATGTGAATTTTTAGCTTGAAGAGAAAAAAACAAATGGAATTTCAACTGTGTAGCAATAATGACAATGAACTTCTTTTTTAGGTCAAAAATGTGTTCTGAATATATTTTAACACTGAAACTGTAAGTACAAACATACAACATTTAAATTTCAGTGCCATTTTTTCTTCAAATCCCAGCGACACAGATTTACTTCCATACTAGTAGGTTCCCAATGAGAAAATACATTGGGAACAAGTAGCACTAAATTGGCAATAAATGATTAAAAAACCCCAATAAATGTGGTCTAATTTACAGCACCGCCTGCTGTAGTTCAGTTAAAGCTGGGTTTTTAAGGAACGGGTAAGGTGGCACGGTCTAATTTTAAGCCTGTTTGATTAGCATTAAGCTCCAGATTAGTTGTTTCACCTGTTCATTGTCTTTGATATGAGATCCCTCTGGTATTGCATCCACTCCTTTCTCCTCTCCGGTTCGCCTCGATGCCTCTGTCAAAAACTCCACGACTTTTCCCTCGGGGACACAATCAGGGTTCCACAACAACTGGTCGTCGTTTTCATAGACTAGACGGCGAAATTTAAATAAAAAAAAAAAAAAACGGTTAAAAGGGTCGACCCTCATATCAACAGAAACACCAGCAGACACTTTAACATCAGAGAGGAAGACAACAACCACTTACTTCTCTCATTTTCTTTGTATTTACACAAACCGACCGGAGTCTCTGCCTGATACATAGAACCCACCATAATCTCCTGTTGGTAGAAACAAATAGTTACTCACAACCACACAGATAAGAAATAGCTCTTTTACTTTCCATTTTTACAGGCAAATATAGCACTTTGGTTATTGCGTAATGTGACCATAGAAGTGAGTGAAAAGTGCGAGCCCACCTTCTTCCAGTCTTCAGAGGGAACATAGTCCTCATCTTCCTCCGACTCCTCCTCCACATCATGATTACCTGAGAAGTGTTATAAAGGTTAGAAAAGCGACTGCTTCTTAATGCAAACATTAGGACATGCCGCTTGCAGACTCTTACTTTCAAAGTACTTGGCGCGGCGGATCAGCTCTGCCGTCCCGAGCGATCGGACTGAGCGTGTGCGGCCATCAGAAGAGGTCTGAGGGTCGCTGCCTTGCTCTGATGAAGCCTTAAAATCTTCACCCTAAAAGAAAACCAAACATGACCTTATAGAGATTTAACAAACACATCTCTGAGACAGGAATGTGAAACTTGGACATTAACTTTTATTGTATTTTGCTGGGATAAGAGAAACGATTATATGTTTTGTAGCAAAAGACTCAATGGCTTTTCACTTTATGTCCCCCCTGCATTCGATCAGAGCCCAGAAAACAAGAATGATGCTCTTAAAAACAAAACAAATGCATTATGGAGTAGGCTTTTTGACAAAACGACATACTTTATGCCATACAACTGAGCTGCTAAATAACAGCATTTATTCATGTTTTGAAATACTAAGATATTGACTAAGACATTTACCAATTAGCATTATCAGATATCGGATGAATGATGCAGATCCAGTATTCTGATCCAGTCATTTCTGGTTTAATCAATATCATACACAGCAATACAGTTACAGCAATCTAGTGACTTTTACTTTATGATTTAACGCTGATTACGTAATCGCGCAGAGCAAACACAGCAGCTAGTGATATTCAAATTTTTAACATTATTTATGCCATGTGTGATGCATTTACTCGCATGGCAAGATATACTGTTAATTATAAATTAGCACTGGGTCAGCATGGGTTATGGTGCAACCCGCTCAGCCCCTTTATCAGTGCTGGATTTGAATAATATGGATCAGTGCATCTTGACACACAATTGAAGGTTGTTAGATGAAAAATTGTCCAAACGGACTCAAGGCCGATTAATTGATGCATTACTGGTTTCAAAGATGGAAATATTAAGAAAGAAAGGTTAAGATAGTAAATAATGTGGCAGAAATGGAGGAAAACTTGAATTTGCAATTGAATTTCAATTCTATTGGACTATTGATTATTTGCACAGTAGCTTTCCATGTCCTGGTTTTAAATCACCACTAAAACGCCAGCATACCTCATTCTTTTTCAGCTCTCCAGTGCTTCTGCTACTTTCATCATGATCAAGGTCCTCTTCTTCATCCTCCTCTTCCTCATCCTCTTCCTCTGGTTCTTCATCTTCCTCCTCCTCTTCCTCTGCAGGAGATCTGCCCCCATAACCATAAAGACTAAGTAGCTCATGTATGGGCATCTCGCCCTCCTGTAAAACAAAAAGTAATTCAACCAATAATCCATTCAACAGTGAATTAGAGAGAACAGATAAAAAGATGTTGATGTTTAAAATTCTTGAACCTTAAAATTCACAGTAAAATACGTGATTTATTTTTTCTTTTTTAGCTTTAGTTTTCTGTTTTTGTTCTTTTACCGTAATGCTGACTGAAACCCAAAACGACTGAAATGTTTCACACAAACCCGAGCTAGATCTTCGATCTCGTTGGAATTGGTCTCATCTGTTGCCTCCAGCAGCTCCTCCTCCTCCAGGGTACGTTCATCGTCGAAGTCGTGAACAAGCATGTCCGCCGACGGATCAAAATCGTGGTCATCAGAACCTGCTGAGCCTCCTGGAAAAATTCAATTTAGAAAAAAAGTCTGAGCTAAAATTAAAAGCAAGATCTCACAAATCTTTGTGTATAAGACAACAGATCAAATTATTACAAGAGAACATTCAAAATAACAAATTAACTATGATTGTCAATATTAGCAGTTGATATTCTGAGGGAGGGGTGTTAAATGTTCCACATATACCAAAGGCAATGCAGAGAAACAAAAAACAACCTACCTGGGCTCGCATTCCCGAGGGAGGGCTGAAACACAGCAAAAGGAGGGGCATAAAGTTAGGAAGACAGAAGAAATAAATCCAAACATATGCAGGACATAGTATTAGATGATAAAAAAAAATAAATAAATAAACACAACATCCCAAACAAGCAGAACATTCATAACAAAGTGTAAAAGAGTGATTTATCTATATACAAAGGTTCAAAATCCAAAAAAACCCAAAAAGATTGAAGGGACGAATCAAACTTCACAGACGTTTCATAGGAGGCAGAAATGCTAATTAAAATTTGCTTTAATGGTCCACAGATGATATAGATGTTAAAGATCAAGGTGATAAAACCCAGGGAGAGCAGTGGGGAAAACTACTGAAGAAAGTGAATAGTAGTCATAAATATTACTGTTGTCAAAACATTCAACTTTATAGTACTTTCCTTATATTGTGAAGCCTTACATAATAAGGTGAAATATTACTTTAAAATGTGAAAAAAAAATGTGGCTCAATATTAGCAGAAAGAAATAAGTTGATTAGGGCTGAAACAATTGATCAGATATATTGTGATTATTCAATTACTGAAATAATCGTCTACTCGTTTTGTACTTGTTTAAACATCAAATGGAGCATTGACTCTAAAACAAGCCTTCAGCTGACAGAGCAACCCACTTAGAGCAGTAACTAAGACCGAAACCGTAAAAAATATATATAAATATTTTGCATTTATGGCGGAAACATTTTTTTCATCTATCAAAATGCTCTATTAAGAACTCTATAAAAGAAAACGTTTTACTTTTGGTCTAAGTTCTGTAAAAAAAAAAAGAAAAAAAAAAAGAAAAGGATTATTCTAAGGAACCTTTTATTACTGATTATTAATCAATCGGAAAACTAATCAACAGATTTATCAGTTAGCAAAATGACGGCTGGTTGCAGCCCTAAAGCTGAAACATTGAAACAACTTATTTTATGCTTATCGGGTGCTGACCAGTGATTGGCTGGTGGAAAGCTAAAAAACAAAATTACTATATTCTAATCTTTTTTTTCTATAAGTGAACACAACACACCCAAATCGTAGCATGTGTTGAAGGCCTCTATCCTGTGCAGGTTGTGACTCGTGAAGGGAGACTCGCTTAGCCATTTTCCAAACCAATGAAATCAGAGACAAACAAAAGGTGTGGGAGGTTTTTTTTTTTATGAAGAGAAAAATGGCAGTTCTACATCATACTTCGTAATTTGGGCCACTTCTTAATAAGAGGGCAAGATTTATGTGAAAACAAGAGCTCCTGTAAACATGTACATTTGCTAGTAGTGCTGGGCGATATGGAAAAAATCATATATCATGATATGGACTATTTTATATCACAATAATGATATATATCGCAATATGCTCCAATTAAGTACATTTTCAGCAAATCTCTGAAAAATATGACAAAATAATATAATTGCTTACTTTTTCAACTTTATTTTGAAGTGACATTTATAGAACTGTCACAAATTAGAAAAATAAATTGTAGTGCAACAATATATATGCATAAGATGAGGTGGAAGTATGGCTACAGTATCCTTCACATTTTTTTCAAATCCTACGGGTATTTAAATTAAATTACTGTGGTTCTTCTTTAGGTATTAGAAGAGGTTTGTCGTGTTTCCGTCGGGTAAGGGAACAGTCTTGTAGCATAGTTTGCAAATGTTGTCTGCTCCTTGTTGGACTTGCTAAATCCAAAATGTAACCAAATCACAGATGTGCCCCCTCTTTTTGGTAAAATTTCTTTATCTTGGGTTGCCTGCGTAGCTGTCTCTGTTTGTTGCGACCACAGGTTTAATACTTCAGCCTCCTGCGTCTCCATCTCTCATGAGTTAAGTAACGTAAAGCATGTCGCAAACCCGCATGTGAGTCAAAAACCCGTAAAGAAGCGTCATGTTGCAAAAACCACAGGACGCCGCTTCTTTGTGGATAAAAAAAAAAATCTTGTTTATCACTTATAAGCTGTGTGTAGGCTACATGGCTACACTAATACAATTGTCGTAGTCTACCATGGGAAATATTTGCATGAATACGAGATACAATTGTGTTAGAAACGATAGAATAGAATTAGCACGATAGACACTTTTCTATCGTCCGAACGGTATGTATCGTCTTATCGCCCAGCCCTATTTGCTAGCACATTAAGTAATTTGGTAACCAACTGTAATTATTATTGTCTTGTTCTTTGTAATCTTTAGGTATTACCTTCTTAAGTTGTAAAGGACATTGTTTTGCATAACAGTGGTTATATACTGCTGTATTTTCAAAAGATTGATTTTAGGTTTCTGGCCTTTTTTCAGTCATTTTAACAGAAATATCAAATAAAATAAATCCCTCTGTTGAACTGTTGAAATGACATTCTTGACTGTAGAAGAGAAAATCTTCTCTTAAGTGGTCTTCTTTATAAATTTTGTGGAGATTAAAATAAAATAAATGAGCATCTTGTTTAAGAGCAAAATCAAAAGGTATGTTGTAGTTGCTTTTATTAAGCTTTATCTCTAAAATACCTCTGCCCCTCACAGTAACTATAAAAACGGAGGGAGAAAAACTCCTCAACCTGGTAAAATGATTTAAACAAACAAAATGAGTCACTTAACAAATTAGAATATTAAAATTAAAAGTTAATTTATTTCAGTCACTAATGCAACAATTGAAAACTTCATAATTAATTACATGGAGCTTGGTGTTTTTATACCTTTATTACTGCTAATTATTGCATAATTACATGAGGCCAATACATAGCATGAAAAACTTGGACTTTATGTACATTTAATTTAGAACAAATATTTTACAACAGAGCAGGAACGTGTACATTAATACACAAATAGCATTATTCAGTTGGATTTTTTCTTAGATTATTTTTTTTTCTTTTAGGCTTCTTTGGTAAAAAAAAAAAAACCTGATCACAACATAAAAATTTTTTTTTTATTGAGCCATTTGTTGATAAATACTGACTAAATATATATTTCTTTCTCCAAAAAGTCTGATCACAACATAAAAAATATTTTTTTACTGAGCCATTTGTTGATAAATACTGACTAAATATATATTTCTTTCTCCAAAAAGTGAAACAATTTAAGGTATTTTTACACAGAGATCCAATACTAAGTTTACTAGACTGAAAATGACTGGTTTAAACTCAATGTTTTAAGTCTACCTCCTAATCTCCCCATAAACAAAGTAAAAAAAAAAAGAAAAGAAAAAAAGACAACCCCTCCTCAACAGGAGGACCATTCGGCGACCACCCCGAGTTATGGAGCCATTACTGCATCAGTGGGAGGTGTGCGGAGTCCAAAAAAAGCGCGCCTGATGCTGCTGAGCCCTAAAAGCTCCCAGCAACTCAATGGGACACAAAGGCTACATGCCCGCTTCATGTAAGGAACATGTCGTTTCATCCCTGTCACTATAGCCAGAACATTCAAAATGCAACGGCTTTCATAAGCTGGACTAAATCAGTTTCCTTTAATAAGACACCGCTTAGTGAGTTCATTTTCTCAACTCGCTAACTTCAATACAAGTTGTAAGCTAATTTTACCTCCACAGAATTCCGCTAAGAAACCCAAGTTTAGCTCACCATCAACAAACGGCAAATAAGAATAATCCCAAAGACTTAAATAACCCTAAAACATGAAAATGTCCGATAAAAAGTTTTCCCATACGATGATGAATACCTCAGAGAAACCGTGAAGTAATAAACACCGCAGCTAGATGAAGTACCTCTAGGCTAGCGCGGCTAATGCTAGCTAAATCCGAAGTTTACAAAACATTTTGGACTCAAATAAATGACCGCCCTCTAGCAAATCATTACGCAGCATTTTCATTTGTTTTAAAACCGTCGACACGCAGATAATGTGCGCACATTCAGAAAAATTTTTTTTACTATTGCGTATGATGAGAAATATTTTTTCTGAGTATTTATTTCACTTTCTTACCTCCGCCATGTTTGCTATCCAGCAAAGTGACGTCAGAGGTCAACGTCAGTTCCCCGGATGCGGAGCTCCGCCCACCTGCAATATCCACACCTTTAAAGCTAAAATGTTAAGCAAAATTAAGTTAATTAATGCTGGTTTTTGTTTATTTTGAATGTATTTAGGGGTGTAGTTTGTATTCATTGTTAAATAACCTGAATTCATTGGTGTTGACGTCATTATAAAGTTGCTCAAATACAGCTTTTCATCTGTAAGTAAATCAGTGCAGAGAGAGTGAACCTCCGGATGACGCGCTCATCTGATAAACGCGCTTGCTGCTCGTGCTTATGAGCACGTAGATCTGAAACAGCAGCTTGATGTGATAAAATTATATCAATGAAAATTTGTTTGAATCTAGACAATTCAATGTTTTACATGAATGAAACAGTAAAATAGCAAAATCAAAGCAAAAAAAAAAAAAAGCAAGTGGATGGATAAAAATAAGATAAAAGCAGATACTGAAGCCAATAAAACAGTCAGACCATAAACTTAAACTAATAATACCTCAGTTAACAGTTTAACTTTAACAGTAAAAGCCGGTTCTAAAAAAAAAAACGATTTTTAACTTTTAAGAATGACCTGACTACTTAAAAAAGTAAAAATATAGAGGTATAAAAAATTAGTTTGAAACGTTTTTTTTTTTATTATTGATTAATTGTTACTTTATTATTAACACCCTAAATTGTATTTTGTCACAAATCCATATAAAATAAAGCTTTTGGCTTTAAGAAAAAAAAGGCTGTAAATTTAGCCTACACAGTGTTAAATATGCAGTGTCA
>NW_015150510.1:1694666-1708792 GCF_000732505.1 Cyprinodon variegatus
CAGTGCGGAAGAAGCTGTTATGGAATCTGCTGGACCTGCTATAATAGCACATTCTCTGGTTGAATATTCAGGGTTGCTGTTCATCTGGTTAGCCTCTATCTCATCCTGTAGAATCAATAATCCCATGTTGTTCACATCACGTTGATGTGATCAGGGTGATGAAACGTGTTGTTTTTTCTCAACAAATGGTAGTTTACACGTAGGTCGGAAAGCTAAATTTTGGTCTTATTTCTTATTCTTAGATAAAATGAAATTTCCATTTGTACAGCTCTCATGCCAATTCCATTTTCTTAAAGCGCAGCAGCGATCGAATGTAAACACTGGAGAAAAAAAAAAAAAAACACGGGGCAAAAAAACACATTTCATATGGTCCAGTTTGATGCAGAAACTGTGATTAATTTACAGTTTTTTCAGCTTTATTTTTTTCTTTTCTTTTTCAACATTCAGCAGTCTAATGGCAGTGGGGAAGAAGCTGTTTAGGAATCTGCTGGATCTGCATTGAATGCATGGTGGGGGTGTGAGGGGTTATTTCGCCGTGGTGCATTACTTTGCTTTTTTGTTCTGTTTCCTATGGCTTTAAAATATTTTCAAAGTAATGGCTTCCTGCCCATATTCCACAGAGTTCAGAGATTTTGGTATATAAAATAATCACACTAGTGTTCTTGTAAATAGATTGTCCTACTTGAGCTGCTGACCTCCGCAGCTTCTCCTGAGTTATCATCAGCATATTTACCTATTCTTTATTTCTAACTCTGTCCTGCCTGTCACCCCAGATGGACGAGTATAGCTTGATTGCTAAGCAGCAGTGCTGGACAATTTCCATTTTTAAACAAGGGTTTAAACACTTTTTTTGTAAGATAAATAAAGTTTGGGATGTTGCTACCCAGATAGTCATATAGCTTAGTGCATAGTGCAATAATCCAGGTCAACTACTGTGTAGTCTTTTTAATTTCCACTTATTAAATTGTCAGTACATTTCTGCAGTGCAAGTGCAATAACCCAAGTCAACTACTATGTAGTCGTCCCTTACCTATCTATATATCTAAACAAAGCGTATTCCAGAACATTACAACTTTTTTCTTTTTTTTAAATGTTTTTTTGGTACTATATACACTCTTTTTATATTGTCTGTTGTATTTGTATCTTTAATGGCATTTTGCCCTAACTGTTTGTACTCTATATAAGCTACTGGAAACCGAATTTCCCAGAAGTAGTTATAAATAAATGAAAGATAAAGTTAAAATTAAGTCTAAGCTTTAAACACACATAGCCATACTTTGCCTGACTTCCTTGTGAACGTAAAATCCTCATCAAGTTAGAAATGAAGTTTATTGCAATAGGAAGATAAAATGTAATAACATTTATATATATTTATTTATATATATATATACCAGGCAGTGCGGTTGAAAAGGTCTCCTTTATGATAGTGTAATCTGACAAGTGCATCTATGGATGTTTGCATGTTTTCTTCCTCTTCATAATAGCCACATGAATCTCACTTTGTTGCTATGTGGAAAGCAATCACCTCTATTTGTTGCTGGATGGATATCTAAAGCAACCCATTTGCTGACTGTCAGCTAAATCCCTGGCTGTAAAACCTCAGCATTTCAGATGTAAAACGGCTCTTCTCTCTTCGAAAATGTAGCTTATCAGTCATCTTTACAGCAGCCTAGATTCCCACACATGTCCCAAATCACCAAAGTGACATCCGCTTGGTAAAAGCACAAGATGATTTCCAAAGATAACAAATGTTTTTTTTACAGAGGAAGGCTTGGTGGAGGCTGTATTTATAACGGCTGGCCAGGACAGGTGTAGACTGAAGATGAACAACATGAGATCATCGCTCCAGCTTGCCGCTGTATTGCTCTGCGTGCTGTGTGCGGCACACGTTCAGGCTCAGGAGAAGAGAAACTCGCTGAGGCTCTGTGGCCGGGCCCTGGTGCGAGCTTTGGTGTTCACCTGTGGGGCGTCCAGATGGAGAAGACAGCTGGAGGAGACGGGGTTCCTGCCAGACGGTACGTGACAATCAGCTTTATAAACTGATGTTTTAGCTCAGATCTAAACTTTAACTTTGATTTATTTCTGTTCTTCTACAGTTTTTTGGGCAGAAAACCAAGAAGAGACAGACTTCCTGAAGGCAAGTGATGCTCCAGTGGATTATCATCGGAGGGACCAGGACCAAGCTCTGATAACAACATGCTGTCAAAAAGGCTGCAGAAGAAGTGAGCTGTCCATGCTGTGCTAGAGAGGACGCTGTTGCTCTAAAATGTCAACATTTGAGTCCAAAAAGGTTTCTGTAATTCTATGATTTACCTTTCTAAGCAGAGAATTAAAAAAGCATCATGAATGTTTGTCCTAAGTTCTTCTTTAATTTTCACAATTTAACCAAGAGAAACAAATTACTAACGAATGACAGATTTCCTGTGAGTTACTCAAAATAGACGGCGAATACAGTGGCACAGCAGAACAGAGAATCGTTTTTAAAGGAGTGAGATGCGAAGGTGTCGGTGGACGGGTCCCACAGAAAGCCGCTTCTGGTTTGTATCCCCTGCCCGATGATCTGGCCGATGTGGACTTTGACCACAATTCTGTATCTGGGGATCTGAAGCTGCTTCACACGGTTCTTTATCACCTTCAACGGATCAAAAAGAGGTTTTCTGATTTAGCAGATGTTCAGGTAGAATTTAAAAGACTTCCCTTCATTTTCACCTACTTCACAGAGAGTTAGGGTCAGTTCTCTACTGCGCTGTGCTTCATATTTTTCTCCTTGAAGCTTGTTGTCGATTTCTTCCTTCAGTATTTTTAAGACGTCAGTGACGGGAAACGGTTTAGAGGGACCTGTTTGCACACAAACACGCACAAACACAAAAATGCTTCTTACGTTATGGATACCAAGGCACTTAAAGGTGAGAACATAAAATATCACAGAATTGTAATGCTATCTAATGGATGTTGTTAGATATTGGCAAATAAATCCGTTAAATTTTAAATAAAGATTAATTAAACTTAATTATACTGCAAACATAATTACCAATAATAATACATTGCTACAATCATCAACATCTTGTAGAGAGCAATCCTGTTTAAAAGTAGTCCTCAGCGTTGGAGGCAAGCATTAATTTAGTCCAAGATGATTCAGCTTTATCATTAAAGAACAGCAGAGGTGACATGTTTATATGTGTTTTCTACATGTGGTTTTTTATGTTAAAAAACATAGTTTCAGTTTGCATAAAAAAAAAATCCACCCTGTTAGCAAGAGAAGCTTAACCCTGAAAGTGATGGATAATAAATAAAATCCATGCAAATCTTTACATTATAAGTAACAAATTAGCTTGATTAAAGTAGATAAATCCTATCTTGACTTTATGTTAACAGTAGCAAATGCATGATAAAAAATATCTAATAAAATGAATTTAAAATTCTGCACCAGTCAGAAAAGGATTGCCTTTTGCAACAAGTAAATATTTTTCAGTTCATTCAAGTCTGTATTTTTGATATTATAACTTTTCACTACTGTTTTGATTTAGATTCAGTTTTAATGTGCAGACCAGTTTATCTTACTGTTGAAGAGCCAAGAATGGTAAATTAGACGGTGCTAATGCCTTGCAGGAACAAGGACATAGATTTGATCCCAGACTACCACCTTTCTATATGGAAAATGTTTTAGGGTTATATTGTAGTATGGAAATAATAAGTAGACGTTACCCAATTTCTGCAAGATTTTTATTGCTATTAAACTTACATTAACATACATTTTACTAATAAACATTTTAAAAATTGTTACCTATCTGCTTCTTTTTTTTTTACAGTGTAATACACATAATATTTTACCTTTTTTCCTAACAGTTTAAAATAATTTTTATTATTTCACAAACCATTTATATCTTAATTGCAAACCTTATCTTATATTTTTTGTTTTGTTTTGTTTATTTTGTTTTAACCTAGAGACTAAACCGGTCGTTGATTTTTTTAGCTGGTAAATTTGAATTATTTCTACTAAAAGACTTAGACTTAAACAAACTTTATTGTTATTTTGTATACACAGAGTGTTTACAAAATGAAATTTCAATGCATATAGCTTTCCGACAGTGAAATGAACATTACCATTTATAAAGTGCAACAGGGATGAAGAATGTAAACGGTGTCAGAGAAAAGGAAAGCCAGTTGAAAGTCATGGTGCAAAATGCATTGATATGGAAAGGTTCAGTGCAGTGCAAAATAAATAAATAAATAAATATGGTGCAAAATTCGGAGCGTATATGGGTCATTCCATGGAAAGTGTAAAGATTGGACCTTAGAATTTAGAGGTTTTTGATCATGACCTTTTTTTATTTTATTTTTTATTTCATAGCCTGTAGAACATGTAACACTTGCAATAAAACACATTTTTCAAGCTCAGACACCATTTTCTGCGAATATTTTAGCACATTATATCCAGGGAACAGAGTTTCCTTTTCCACCCCGTCACAGGACAAAGGTTAACAAATTAAAGGGTAATTTTAGATAAAAGTAAGACAAACAAGATGTTATTCACTTCAAAAAGCGTCTTTTTTTTTTTTTTTTTTAAACCAATAGTGTGTTCAAAGTGTTTTTTTTATGTGATTTACAGCATTAATTCAATCACCATGATTCCAACCCGTCACAGGCTTTAGTGTGACGGGGTGGAAAATCTAAAGCATTATGGCTCAATTTCTGGATATGTTAAAACCTGATGGTGCCGTTAGCATTGAAGTACAATGAAAAATGAATGATTAATACAAATATAATTTCAAAATTTGATTAACAAATTGTTTCCCCCCACTTTTTGTGTGTGACGGGGTGGATATGCTATGGTTAACAGAAAGGATTTTGTAGGAAAAATGTACCAAAAATGTTCTTAAAGAAAAAACAGAACCCATCATTGTTTCGACTTCTCTTCTTCAAACTCTTGAATGATGTCACTTCATGTTAGCAATGTCACTTCTAGGAAGTTTATTGCATTTTGGCACAAAATAACATTGGTGTGACGGAGTGGAATATGAAATTGATGGACATAGAAAAATCATGCTATTTCAATAAAAAAATATGAAATTTTAATATAATTAACACATTTCCTATTAAGAGGAAAGTATTTCTAACCATAACAACAAAACATTTTTGAGATTTATTTTATATTTCTTAAGTTTTACATTACATGAATGAGAAAAATGGTCAGAGCGGACATGAGAAAATGATTGCAGTTTAACATAAAAAAAAGTTATAAACGTGCAAAATATATATTTATTATTCAATTTTATTTGACCTCATGCTACCAACTAAACTTGAATCAGTGGCTTTAGACACTTAAAGTATTTCTGACAGTTTT
This sequence comes from Cyprinodon variegatus, assembly GCF_000732505.1. Taxonomy (NCBI): domain Eukaryota; kingdom Metazoa; phylum Chordata; class Actinopteri; order Cyprinodontiformes; family Cyprinodontidae; genus Cyprinodon; species Cyprinodon variegatus. Next base: position 1,700,011 of record NW_015150510.1, read on the forward strand.
ATTATGCTTCCTATTCCTCTTTGATTGTTATGGACCCAAACTTAACAGTTTTCAGGGAATGACCCATTTATACATATGATGTATATATATACTTTTTTTTTTAGCAGAAATTATTTACCCATGTACACAAAATTAATGTAAATTTAACTGTTTCTTTTTAAAGCGTAGCTGGTTATAATGAGTTTCCCTGAATGTGGCTCATTCTGTACATGGATAAAAAAGGTTGATATCTTAAAATATTGATATTCTTCTAATTGCTGCTATTCCAGTTAGCCGCCATGTGAAAAGCAGGCTTCAAGTTGTTAAGCTGTAGTAAGTTCGCCATTTCTGATAATCATAAATAGAATATTTATTCCCCAGGTGCTCAGTTTTTATACTGTTAAAACACTTCATAGTACAGTATTTTATTTTTTATTTTTTAACTCTTCATAAATATGTTATTCTTATACATTTTTCTAAGGTCCATATTTGTGTGACCAATTTTTCTATAATATTTTTGCTGCTGTAAACACCAGAATTTTCCCCTTTGTGGGAAAATAAAGGGATTTTCTCTTATTCTATTCTTTTCTATTATGTTCTGTTCTATTATATTATATTTTATTCTATTCTAGATGATCTCCATTTAGTTGAATGTTTGTTTACCCAGTGGATGGGTGGGATCCATCTCTGCCGCATGGAGATCTTCATGGTTCCCTTGCTCATCCAAACCATAATCAGTGATCATAGGGCTGAGCATCACCATCAGTTAAATGTGATGGAAAAAAGAGAGAACAATGTGAGATTGGTGAATCGCTTATGAAAAAAAAAACTGATAAAGAGTTAAAATGAGCAAAAACACATGGTTGAAACTTTACTCCTCAGTTCCACCAGCTTTTTCTTTGTCCCTGGTTCCATCTGCAGGCATTTTATCAACTTTCTTTTCTTGTTTCTCTCGTTTGTCTCTAACTAGATCCGCCATCACTTCTTCATCAGATTAACCTGGGAAATTACTATTAAAACGAAGCAAGATGAAGCTGATTCAGAGCCGCGGCTCTGAACACGTTATTTGCACATTGTTTTGAATTTAAGTAAAAACATCCCGATAAACTCTTAAAAAAAAAAAAAACATACAAGAAAAACTTATCCCGATAGTAAAGTGAAAAACAAACAATCTTGAGGCCGCAGCTAACCTCAGTGGCTCGTATCCAAGGCTATATCCTCTTCAAACTTCACACACGATCTTAAATGTAATAGTTTGAATATTTACAGCATGTAGAGTAGGCTAATACTAGCCGATTAAAATGATTGCCCTTACACGAAGACGCTACGGTAGTCATAGCAACCATGATTCCTCGGTGGGCGGAGTCAGGAAGGCGGAAGCTGCCTGTGTTCTTGGAGTTTATTTCATGTATTCGTGTTTCAGTGCGGACTGTGATAAAAAAAAAAAAAACCTTAGCTATTTCATAATGATGAGATACTGTCCCATTATAATGAGATATTATCTCAATACTATGAGAAAGTATCTTCAATTCAATTCAGTTAATTTCTATACCGCCAATTCGAAACATCTGTCATCTTAAGGCACTTTAGATTTCACCAAATCATCCAGTCGAATTGATTCAAAGTTTTCTATCTAAATAAAACCAGTTAATTGCATCGACTCATTGACTCGAAAGCAATCCCTCACACTAAGCATGCTTGTAGCGACAGTGGAGAGGAAAAACTCCCTTTTAACAGGAATAAACCTCCAGCAGAACCAGGCTCAGTGTGAGCGGCCATCTGCCGAGGCAGACTGGGGTTCAAGGAGACGGAAGCAGAGATACAAAAAGCAGCTGTAAAAGGCGCTCCGTCCAGGAAACACACAGCCAGGCAGACGAGCTCAGAGCCAGCTGCCATGTCAGAGGATGAAGAGAGCACATCCAGCCAGTCACAGTCAGAGAAACAGGACTACACTGGAAAACAGGCTGATCTCCAACATCTATAAACAAAGATGTTGATGGCAGCAGCAGGGCCGGAGCTAGATGGGGGACCAGGCCAATCATTGGCCACCCCAACCATTTTTTCCCTCTAATACAGATGGTGGCAGCAGTAATACTCTTAAGTGGAATATTCAAAACATTTTATTTTTTTGTGGTTAATTATACACATCAATATACTAACATCAAAGATGATAAATACAGAATTCATGCTCTTTTCAGAACTAGATTTGGTGTTTTACGGGGTAAAGAGAAAATTATGTGTCTCTGCAAATCATCTAGGGGTCTTCAGTGAAATCAAAGATAAATAACAATTTTAATAAAAACTTATCAAATCATCAATTTATGTATATATTAATGCTTGTAAATATACATTTTATGCAGAATGTTTATTGATAAAAGTAGGTAATGACAATGATGATTGATTTACACCCCAGAACTCAAAACTGAGTTTTATCTGGCGAATATATGCGTGTTTTTGTTAGCAAAGGCTTTAGGAAAGTATTAGTCTTTATTTAGAAAATATGGATGTTTGTTGGTTCATTTTCCTGTTGGAACAGAGTAGATTGACCCTGAGGTTCTGGTGCCTATCCGCTTTCGGCCACCCCTCAGTGAACATTGGTTATTACCTGGCCGCCCTTATAAACAATTTTGGCTATACCTCTGGGCAGCAGCACAGCTGATATTTCTCTCCAGGATGGAGTCACAGCCAAACATGAGCAGCTGAGGCGAAAATACTTTGAGAAAAAGCAGAGAGAGCAGAATGTTAGAGATTGAACTGAATAGAGATCTTATTATGAACAGATACCTAAGTCGTAATGTTTAGATATAGGCTTCTGCAGTTTAGCTCAAGTTTTAGTTAAATGTAATTTATTTTCTATATATATATATATATATATATATATATATATATATATACATAGAAACCTTGTGGTTATTTCCCTCCCGTCAAATACATCAATAAGTATAAAACTTTGTAATAGGCAAAAGGATTTTCAACTAACAAGTTAATAAATTGCATACAATTTTATTCAGTAAAATCTATATAATCTCTTTCTTTAAATTTTTTTGTGTGAAAACCCCAGAGATGAAAAATCCCAGATCAAAATGGTCTGAAATACCCAGACAATTCACCCACCTGTGGACCCTTTGCTCCAGCTAGTCGACTAGATAGAAGATTAGAGATTCTGTCTATTTTTAGGTTGTTAAAGTTAGTTTTTTCCCCTCATTTCTTTTGTGAATCTATTCCTGAACATACAATGATTTGCAAATGATTCAACTTTTACACATGTAAATTAAGATAATTTACATGTCTATTTTTATATTTGATTTAATTACATGTGATTTAATTTAATATGTGATTTAATTTAAGATTTTATTTTATTTTATTCCCCTTTGGGATTAATAAAGTATTTTTGAGTTGAAATTGAATGTAATTAAAAAACAATTGAATCATTTCTATCTATCGAATATTGTTGTTGGCTACTTTAGTTTTTTGCACATGAAAACTTTTCACATCGGCTTTTTGAAATCAAACAAACAAAAATAATAATGCAATTGACCCCTTTCAGTAGCCTACTTATGAGAGCCTCTATTTCAAACCTGCGACAGCGCCCCCTAGAGTCCTAGCAACAATATATATATATATACATTTTTTTTCAAAGAAAGTTAAATGATTGCACATGAGACAGTATTAACATTCCAAGTTTATAACTTCTGGGCTTCATGAAAAGAGACAATAGGGAAGAAAATATATATTAGAGCATGTAGACCCTACATGTTGAGATGTTTTTCATTCAAATACATTTCTTCGTTTTGTGCAAAGTGAAGATACACGACATAAATATAAAATCAAGCAGGCTATAGTCATGCATTTAATTGCTATGGGGTAACTGCTTGTATGGAGAGGATGTGTTGTTCATTTTTAAAGGTAGAAATGACAGTTTAGTACCTCTAAGTTTACCTTTATGTATTAGAAAAACCTGGCCACAAAAATAATTAGAATAATTATATATAACATATCTAATTTTACAGTTCTCTTTAATGCCAAACAGTATATTCTTTCAGAATAAAATTAAATATTTATCTAATTTAATTAAGCAAAATGTGTCATGCCAAAAGGACTTGATGAATTACCAGTTCCAAAACAGATGAGCAGATTTTTCAGGATTATTACAGATATTTGACACCCAGTGCAACAACTATATATATATATATATATATATATATATATATATATATATATATATATATACATAACATGCACCATTTTCTTCTTTTGGCACATTCTTCTACTTTGATTATTTGAGCTGATATAACGAGTACATTTCTCCACTGTGAGATCAATAAACTCAGTCAATTAATTTATCTTCTTTTTTTAAAAAGCGTTTCTGGGGAAAAAAAAAAAAAAAAGGTAGGATAAGGATCAAAGTCCGCACAATCCTGATCTCTGCGCCACCATTAAATAAACCACAAAACACGCTCCTTTTTTAATGCTATTTTCTTTTTAATTAATGAAATCTTATATCAAATCACTGCACCATACATAACCAAAGAATAAAAATTTAGAATCCATAAAGTAAAAATTTCTGCAGGTCCACCCAGACTTGGATCCTTGTTACGTAAACACGTAGAAACGCGGAAACTGTGCGTAAAGCGAAAGCTTCCAAGCTCCTTCACCGCTGCATCTCTGCGTCAGGGTCAGATCAGCCAGCCTGCCTCACAGCTTTCAGGTAACATTCTCCTTTTTAATTAGACGCTAATTGCTTCAGGTAAACGCTTCCAAACTAATTTCTGTTTCTGCTGCTGTTGTCATTCGACCTTCCGCCTCCCATTCGTCCTTGCTCAGTCATTTTCTTCGCCTCCAGCCTTCTGTCCACTTTCATTTTCTGCCCACTTGCGCCTTGTCACAACCTACAGACCTGCTTTGCGTCTTGTTTGAATAAATTATTCTAAATCTAAAAAAATAAGCCTCAAATGTTGGCAACTTGCATTTAGTTTTTAACTCTATTTTTTTATTTAATTTTTTGGTTCTTTCAGGTTTTCCAAAATGGGTGCGCTTTCTAAGGAGTATGGGTTCGTTGTGCTCACTGGCGTTGCCAGCATGATCATGATCGGACACCTGGGCATCAAAGTGGGGAAAGCCCGCAAGAAGTATAACGTCCCGGTGAGTTTGAGTGACCTTACTTCTTTGTTACCTTGCTGTTTCAAAAAAAAAAAAAAGGTTTAATCTTACAGATAATCTCTTCCAGTACCCACAGATGTACAGCAATGATCCAGAAAATGGAAACATCTTTAACTGCATCCAGCGTGCACACCAGAACACGTAGGTATCAGTTGCCATCAGAGCAGAGGCCCTGCACACACCTGCCATTGATTCAGGAAGAAAAAAAAAAGCAGGTGAAGGTTAAACAGCTCTTATCACCTTTCAACAGGCTAGAGATGTACCCGGCCTTCCTCTTCTGCCTGGCTGTTGGTGGTTTGCACAGACCTGTAAGTTACTTGTTTTACTTCACACTACAGTTACCCCCCAACCTCATAAGGGTTCTATAAGACAGATCCTGGATCAGATCACAGCAGTTAAAGCATGTCCCTCTGGATGTTTGCATGTTTCTTTCACAGCGTCTAGTGAGTGGGCTTGGACTTCTGTGGATTGTTGGCAGAGAGGTGTTTGCTCATGGATACTCCTCAGGGGGTAAGATGCAGCTGTACAGAAATCCCTTCACTCAGTTAAAAAATAATTGATTGTGCTAAAATGATCTATCCTTTTAATGATCAGATCCAGATAAAAGAAGGAGGGGCATGTTTGGCACTCTGGCTTTAATGGGGATGATGCTGACCACTTTGAACTTTGGTCGTCATCTGCTGGGCTGGACAGGACCGCCACGCCTGGGGTTCCGTGGTGCATCCTGCCACTAATGAGGATGAAGAGAGAAGCATCACAAGCCTTTTTATTCCAATCACACTAACTTCATGTAGAATAATGCTGTATATCCTGCAGCATATATGCTCAACTCTGACCTGCATAACAGGTTAAGTTAATGCTTGAAAGTAACTGGACTGGTTTCTTTGTGAACTCCACTCCTATTATATCACTATTTTTATTACAATGGCTGTAGTTGTATGGCTTCTAATGTGTAATTTTTGCAATAAAGATAAACGTCTTTGTCACAACGTTATCTCCATTTGCATTTGTGAAGCTCACAAATTAATAATTTTCTCTGATTATTGCAATGTGCAAAGTTTCTTCTTTTTTCTTTTGAACTTAACTGCACTAAAGTCAGCCTAATGAGGGTTATTATTCAAAAGGAGTATACTAAGGCGTTGCATTGAATGTAAGGGTGTGTGTGACATGGGTGTGTTTATGGGGAGTAGCTTTTTTTTTCTATTAAGTAAATGTTTGAAGTCCAACATGTCTGATCAGGTAAGAGTAATAATTCATTAGATAGTTATAAATCTTGGTTACAGCTCGGACTGGATCAAAGCAGTTTGTACTAGGTAAAAAAGAAAAGCAGTAGGCTTATCTTTGGTTTCATTTTTTTATTACTAAACATGTAATCTTTTTATATCATTCAGTTATTTCAACATTTACAATCCTTAGTGGCAGTAAAACAAAGTGGGGCCCAAACTCTGGTATAGAACCTTGTGATATTCACACCTCTTCAACTTTTTCACATTCGCTTTCATGTTAAAACCACAAATTATACACCTATAAACTGAGATTTCTGTTTCGCATGCCTAGTCATTAAAGTTTGCAAGATTTACACCTGCAAAATGGCTCCAGGGCACTAAAACAGGATATAGAGCACCTGCAAACGACGTTTCTTTTTTCTTTTAGGCCACATATTTTCAGTTTGCTTTGGATTATTATAGGATCACTGTTCTACTCTGACCATAACTCCCACAGCATGATGCTGCCACCACCATGTTTCCCCTTCACAGAGGGTGTTCAGGGTAACTTTTTTTTTTTTGCATGTAAGCAGGAATGTTTAAATTTGGTCTCATCTGACCAGAGCATGTTTGTTGTATCACCTGCATTGCCTTGTACCAAGACTCTAATGGCTTTTTTTCTGCCACTGCCATAAAAAAGCCAGATTTGAGAAGTGCATGAAAAATAGTAAAGCTGTGGATATTTGGTGCTCCTCAAACATTATGGATCTCTTGGTTCTTTCTCTGATAACACTATTTTTGCCTGACCCGTTAGCTTGGGTTGGCAGCCATAGATCTGGAGTAAGGTCATAGTATGTAACAGTAACAACACTTCGATAGATGTTATAGAATCCTTAACTACTAAAGAGATCACTTGTAAATTAAGTTGATCTGGGTTTTATTTACTTACTTGACTTTATTTAAAGGAATTAAAGCGCACTGAATCCTTTCTTTTGTCAAATTTTCGCCGTTTGTGGTTTGTAGCATGACAAAATGAGAAAAAAGTTAAACGGGTATGAATGCTTTTTGCTAAACACGCTTGAATCCAGGAAGTTTATGGCACTTTAACAGAAACAGACAAGGAAAAAAAAAACTCATCAAGGTTAAAAAACTTCTCATATGCTGACAGCACTTAGATTTTTATAGCAGGTTTATTTCTCAAGGAGCTTCGGCACATTTAACATTCAATCTAAGGAACAACCGTCAATACTCAGGATCTATTTTGCAACATTAAACACCTTCACACATTCCCTAATTTACTAATTTTGAGGTTACTGGTGTGTATGACTTAATACTGAAAAGTGGAAATCTTTTTATTTGTGGAGTTTCTACATCATGCAGCTTTAAGGCAGCAGTTTGATTTGAAAGTGCACTTTACTTCTACTTGGTCACCTAAAGCATCTCAAGTGAAATTTCTCAGTCTGTATGGACAGCATCTCATCCTCATCACATTGTATATGTATATACAATGTATATGTCATATTTAATACTAAATGACCTGAGGTGTTTGTTTTTATGCATGAATCTACATTATCTTCCATGTCCACTAGAGGGCAGTCTTCTGTCACATTAAAAACGTTATTTGTGCAAAGATGCCACAAATTTCAGGTTTGGTTGAAAGATTTAAGTCGTCAGGAATAAGAAGGGAATGTGGAACAGATATTAAGTGACTCTAAAACCTTTGATTTAAACAACAATAACTAAATAACTAAATCTGTTCTCCAGTGAGTCTTAAACAGAGAAGTTAATAAATGAGAAAAAGCTCCTTTGAAGGTCATGTTTCTTCCAACATGGCCTTAGTTGCTTGATCTGCATATGTTCTCTGCAGGGTGCAAGTGAAGGAACGGACAGGAGCATCCATCAGTGGGCGTACGGGGAGAGGGGCGTGTCTTCCATCAAATCGTCCTAGAAAAAGAGTTTAAAATCAAAATTAACACAATGATCTCAAAAGAAAACAATTCCTCTCTTACCATAGACTGTCATCAGAGAGGTTTGTCCTTTAATTTCTGTGTGCAACATTTAAAACATGACATACTTGTGCATACATATAACAAGACAATATGTATCAACATGGTAATAAAAGCAGCATTAATAATCATCAACCAAGTAGAAATATCACCATCCTGGCTTAACTGCAAGTGCAGCAGTAAATGGAAAACACCTTTTGAGGAACACGTCAACACACTGCGCCAGTCGCATCTTATCTAACAAGCTAAAACAACTCTGTTTATATTCAATAAAAATGGTGCAGCACTGGTAAGAGGAACAATACAGCACACTTACCAAGCCCTGACTTCCTTACATGTCGCTCTCCATTGTTTACTGTCCTGATTTCTGTCGCTACATTCAATGACTCCATGCAGATAGCTGGATTTTCCTTAGAAAACTTTTAACCAATT
>NW_015150510.1:1709156-1712350 GCF_000732505.1 Cyprinodon variegatus
AATCTTGAAAGCTCGCGAGATCAGGATGGTCTCACAAGGCTAGCTCTGACCTGGGTGTGTAATGAAAATTGTCACGCAATTTCCCTCCTTCACCTGTGCAGCAAAGATTAGCGCAGATTTTGTCATTTTATAACCCAGGGATCTGTCAATTGAGCGGTAGCTGATGGGTAAAATAGGCTTAAACAGAGCTTTTGATAGCCTCATTAGCACAACAGCTACCCATCCTTTTTTCTTCCCTTGCGCTACCTTCACCTTTTCTACTACGTGGACAGCTGTTTGTATTTTTACATATGGATAAAGAATTAAATATTAGCATTTTACACAAATCCCCTTGACTAAAGCAGTTGATTGTACTTGGACTGGAATTAATTGATGAAATCGCTTGATTGAATGTTTTTTCAGATGAAATTATTTTTATGCAATAAAGGCCTTTATTTTTGTTAATTTTTATAGTAAGTGGAAAAAATGGGAATAGAAAGAGGGGGAAGACATGCAGCTTGGGTCACCAGACTGGAACTCAAACCTATGACAGCTGCTTAGAGGAGCAGAGCACTTTTTGCTGTTAGATATCTCCTAATAAGTCATCAATTAGCTGACTGTGTGATACCACTAGCTAAAAACATTCAGTTTGTTATATTTCACTGTTTATTGCTTGAATTTTGTTGCCCTTTAAATTAAGGNGTATCTTATTTGATACATAAGGTTTCTGAAATGTTTTGCGTCTGACACCTTTTGCATAATTTAATGGTAAAAACTTTGCTCAAAATCCTATTGTACACAATCAGATATACCTGATAACAGAGGGCAGAAGACTACACAAAAAATAATGTTGACTTATCGCATAGTAATAAATTATTAATATAAAACATTTATTTTTGTTTTTTCTTTTTACATATTTTGTTAAATGGCCAAATAAGGACTTCAAACCAAAAAAAGTAATTTTCTGTTTTGTTTTATTCTTGGATCAGGCTTTAAAGGGTTAACTGTGATATGCACTTCATGAGATGTGAGCCCGGTTGGTAAGAACTGCCTTCTGTAACCCTATGCAACTTCTCTGGACTGAGTTAGATTACAAATTTTGTCAAAATCTGTTGTTATGTCTCATGGTTATTTAATACATATACATTATGCAGTGTTATAAGAAACAGAGAGAGAAAGCTTCAAGGTGTAAAAGCTTTCCTTAACAGGCTTATATGAAAAATGTGTTTACATCTCCTCATTGGTGCATTCATGCTTTTTCAAAAAACTCAATAAAAACCTCATGTGAGCATAGATTGATTTGATTTTTGCTGTTTCCATCAAGCTCTAATTCAAAATGTGCAAAAAACCCCTCATCTAGTGGATGTGTGGGAGCCGACCATTTTATAATGTTATCCTAAAGTCGCTGCAGAATAGTATCATGCCACTTCTGGTGATTAGGGTCTTTTTTAGAAGGCCAAACAAAGTCAGATACCTCTCACAGCCAAATAATACATTTGTGCAACCCATAATAAAAGAAAGAGAAAAAAAAACAGTTGCTGTCACTGTGCAGATTCAGTGCTAAAAGGGCCAGTGTTGTTTACTGGGTGGATGCACTGCGGTCAGGGTAGGTGCTTCCTGGAGAGGGTCGGAAATCCCTGTACTACTTAGAACAGGGGTCTGCAATCTTTCATATCCAAAAAGCCGTTTTGCCCAGAGTCCGACCAAGTAAAAGCTGTTTAGAGCCGCAAAATATAACATGACTTTTTCTAGAAAACCTTTTTTTTTTTAAATCTTGTATAGGAAATTAGTTGTTGCCATCTCAAACAATCAACAATCATGTATTTTTAATGTTAAAACATATAATTTTCAAGCTAATTCATAAAAAAAATGTCTCTTAAAACATATTTCTGGTTCTTTTAATCTCATTCTTTTCCATCTTATAAAAAACGCTAAAGCTATTAATACCGGTATATATTATAGTAAATTATTTAGCTCTTTATATACATTTTAGCTACTATTAAGAGCCGCTGGAGAGGCTCCAAAGAGCCATATGTGGAGCCGCAGGTTGCAGACCCCTAACTTAGATATTCATGGCAACTCATTTCCCAGTACAGTTATGAGCTGTTGCCCAGACAGCAGAATTCACAATGATAATTCAGACATACATACATACAGGAATAAAGCAAAATAACATGAAGCATAGTCAAAAACTAAAAAAAAGTTCAGTTTGACTTAAAAAGGCCCTTTTAATTTCTGAAATAATATCTCCAAGTATTAAAAAAATCTAAAACTAAAGGCACTCCAAAAACTGATCTAAAAATAAGTATAAATTTACTGGAATATGTTCTTAATTTGAGCAAGTATATAAGATGATATGCCAAAGGAATTAGTATTTATGCACTAAAGCAAAAAAATATGTCTTTTTTTCTAGAAAAATTGATTTATATTTCGATAAATCTACTTCTAATTTAACAGTTTCTTAGTGTCAATATAGTTTNATTAATTGCATTTTGTATGCAAAAAAATCTGAAATAGATAATCCTTGTTCTAAATACTAGCAAGACTGAGGACATGATTAAAGGTTCAGGATCATGCTTTTTTTTAAAAGCGTTCCACAGTCAACTAAAGTCACATATGGTAAAATATTTCATCTGCCACCACAGACTAATGATCTGATAACAGACATGTTTCCAATAATAATAATAATAAGAGTTTTTGAGCAACTTTTTAAATAGTAAAAAAAAAAAAATGCAACTGCTTTTGGCACTTACTTAATCATATTTAGTTACTGTAACACAATTGTTTTATGTCCTACCCTGCTAACACAAAGCATAGTCAAAAACTAAAAAAAAGTTCAGTTTGAATTAAAAAGGCCCTTTTAATTTCTGAAATAATATCTCCAAGTATTAAAAAATCTAAAACTAAAGGCACTGCAAAAACTGATCTAAAAATAAGTAAAAATTTCTTGGAATATGTACTTAATTTGAGCAAGTATATAAGATGATATGCCAATGGAATTAGTATTTCTGCACCAAAACAAAAAATGTCCTTTTTTCTAGAAATATTTATTTATATTTCAATAAATCTACTTCTAATTTAACAGTTTCTTAGTGTCAATATAGTTTTCATCCCAGCTGTTGAGTCATACATTTATTTGTTACACAAGTCTGTATGACTTAAAGATAATAGACTATTTTGATCACAATTAATCCATAGTGAAATCAGCAATTGTA
>NW_015150510.1:1715296-1716462 GCF_000732505.1 Cyprinodon variegatus
ATCAGAAAAATCTACTTCAATACAGTAACGAAGTATTTGTACTTCGTTACTTCCCATCTCTGTGTCTAGACCCCATGATCTTATTTGAGTGCCAGCTGAGAGTGTGCATCTTACCATGGGAAGGTCCTGCAGTCGATGGAACTCAGGGTTGTTCATCCTCTTGCGGAATTTCAAGAACAGAACGGCGAAGACGACGGCTGTGGCAGCAATGAACACTGATAACAGACTGGCTAGCAGAGGGTCCAGAGGAGAGCTGGAGCTGTGGTGGGACCCCTTCAGGTCTACATGACAGAGAGTTAATATAAGATAAGTACAATGAAATTATAAACTCAAACAAATAAAAGATCAAACTCATCTTATCTCCTAACCTTCATCTCCGATGTTCAGCTCAGATGGAAACTCCCTGTGTGTGGGTCCCACTGGGGCCAAAACGAAGGCTAAGGTCTGAGACAGAGCTGTTGTATGTGTGGTGACTGCAGATTGTGGCTGCATGGTAGAAGTAAGGGAAGTGGAGCTTTCCTCCCTCGCAGTCTGTCCTGTTGGAGATGAAACGGTGGAGACAGTCTTGCTGGTCAGCAGATCTATGTGACCGGTAGCCTGATGAGAGGTGGAGCTCAGAGCGGTCGGCGTGGAGGAAAGGTTGACTGCGGCAGCTGGGAGTGTGAATAAGAACATCGGTTCAAACCAGTATAAAGATTTCTTCACTGGTTAATGTTACTACATTAACCAGAGGTCACTGCAGTGCTATGATCCTGAACCGGATCACAATACTGCTCCTGCTAATGTTTGCTAAAACCATCACTGCAAAATGTAATGAGAATTACCTTTCAGATTGGAGAATCTTCCACAACCTTTTCCTTTTCCAGTTCATTAAAACAATATAACAACAATGTCGATAGTACTGCAAAGCTGTTTTTTAAAGAGGTTTATTCCAAATAGTTTGAACTGCTCCATCAACAGTGACAATTTCCCAAAAATCACAAATATTTCTGCATGTGTAAATATTATTAAAACTTCTTTTCACATTATTTCTATTGTATGATTCTTATTATATGCCACAGAGCTTATTCCCTCAGAAAATTCACACAACAATTACAGGTGCTTGGCTCCAGGTACTCAGAGATTCACTTCCATACAGAAACCCCACATTCATATTTTCAGGTAAC
>NW_015150510.1:1717604-1726418 GCF_000732505.1 Cyprinodon variegatus
GTATCGGATCGGAAGTGCAAAAACCTGGATCGGGACATCTCTAATTTGAATAATGATTAATGTGAGTTATACTCATCAATCAAGAAAAAAATATATAATAATATTTAACATCTTATCCATGTCTGCATTTCAGCCTTTAAACATTGAGTTGGGGAGTGGAGGTCTAGTGGTTAGAGCATTGGGTCCCGGAGGTTCACATCACACTCATTCCCACAGACTGCCACTGTGGGTCCCTGAGCAAGACCTTAAAACCCAGACTGCTCCCCTGGCACCGCACAATGGCAGTCCACTGCTCCCCAAGGGGAGGGTTAAAATACAGAGAGTGAATTTCCCCAGTGTGGGAAAATAAAGGGATTTACATCTACCTTGTAATAACACCAGGGGCGAGGAGGTGGCCATGGCCAATCATTGGCTAAGAGCTGTTATTTGTTCCATAATTCACCACCTCTGGTACAAGCAGTTCTTCTCTATACCAAGAAGACTGGAAGAGGTGATAAAGTGAAAATGTCGTAATTAATTTGATATTTTTAACACAGGGATATTAACCATAAACTGACCATAAAAATACAACAATTATCTATTTGCATCAATTTGCTAACATAGAAGAAAAATACCAAATTTGTTCTTTTTGTAGAAATGGATTCATGGGGGAGAAGGAAAAGTTAAGAGTCTGCAAGTTGTGTGGGAATTTTCTATGTAAATGAGAACAATTGCTCAACATAGTATATGTTGAGCAATATATATATATATATATATATATTATATATATATATTAGTATATATCTATATATTATGCAGAATAAGTGTATGAGTTGATTTATTGGCAAATGATTTATGATGATCTAGTCTTTCTTCAGTGATGTATTTGGAAAATACAGATGTGCTTGCCCTTTTTCGTGCCTTTCTTGGTGAATTTTAAAAGGGCTTTAAAATGTAAAATGATAAAATCCTATGTTATGTAGATTTGAATATTTATATACGCAGTATAAAAGGTAGGTTGTAAAGGTTGTAAGTATAAAACAGGGTAGGCAATAATTAGCTTTGCTTCAGCCTATTCCTTTTTTTTTGGGTATATTGTTGGTTTTGTTTTGTTTTGATATTGTTGTTTTGTTGTTTAATGTTGGATTATTTGCTTAAAAAAAATAAAGTGAAAGTGAAGTGAAGTGAAGTAAAGTAGGGAAGCCGCTAAAAGCTGCAGGACAACGTTGGGCATGCCTGCCTTAGACTCTTTCTATATGGATTGCTGATGTAATTTCTTCCTGATGTTGTGTTATTACACACCCATGTGCTCCAGAGCAGCATAAAGACAAAAGTGTTTCTTATAGGAATAGTCACTTTTATTCATGTTGATTTGACCAGCAGCTCCTGCATCCTAGTTTAAATAAACTCAGGCTTGTTAAAGAACTAATTACTTGTTTCTTTACTCCAAATACCATAGATGCTAGAACTTTGCCTCTAAATAAAGCAATAGAACAATTCTCTGTCTAAGATGGTTTAAGAGTGACTTGATGCTGCACAACTAACAAAAACAATTTATTAAAAAAGATTGCAAACACGGGAGGTTAATAAGAGTTTGTTTGCATCTCTAAAACTGAAGCTTTTTTATTTCTAAACCTGCTTCATCTGTAAACATCAAGGTGACAGTAATAGCTGCCATTTGCTGTTGTTTCTCTGCTCCAAAAATAGACACCCAGCGTCAGATGAGGGCAGCAGGGGTTATATTTATCAAACCTGTAAAAGAGAATCTCTTTGAAAATTCTACCACACATGCTCCGTTCTCATTGCAGTCGTGTGGCATTCAGGGCAGGACTGAATGCCAGGGGAACACAGGCTGGGAAAACAGGCTGTTTTTTTCCAAAAAGGCAACATTTTCTTGTGTGGCTGTTTTATTTTAAGGCTTTAGTCTGGACGAAAAAAAAAAAAGAAAGAGAGAAATTGCAAAACCCAAAAATAAAGTAGTGACATTAGACCAGATCAAAGGAGCCTGACAAAAGTTTTGCCATTACAGCCACAGACTACAATATAGTTTATGTGTCTTTTTAAAGACTGCTCTGTGTTCAGCCCGCCCTGGGAATACTTTTAAAATCACACTTTGGTGAAATCACAGCTATACATTTTTTTAGGTTGGTCAGATGCTGACTATACACTGGAAAAATGATCTAGAAATAAGTAAAAAATTATTAAAATAGGTGTATTTACTCTTAATTTGAGAAAGTAAATAAGGTAGTTTGCCAATGTAATGAGTTTTTTTACTCTTAAAATAAGATAATTAGATAAAATGCACTTGAAATAAGACAATGCAATTGTGTTTTCTTATTTTAAGGGTGAATTGTCTTGTTCCGTTGGCAAAGTGTCTCTTTTACCTCCTCAATCCAAGAACAAATGCACTTATTTAAAGAAAAAATTACTTATCTAGATTTCGATTTTTTCTGGTGTAAATTTGGGGTTATAGGGCACTCATTTGAATACTTTGAAAATCAAAATTTCAAGCCAGTTTTATTGGAATCCAGGACAAGAACTTATTACCTTTGTAACATTAAAAATATGGATATTTTTATGGCAAAGATTAATGTCCATGTAATAAGAAACTCCCACTTTCCCGAATATATTAAGAAAAATAATGGATTCTATAAGAAATTCATGAAAAACACTACACAAAGAAACAATTTTTTTTTGTACAACCTTAGCAGCATTAATGCAGACACTGGCAGTAACATTTTTTAGTTTATAAACCTAAATATAACTATTAACTAGGCTTATTAACTTTTTAACTCTTTAATTAGGTTTTTACCTTTTTTTCTTGACTTATTAACTTTTTTTTTTCAACTTAATTCACAGTTGGTTATATATCGTTCAAGGGCTCGTCTAATTGGTCAAATGCCAAAATGAGATGTGCAGCCATCTAGCAGTATCTTTGCTGAATGCCTGGATATAGATATTGTGCTTCTAGACCTCACTGAGGGACGGGGAGACTCCATTTTTAAGGGGTATCCAAAACGGAAACTTGCCCTATAAAGCGTTAAGTACAGAAAAAATGTTCAATTCTTTTCCAGCCTGTGCTTGTGTCTTATATTTAATACTGCCTAATCACCAACTTCAATGAAAAGCAGGATGCTGCTACTAACATGTTTCACTGCAGGGACAATGAGTTTATTATGTGTAGTGTTAATTAGAGCTGTACATCCCATATATGAAAACTTTCACCTTTAATCACACCATCTCCCACAATGACACCACTTTTAGTTGGGTCTTCATATGAATACCTGATAGTTTGTCGTTTAATTAGTTAATTTTGAAGGCACTGTAAGCAGCTAAGCAAGTAAATGTAGCTTACCTGACAGGGATGGAGTTGTATTTGTACTCTGAGATGTAGCTTTAGTGGAACTTGAGACGTGCAAGTGTCCTGCATCTGCTGATGTCTCCCGTTCAACCATCCTTTCTGTAGAGGCAGGGACTGTGGGATCACTCAAGGTTTCATTCCTGCCTGCAACATGTTGTGTCCGCTGTGGAACCTCTGTCATCGTGGGCTCTGTCCCCTCAGTTGGTGGAGGGGTCTCTGTAGGAGCCGGGGATGAGGATGCAATAGATGCAGCAGGCAAAGCATGGCTCTGACCTGTAGACAGGGCCATAAACACTCAATTATGATGTGAAACAAGTGTGCTGACATAAATGCTTCCTCTATTCATCCAAGATGTTATTCCCCCATTCATTTCATGCAATAACGAACATTTTTAAGTATAAGTGCAATCCAAAGTAGTTGTTCTCATGCTTTCATTATAAGAAGTAAAACATTGTGGCCACAACAACAATAAAACAAAATAACATACTTCTCCCCAAGGGCATGGGATAAATGCAGAGTTCATTTTGCTGCCCTGTACTTGTGACAGTGTAATGACAATAAAAATGTGGGAAAAAGGAAACACAAGACAAAAAAAAAACACTTTTTCTAGTATTTTGAGATAATAACAAAGGTATGCAAATGCACATATCAACATAACAGCTTAACTGGTTGCATGAAATTCTGTTGTGTCAATTTTGCTCCTCAGATGTCTAGGTTTGCTAAACAATGACATCAGCAGTGAACTTAAAGAAGTAATGCTCATCAAGTTAGGAAGGGTCATAAGGACAGCCGTAGATTGCTTTCAGTGCAAAAAATATCCCATAGAAAAGAACTGCTCTGAAGTTATCTTGTTAATGTACCTTTTAGTACAGATAAAACAAACAATAAAACACCTCAAACATTATTGTACAGATCTGGAATAGTCTAAGGGCAAAATACCTGAATACCTCAGATTTGAGCTCCTACCTCCTTTTCCTAGCTCCTATCCTTTACCTTTCGCGCCGCCAACGGTAAGTAATCCCGACAGCTTTCCGCCTTATGGACATTATTATCCAGCGGACATTTACATGAATAAGGCCTCTTAAACAAGTCTACAGCTTTATTAAAAAGAACTACAAAAGTACCAAAAGTTACTCAAATGTAGCCAACGGCTAAAACTCTTCATTATAAAACCAAAAATTTATAAAGGTGTGAACAGTAGCATGTGTCACCGCGAGTACAACTTAAGAAATAATGCACTTTTGTTTAACTCCGTGAGGAGGGTTTTGGCCATTGGATTTCTCACGCTAAGAGTTGTGGGCAAACCTTTAGTTCCTAGCGGCAGCTAGGAACATCAGGAGGTCTCGATGCTTAGTGCATCCTAGCCCCTTCCTTGCTGTGAGCACTATTTGGATAGCACTTATTATGGCCACTGCTGACATACTTCCGCCTTGGCCTAAGTGTCCTTACCGGTTTGAAGTTTTCAGATTAAGCTTTGATTTGTCTTATTTTACAACAGACTAGAACCAAGGTTTTCAATGAGGGGTTAGCAGCCCCCTGGTGGGTGGTGGGGGTATTACAGTGAAGCTGTGTGTATTTAATAGTTTTTTAAGAAAAGATTTTCACATTTTCAACCTTTACAAATGTACCAACCGTTTGCATTTGTCATGATCTTGGCACTAATGGCTGTATTTGGCTCTTTTCTCAAATCTGCTTTGCTCTGCCCGGAGCTCATTGTCTGTCATCAGATAAACCTGTTCTTGCTTTCTATTTAAGCTTCCTGTTCCCAGCCATCGGTGCCAGATTATTCGAGCTGAGTGTCAGAGTTTTTTAGCCTTCTTGTTATTTTTATTATTATCCGATCCTGACTAGTTTCTGCCGCTGGACTTGTGAGTTTTGGTTGCCCCTGTTCTGCTCTGTATGCCTAAATTGTTTCTGGACTGTTAACTGGATTCTGCCTGTTAATGACCTTGGACCTGTCTTCTGACCCTTTCTTGGATATCCTTTCGGTGACTCTTCGGACTTCTGATCCTCTGTCCTGGAAACCTTTTCCTGCTTCGACTCTGCCTTGGATAATCCATCTGGATTCTTCTTTTCCTGTTCATGCTCTGTCTTCTGCTTGTCGTTGCTCCACTTCTCCCTGGAACTCTGGAAGCGGGTCCATCACAAGCTACAGAGAAACCTCTCCTCCCAACTTCTTCTGGGCTCAGACTGAACTTTACCAGGTTGGAGACTCTCATGCTCATTATTGTTTCCCCTCTGACTTCTGAAGTCACTGACCTGAGTTTCCGTCTCTACAGAGTATCCAGTGAACCCGCCCCAGTTGACGATCAGCCACAGATTTACATTTTAATAAAACGCTCATTTTGAAATTACCCTGATCTGTCTGCTTGAATTATGGGTCTTACGTTCTGAGCTCCCTACAGCATTAAGACCTGTTAAAGCTATAGTGTGTAATTTTCAGCGACATCTAACGACCAGAGTGCAGACCGCAGCAGCATGAACATCCTCGTAGATGATGATAAATAACATAGTTATGTATAATATATTACATTTCTGACTGTATATCCCTGTAATTATTACACACTGTAGCTTTAAGTATGAAGTTATTCTTATTTTTTGTTGTTTGTGTATATTTATGAAGAGAAAATTAGTTCTAAAGCCCTCTGTGGTTTAAAGGTAATTCTTTGCCATCCACACCCCATCTGCCTTCCTGGTATTAATACATTCGTTAACAATTCAATTCAATTCAGTTTATTTCTATAGCGCCAATTCACAACACAAGTCACCTCAAGGCACTTTACAGTTCAACCATATCATACAATCAAATTGATTCAAAGTTTTTTATCTAAGGAAAACCAGTTGATTGCATCGACTCATTGAATCAAATGCAATCCCTCACACTAAGCATGCTTGTAGCGACAGTGGAGAGGAAAAACTCCCTTTTAACAGGAAGAAACCTCCAGCAGAACCAGGCTCAGTGTGAGCGGCCATCTGCCGAGGCCGGCTGGGAAATGGGGAAATTATTGGTCACATAAAGTGACCAATAATTTCACAGACATTTATAAAGAACCCTATATGCCCCAGTAGTGAATTTTACCCACCATGATTATTGAAATTATTAGAGCACCTAAATTAAATGATTTGGATGGTGAACAAATCATTTGATTTAACACCATCTGTTAAAAACTTTGACACTGCTCTCCAGGAAATATAGCAAGACTCAATATAGCTCTGTCTCTTCATCAACCTGTGAATCCCTGACTGAAAAAAAAAGATTAAAGACACCTAGACTAGATTATTTAATTGAAGTCGTTGGATGCTAAAATACATGGTCATTCTGACAAGTAAAGCAGATCATATCTTTCTTGTAATTCCCCAAAAGTCATGTAAAGATGTTTTGATTAGATGAAATCAAAATGGTTGGCAATTTTTTGGGATATAAAAGGACAAATCCTGCACAACAAGGTGTTGGCAACATTAGGAATAGATGCTTTCTATCCACTCTGATGGACTTGACCTACTTTACATAGAGAGAAAGGGGGGAAACCCTTCTGCATGAGGAAAGCAGCTATCCCATCAAACTACTGACCAAAGAAGACTTAAAAGCACAGCTAACTTTAAGAAATCATGCATCCTTCCCACAAATTCGCTGAAATTATGCTCCTAAGATGATAAAAGCGGAAAAAGTTGAATAAGGTTCTTAGTGTTGAAACCGCAGATAGACTCTCTGTCTGCGTCAGCGGGTCAAATAAGGTGACAAGCTTTCTCTGAATTGCATTTCAGGAGTTAGAGCATCCTCTGCGTGACTCCAGCTGACGTCAGAGACAAAAACCACAAACTGGGGGGGGTCTTACCTCCAGTCTGCGGTGATCCGGTAAACACCACCAACACGCAGATCACCAAATGGATCTCAGCTCTCATCTCATCAGGGTTCCTCTGCCTTCCTTTCTTCTCTTCTGCTGCAGATGTCAGTGAAGCCTCCTCTCGCCAGCAGCTCTGCCCTCTTTCTCTCTTTTCATGTTGTTTCCGTTACGTGATTTGACAGGGCACATCATCAGCGCTAAAAATATCCTGAGGGAGTCGGGCAGAAGAGGGTGGGGCTGCGTGGCCTGCATGCTGCGTGGGAGCAGAGGAGGAAAAAAAATCAAAACAAACAAAAAAAAGCTTTTTTTTTTTTTTTTTTAAAGAAGCCTTCACAGATCTCACCGTAAAACTAAACCTCTGCTCTCATCCTGCCAATATCACTGAGTTTTTTTTTTTTTTTTTTTAAAGAAGCCTTCACAGATCTCACCGTAAAACTAAACCTCTGCTCTCATCCTGCCAATATCACTGAGATTAAATGAACTGCGTCTGATTTTGCTGGCTGGTGCCGCGCTGCTCCAATCAGGCGTCGGTGCGTCAGAGGCGCAGCTGTCTGCGTCAGGAGCGCCTCAGGAGCGCAGTCAGCTCCGTAAAGGTTGTCCTAATACACTTCCTGACCTTTCAGGGGCTTTAAGTGAAAACAGGCAGTCAACTTTAGATCCTCACCTTTGGGGGTCTCTTTGCAAAATAAGGCAACTTTTTTTTTTTAAAGAGGTCAACATGTCACCACACCTGAGCGCTTTGGCAACCCGCGTGGGCTGCGTGGAGGGCTGAGAGCGCCCACAGACTCATTGGGCTCACTTTTGGAGAGCTTTAAAAAGTATATTTCTATTTATTATTAACTGAATCTGTGCCTGATGGAGTCCGAAGCCATCCCAGGACAGAACCCGGTGGAGCTGGAGTTTACACAGGACAACATAGAGACGGTGAGATTATACTTTAAATACAGTTATCAATGCAAAAAATGTGTATACAAATATTTTTTAAAATTATAATTATCATTTAAGTCGGTTTGAAATAAAAAATCAAAGCTTTTTCTGGGAAATAACTGGTTTAGCGTTTAGGAAAGTGGTCCATTTGTAACTTGATTCCAGCTTTAAGCATATGCTGTCCTAATAATAACCAACAGCATGTGCCTTGGATTAGTTCCTATGACAACACATTTTTACTGTCTAAGAAATTGGTCCTCCAGCATGCATGCCAGTTTAATTAGAGGTAAATATTTTTATTCCATCATTTTTGGAGAAATTCTGCATTGCTTATTCTGTTCAATGCTCCCCTTTACATCAGTTTCCCTTCCCTCTGCAGGCTCTCTACCAGCTGTACTTCGATCCAGACATGGAGCACAAGAATGTAGCTCAGAAGTGGTTGACCAGAGCCCAGGCCTCTGCACAGGCATGGCAGTTCTGCTGGGCCCTGCTCGCCCCAGATAAGGTTCTGTTTTAACCACATTTAACCTTTACTTTTTTATTAATTCCCCAGATGCACTGATTTAACTGTTAGTGTACGATCAGATGATTTTTCAGCCTGATTAGCTCTGATATTTAAGAATATGATTGCACCATCCTCTCTTTGTTAGGGAAGTTTTTCTTTAATTTGAAGTTAAAGGAAAGAGTTTAAAGGAATAGTAC
>NW_015150510.1:1727362-1728746 GCF_000732505.1 Cyprinodon variegatus
CTATTCCTTTAAAAGTCAGAGGTAAACCTAGAAATTATGTTGCTAGAGACTGAGACTGAAAATGAAAGATGTTCTGCTTTGTTATCTGAGCTTTGAATGGAAATCAGTGACACATCTATTTTGACAAACTTCAGTATTTTGTTTGGGACAAGAAGTCAAGACCTGAAAACCTTGAAATGTTCATTAGAAATGAATCTTGTGCTGAGTCCTAATTAGTTTTCCTCCAAATTTGTGTCTTCATAGATCCCGGAGGTTCAGTTTTTTGGTGCCAGCACCCTTCACATTAAGATCTGCCGTCACTGGGGGGACCTCCCTGAAGAACAGCATGAGGACCTCAGGATACAGCTTCTTTCTCATATCTTACACTTCTCCTCTGGCCCTAAAATGGTGCTGACTCGTTTGTGTGTGGCGCTTGCCTCAATGGCTCTGAACTTAATCCCTCAAGCCTGGTCCAAGCCAGTGGCAGACTTGGTGCGGGCATTCCAACCTCAGAAACCAAATTCGGAAGAAAGCCCTGGTGCAAAACCATCTCCGGACCCCCATGCACATTGTCTTGCTCTCCTGGAGCTCCTCACTGTACTTCCAGAGGAGTTCCAAAGTGGCCGCCTGGCCCAAGCTCGTCGTGCCCAGCTGAGGGAAGCTTTAGCCGGGGAGTGGGCTGTGGTGTGCGGCATGCTCCGACAGCTCCTACAAAGCCAGGACTCGTCTGTTCAGGTGAAGGAGAAAGTTCTCCGCTGCTTTTCTAGCTGGGTGGGTCTGGATGTGCCACTAGGGGAAAGTCAGGAACTGGTCCAGGACTGTTTCACAGTGCTGTCTGACCCAGGGCTGTTCGACACTGCCGTGGAGACTATAGTTACTGCCGTCTCACAGCCGGATTGCCAGAGGTGAGAATGGAGGAGGATCGTAGGCAGCCTTCAGGTATCAGCAGCGTGACCCAATACTCTTGTGTGCAGGTTCATTGATGCTCTGCTGAGCCTGATGCCTCTGGTTCTGGGCCTTTATGACCAGCTGAAGACAGCAGCTCAACACGGGGACATGGAAACCACCCATGGTATCTGTCGCATTGCTGTTGCTTTGGGGGAAACACACTCCAGGTATCACCACATACACACCCATGGGAAATTCTGCTGTCAAAACAAGAACTTTGTATTGGCTTCCATTCATTGTCCATTGATTTCTATGTCAGAAACCTCCAACGCTAGCCCAAGAACAGCATTTTGTGACTGTTGATCCCCACAACAAAAGGCAGGAATGTTAGGAAAATTATCCCTGCATTGCAAAAATGCTTATGCTACGTTTAAACCGCAAGGCCTAGAAGCAGCAAAAAAGCTTCTTGTTGCTTCATTTTTTATCCTTGTTCACATCAAGGTCAGACACACATCAA
>NW_015150510.1:1730339-1732170 GCF_000732505.1 Cyprinodon variegatus
TCGCAGTGTGTCCTGCTGCAGGACCTTTTGCTGTGCCTTGATGTGCGTCAACCGTTGACTTTGCATGGAAATCAGCTGCTTCTGCTGCCTCTAGCGCATGCGGTCTGAACGTAACATTAGACTACACACACAAACTAAAACCTGCAGGTGTTACGTATTAGTTTTTATCCCTGGTAGGGTTATGTTGGAACAGCTGGACCACTGGCAGGAATATCTGGCTTTGGTGAACATGATTCTATTCTGTACTGGAATCCCTGGACACTACCCAGTTAATGAGACCACGAGCTCCCTGACACTTACCTTCTGGTACACACTGCAGGTACGGAAATGCAAACATTGGTTCTACCTTTTCTTCTATCATGGAAAAAAAACAACTTTGTTCAGTTGTAATTAAATGCATTCATTAATGCTCATTCAGTATCTCTCTGTTGCTTTTCATTGGACTTCCAGGACGACATTCTCTCTTTTGAGGAAGAAAAGCAGGCGGTTTACCTGCAGGTCTATAAGCCAGTTTACTTCCAGCTGGTGGATGTATTGTTGCTCAAATCCCACTATCCCTCCCAGGAGGAGTACGACTCCTGGTCTTCGGATGACAAGGAGCAGTTTCGAATCTACAGGTGAGAATGCTTTCAGTCATTCCTTAGATCAGGTGCAGAAAAATCTGCTAATCCAAAGCAGTTCCTCAAGAAAAGCTGGGACGTCCTCTTATTTCTGTGTATAGCCTTGTTTATACAGTCCAAATTCCCTGAACACATCACACCCTCAGTAAAACACAACAGTGGCAGTATTATGCTGTGGGGGTTGCTTTTATACTTCAAGGTAATGCAAGCTCATCAAAGTTGATGCTTTGATCGACACAGGTTTCATGTAACTGTGTATAAATAGTTAGTTACTTTATATGAGTAGCTTTTTTTGATATTAGTACTTTAGTTGAGTATTTATAATCCTGAGGACTTTTCACTTTTACTCAATGCATTTGAACCCAAATATCGGGGCTTTCTACTCCTTACTTTGAAACAAAACAGAGAGAAAATGAAGAGCATGAACACTA
Organism: Cyprinodon variegatus; assembly: GCF_000732505.1. Taxonomy (NCBI): domain Eukaryota; kingdom Metazoa; phylum Chordata; class Actinopteri; order Cyprinodontiformes; family Cyprinodontidae; genus Cyprinodon; species Cyprinodon variegatus. The sequence continues at coordinate 1,731,391 of NW_015150510.1, forward strand.
ACTATAGCCCAGTTTGTTTATAGAAAGACACTAGCTCCGTTGAGATGTGATTTCCAGGATGAACACTAAATAAAATGATCCGATCATGACGTTTGTATAAATGTTCCAAGCATTCGATCAGATTAAAGAATTTAAGCATGTGCAGAGTTTTCTAGTTGTTTACATGAACGCCAATCGGAATGGCGACGAGCAAAAACCACCACTCTCTTTAGAGATGACATTTGTTTCCAACGAGACTGAATCAGATTAAAATCTTCAGTCTGACATGTTTACATGGAACATTTTTGGTATGATCATGCCTTCAATTTATTATTTTTGTTCCTTGAAATGTAGCTGCTGATAGAGACATGGATAAACACAGAGGGTTGGGAAATATTTCAGATGATGGATCAGATTCAGGAAACTCGCCCTTCGATCCACTTTTGCTATATTCTAAATGTACATGTTGCTTTTGTTTCTGGTTCTATTTCCAGTTTAATGCAATTTACACCTTTATTGCTGTGAAAACTAGTAGTCTAAAAGTTTCCAGCAAGTCATGCTGGACTGCTGTTTGCATTTTATAATAAAATTAAACTGAGCCAAAACGTTTTTACATTTTCTCTACCAACTAGGTGAGCAAAAAAATAAAAATAAACATCTGCATATAAAATCCTTTTTTTCTTTTGGATCAATTAAGACAAAGACTTAATTTTACTGTTTTACTTTGTCCAATGTAGAACCTGATCTTTCCTACTTTTACTTAAAGCTACAGTGTGTAATAATTACAGGGATATACAGTCA
>NW_015150510.1:1734125-1744284 GCF_000732505.1 Cyprinodon variegatus
TCACACCTCAACCCGCCTCAAAGCCAACGCTGATTGGACGTTCGTTTGGTGAACGGCTCCAAATTTTCTTCAACGGAGAGTCTCCAGACTGACCTGCGAGTGAAACCTTGAAAGCTCGCGAGATCAGGATGGTCTCACGAGGCTAGAAGTATATATACTGCTGTTCAAAAACACTCTGGTAAACGTTGAAGTATCAACTTCACCTCTTTACTCAAGAAAAAGTGAAAAAGTATTTGCTCCAAAAACTACTTAAAGAATAAAGCAACCTTTAAAAAAACAGCCAGATGCCACTAAATGAATTAGAAGCTCAATTTTCTGACTACTTTGAAAAATTCTTTGAGATAGGGCCAAGGATGAGGGAGGTCTTGTTGGTCTCCACTGTGTCCAACCTTTCAGACATTTCAACATCTTTTTCTGAATCCAACATTGTAGCATGGCATAGACAATTCACGTTTGCAGTTTGAAGAACACCTGATTTCCTTTAGCTAACCAATGAGTTTTTGCGTTCTATGACTCATCCAATGACACTAGTTTTCACTAGATGTGGATGGAGTCAATGATCTGCATTGGATGGAGCACATGACGGGAAATAAATATTTATAAACATTAAACCAAAGCCAAGAGTAACGAGTAACGTTTGTCTTAAAAATGTAAGGAATAGAAAGTACAGATACTTGTGTGAAAATCTAATGAGTAGAAGTCAGAAGTAGGAGGAAAAATAAGTAATGGAGTAAAGTATAGAAACCTAAAAAGTGTACTTAAGTACAGTAACAAAGTATTTGTACTTTGTTACTTCACACCTCTTATAACCAGGCATTGAAATTCCCCCAGCATCACTTCCTGTACATTAGACTATCTGAGAGAAGAACAAAACTAAGGATAACATCTTAAAAAAAAAATTTGATAGATTTGACTCGCTATTTTTACACAAATTATATCTGATTTTTTTTTTTCCATATAAAAAAGTATTTCCTCTAAAGTTTGCCTTATTCCGATGATATTATATAAAATGAATTCAAGCTATTTTATTTTGGACAAACCTCTCTATCTGTTTTACATTTGACTGTTACACCCGAGTTGTACCCTCATCTCTGTTACCTGGGCTGTTTTATTTCCAAGGGTGGACATCTCAGATACTCTAATGTATGTGTATGAAATGCTGGGAGCCGAGCTGCTTAGTAACCTCTATGACAGGCTGGGCAGGCTGCTCATGGACCCCCAACAGTCCGCAGTATGGCAGGTAATGTCTTGAACAAACTGCATCCACTGCATGTTTCTTCTTTTTTTTTTTAACAGGTGATTTACAGTGAAAAACTGTCAGGATTAACAGATTTGTAGATTAGAAAAACATCCAAAAGCTAAACGACTTCAGTAATTCAATTAAAAAAGGGAAACTAATTATATTGATATATTTAACACAGATTGATGTGTGTGTTTTACATTTTTTATTGGAAAATGTAATCTGTTTCTGAAAATTTTAATAAAAAAAGACAGTAAATGTAATCTAAACTTGAAGGGAGGGTTTTTGGAAAAACGATCAATAAGTAAAAAAAATCCCTAAATAAGCGTATTCACCCTTAATTTCAGTACGTAAATAAGACAGTTTGCCAATGGAATGAGTGTTTTTTTTTCTTAAAATAAGCAAAGATAGATAAAATGCTCTTGAAATAAGACAATACATTGAGTTTTCTTATTTTAAGTCTAAATTGTCTTGTTCCATTGGCAAAATGTCTCTTTTACCTCCTCAATCCAAGAACAAATGCACTTATTTTAAGAAAAAAATGACTTATTTAGATTTCGATTTTTTTCCAATGAATGCAATGAGTAATGCTTAGAAGCTGTTCAGAAGACATAGGTTGCTTGAACAACAGCAGGTCTGTTCTGCTGGCTTTGATTTCTCTCATTTCTCTCATCTTTTTGCCCACAGATTCTCTGTGAGGTTTAATTAATGACAGTTTAAGCATCAACAGTGCTGAGGCATCCTGGATTGCATAGCGTACATTCCGCTTTCTTTTAAAACTAGTTATTTTTTGGGCAAATTGAGTGCAATTAGTCAGTGGAGAAAATGCCAAAACATGCATTTATATCTGTTGTTCATAAAAGAAGCTTTCTCTTAATCATTTTTAGCCAAAGCGATGAAGAGTCATGGTAGCAGACAACCTGAGTGCTTTTATCAGTGTGCAGGTCATATTCTAATAACCAAACCGTGCAAATTCATGTATGGAGGACATGCAAATATAAACATTCACTGCATGAAAATCGATTTTCTTTTGCAGATGCAGGGTTTGCATCTTTTTAAGCACTTCTAAAAGTAAAATACAAAATCACACAGAAATTACTGCAGTCATTAGAACACAAAAGGAGTGATTGGAACAATAAGAGACGATAGAGAGAGATTCTGTGTCAGTGAACAGGGCTGAATTGGCCATACAGGCCATGTGGCCTAATGGGGCCACGCCCATTTTTGGGCCTCCTCAAAAGCTATTAATGTATTAAAAAATGTACCTATTATTAATATATTAACATAAATTAATTAATTTGTCAATTAACTAAATTATAATTTAATAAATGTATTTAAAACATAAATCATGTCTTTCAAAATATTACAAAAAAATCATGAATTTGGTCTTTAGAATACAAGAAGTTTGTTTGATGAAATATTTCTTTCAGTATTACAAATCGGAGGATATCATCAGTTACCAAATCTTTAAGTAACCGTTTTACCAAACAGTTATTTTTTTTACTGGAGTTATTTCATTTACTGTATATTTATGCTTGTAACCTCTGAACATATCTCATCCGCTCTGCTGAATGTCTCCCAATAAAATAGACAGAATCATCATGGGCCGCCATGACAGACCCAGTCCAGCCCTGCATGCAAACTTTTTTGGACCATCAAAAATAATAGTAGAATAATATTATTAAAAGGAGAGCGGAAAATCAACAGACAAAGACACGTTTTTAATCTTTTATATTTATATTTTTTCTATTTAACTTTATTTTCATCATTTAATTTATGTTTGTTAATAGCATTAGAGATAGGCTCCTTAAAGTCTTCTATAAATATCATTTAGTGATATAATTATTATGTTCTCTATAGTTATTATCTCCATCTCCTTGACTCTGAACCTCATCTTTTTTTGATGGCTGCTCTCAAACTGTCTGCTCATTTTAAAGGGTGGAACCAGACCGGTTTGCGCATCTTAATATTTACACAGAAATCTTTGTAGATCACCTCCAACATGCCCACTTATTGCATTTACTAAAAAATTCACCTCTTTTTGTAATCTTAGTGTGTCTAAGTGTGTACTGACATGTTAAATTATTGACTCCAGCCAGAGACCGTGCTTTACGATTCTCCCAACAGAGGGAAGTTTGACTAGGGCTGCATTTGCAATATCATTATTTAACAAAATTAGAGACACTTAATTTTGGTCATATTACATTTAAGTAAACTCAATTAAGTAGTTAAACTTCTTATTACAGCCCTTTAGTTGCCAGTAATGAGCTTTAAGAGGGTGCAAACACACAGAGAAGAAGAGAAAGATGCAGCTAGCTCACATATTCATACCTGCAAGTAGGAGTTAGTACTTTTTCCCACACAAAGGTTATTTAAAGTCCTGCAGAAATGGACGCTGGACAAACAAGCTTCCAAGGTCATGAGAAATCCTTAACCCTTTAGTAAATAATTTACATGATTGTGGTTAGTGCAGGGGAAGCTCAAATAAAATCTCAATATTGGTTTCATTATAGTCCCTAGTTGCTTTTCACCCATTTCAAAGCAGTTTTTCCTTCCACCCAACTTTCTACTCATATAATTGCATTCAAACTCTAAAAATGTAACTTTTTTTTTTACCTTTTGACTTTCATGACCATAACATAACTTTTCGGTATCCAACATTTTTTTATTAATAATAATAATTTTTTGTAATCCAGCTGAAGTTATGATTATTGTGAGGGACCAGACTTAAATAAGGACAAAAGGTGTTCAAAATTTGAAAAAGTACTTTCATTTAATTGTGTAAAAAATGGTTAACAAAGGCTCAAAAGCAATACAAAATAACTTCAATAATAAATAACATGGATCTGGGCCCAACTTAACTGAGGTCAACTGAGGATCAAACTCAAACAAAAAAAATGACCTGCAAACAAAGAACTAAAGGCTGCTTAAAAAGGGATGGAGTAACCCAAGTCTACCACATAAGGGAGGCACCACATAACAAAAGAATGAACCATTCTATGAAACAAATAAAGCAAAACTAACTTTTACTTAGCAGAAACAATTATAAGTGAGTATTTAAGTGACAAATAATCTGATAAAAAACAACTTGAAACAAATCTCCCCTATTAGTCTTTCAAAAAGCAAATGGTACGCTCCAGGTTTCCTCCTCCAGCTGGTTTGCATCAGCAGCACCTCAAACAAAAGAACAAGTGTAAATAAACCATTCAGACAGACATTAACTAAAGTGTGCACCCATTAGAAAATACCTGTCTAAAAGAAATAACCAACTTAAACATAAACTGTAATATAATATAAAGCAAGAAAAAAAAAATACTAACATGATGTGGTGGTTGGAGGATCATCCACCACAATTATATTGGATTAAAGGGTTCGTTTGATGGATGGATGGATGCTACTAAGAATTAGCGTAGCCTCAGTTCAGGCTGATTTTGTTTACCTTGTTTCTGCTAACAATCAGTTCTCTGTAGCTTCTGTAATCAGAGTCGCCGCCTCATTTTGCATCTGAACAGCTTCCTTTTCAGTCATCATTTCCTTACAGCCCCCTTCTTTACCATCTTAGGACACTGAAGCTTTGCTGTTCGGCTTCCAGTCCATAGCCGAGACCATCGACGTGAACTACTCCGATGTTATCCCTGGACTGATCGGTCTGATCCCTAGAATCAACATCAGCAACGTGATGCTGGCTGACACAGTCATGTACACCATAGGTATCAACAGACAACTTTGAGGTTTATTCAAAAAATAAAAATCTAATCATCTAATGAGTCCAAACTTTTAAATTTCTGCCACCTGTAAGGGTCACTGGCTGAGTGGTTGGCCGACCATCCCGTGATGCTGGGCGGCATATTACCCATGGTGCTGCGGGGCCTTGTGAAGGCAGAGCTGTCTGTGTCCAGTATCTCCACGCTCAAAAGGATCTGCAGGGAGTGCCGGCAGGACCTGGCCCCTTACGCTCAGGACGTTCTTGCTGTCGCTCAGGTCAGACACACAACCTGTCATCACACCAGCCTGAGGCGTGTTTTTAACACAGATTTGTTTTGCTCTTTTTTATAAGGATGCACTTTTTAAGGAAATCCACGAGGTGAGTAAGGAATCCTGGACGATTTATTAAATCAAAATCGGTAAATAAAAAAGCAGCTGCATTTTTGTGTGTGTGTGTGCAGAGCAGCCAGTGCATGTGGCTGATGCAGGCCTTGGGTTTCCTGCTGTCGTCTCTACCAGCAGAGGAGATTTTAGGCAGACTGCACTCACTCATCACCCCCCACATCCAGCAGCTGGACTCACTGACCCAACAGGAGGTACGCATCAAAGGAGTCCTAAAAAAAACAAAGCTTATACTTAAATATAGAACATAATGTGAGACGCATCACAAGATCAGGCATAAATCTGCAAGATTTCTGTTTTTTAATATGCTTTTTTATTAGATGTTTAGTGTTATTGTTCTTTTATTGTTGTGTTCCACAATTTTGTGTTTTTTTTGTGCAAGTATTCAACTTTAACTGACCTTCACAACATCGTGTTATATTATAAACACATGGACACAATTGTTGGTACCCTTCGTTTATAATGAAAGAAAAAACCCACAATGGTCACAGAAATAACTTGAATCCCCAAAAAAGTAATAATAAATAATAAAATGGATGGTATCTTTAGAAAAGATTCAAAATAATTTAACATGGGCGAAAATGTTCTTATTTCAGCTACATCATCTTTTGTTTAATCTTTCTTTGATTATTTTGTATCTTTAAAAAAAACTAAATGCATCATAAAGCATTGTCTATTTTTGGCTAATTTTAACTGTAAAAATCTTTCTACCTTTTATTTCAATATATTATTATTTATTTTTTGTGCAAAGTATTCAACTTAAACTGACCTTCACAACATCGTGTTATATTATAAACACATGGACACAATTGTTGGTACCCTTCGTTTATAATGAAAGGAAACCCACAATGGTCACAGAAATAACTTGAATCCCCAAAAAACTAACAATAGAGGTAAAAAAAAAAAAACTATGAAAAAATAAACTCATGAAACAGGTCTGGATAAAAATAATGGTACCTTTTAGAAAAGATTCAAAATAATGTGACCAAAGGGACATATTAAATCAAGGTGTGTCCACTAATCAGCATCACAGGTGTGTAATATCTTGTAATCAGTCAGTGCGCCTATATATAGGGCTACAGGTAGCCACTGTTCTACAATAACAAAGTTACGGTTAAATAAAGCTGCAGTTTGAATCCTTGTGTCCTCCTGACATCATATATGTGATGTCAGGGTTAAATAAATTGCTCAGATTTGGAAAATCATGAGCAACAGATTTTTTTTTAAAGTTTCTCTTCATGCATCTTAACTTTAAGTTATTAGAGTAGTGTAGCAGTAGCAGAATTCCCTTCAAGAAACTTAAAAAATATGAGGTTTAGTCTTAAAATGTTTCTTACATTAAATTTTCTCTCTTTATAGCCCAGTCCTGCAAATAAACAGAGCATCGTGTACATCCTGGGCATGTTATCCAGCCTCTTTACCACCCTGGATGTCAACAGGCAATGGGATGGTTTAGAGGAAGAAGGCGCCAGCACCAGCCTCTCCTCCTCACAGAGCGTTCAGAATCCAGTAAGTCTGCAGAAAACCTTTGTAGTATTTCATTAAAAAAAGGATGAAAGTTTTACTCGCTGTTTTTTCTTTCACATCTTTAGGTCGTAGTCGTGCTGCAGCAACTTTTCCCTTTAATCCAGACCATCGTTAGCAAATGGATTCATGACTCAGAAGTAGTGGAGGTGGGATTTTTGGTTTTTAATTTTAGCTCCTTCATCCCTTCACCTGCATATTTGAACAACTTTTGCTTGTTTAATGATCCTCCCATCTCAGGCAGTGTGCGGGATCTTCGACAAGTCAATCCGGACTCTCCTGCATGATTTCGGCCCCATGGTGCCCCAGCTGAGTGAGACGCTGGGACAGATCTACAATGCTTACCCACAAGCCCCTGCTCTGGACCTGACACGTCAAGTATGGAGTCACAGATCTGGGGTCTCATTTATAAAACGCTGCGTATGGATTCATTCTAAAGTTGTACCTATGCCCAAGACCTAAAAATGGAGTATATATAAAAAAAAAAAAAAAAAAAAAAAAGCTCTTATTTATAAAACCATGTGAACAGACAAAAAAAAAAAAAATTTCTTTATGGATCACAGCTGTACCTTAAAGGAATAGTACACCCAAAACATGATTAGCCTTCATTTTCTACTCACCCCCATGCTGAACAACACTCTGGAGTACTTTTTTGATATCTCAAATGCATCTGGAGATCTGGGAGGCTTCTTGCTGTCTGCTGACATTCAAATAATGGAGGTCTATGGCGCCCGAGACAGAAAGGTCCTTAAAAGTCCACAAAAAACGTGTCAATATTCCTCCATACTGCTCGTCCAATGTATTCCAAGTGTCCTGAGTGGGTAGCATCCAGAATTTACTCGAAACAAAGTCATTTAGAATGTTTTTAGAGCATAAACAGTAGTGTATAGGATTTCCTAAAAGCGCGCGCCTGCGCGTTCACGACGCTACGGAAGCCGGCAGACCAAACCAGATCTTTATGGATAAAGAAAATGATTTTGTTTCTAAAGCCGACCTCAGACAGAGAGTCAATTAATTTTTTATTATGTTTAACGCCTGTGCGGAAATTTGCGCTGGTAAGAAACCAAAAGTTGTTATTAACAAAGAAAAAAGAAGGAAAACACCACACAAGATTTAATATGGCCGAAAATGTTCTTGTTTCAGCTACATCCTCTTTAATTATTTTGTATCTTTAAAAAAACTAAATGCATCATGAAGCATCGTCTATTTTTGGCTCATTTAAATTGTAAAAAATATTTCTACCTTTAATTCAATATATTTTTGGTACAAAACATAAGTCCAAGAGCTTTGCTTTATGGCATCTGATCAGCTGATAACCTGTTTTAATCCTGTGTTAGGAAAAAGTTGTCCAAACCTCTGCCCTAACCCCTAAATCTTATCTTATAGTGAACTCAGTTAACTGAGCGTTCGGACAGATGATCACTACTTTTCGCTCCCCGTTGGTCACGTAACTCCGCCTCCGCTGCACGGTGCTGCTCCATCTTTGTTATCTGTCGTCAACAGCATTGTGGTGTTTGTCACAACAAATCCCATGATGCTTTGCAAGGACAGCTCTCGTTGCAAAGCATTCCAGGATATATCTGCTCATCTAGCAATCATGGATGATCACTACTTTTCAAGGTACATTGTAGGAAATTTCAAGTCCACAACTTTTTTTCTTCCACTAGACATTTAGACACTCATCTAAAACCACTATATAGTGTCCTATATAATGATTAGGGTGGACAGTTGGAGACAGGCATAGACTCCAGCATAGTCACAGCGTCCATCGTGCACTTGTTTACAGCAATCCGTTTGTTATATTTATTTAATGATCAGCGTTACGACTTGCCTCGCTGATCACCGGGGGGATGGAATGTGATTGTCAGGAAATGGCTGAATATTGTGCGGGCTTTCACTTTTAATTTAAGCTTGTTTATGAATCTTATTTTTAATTTGATTGGGCAGCATTAATCACACTATGGTTTCAAATCCAAAAAAGTCAATCTATGATTTAAGTTTCAAGTGAAAATAAATGTGATGTATTCTGGCTTCAGTTCCTCACCAATATTCTCCAATATCTTCAACCTTCAGATTGGTCGGGGTGGTGTGAGGTACTGCACATTTTACCCCCCATAAAATTAGCTTTTTATAATTACCAAATTTCAATGGAAAATTAACAAGTTTCAGACCCCGTTTTGTTGCATACACAAACTTTCTTAATGAGACCCCTGGACTGAACCCTGGGTGTGAAAATGCCTGGTATAATCTCTTTCTTTCTCTGTCTAGATGGTGCATATCTTTGCTGGAGACGAGCAACACCTCTCTGACATCCGAAGACTTGTAGAAGTGCTGACCTCAACCACGCTCTCTATATTTCAGCAAGGTAATAAAGGCTAAACTCTTATATCCAACAGACTTGTTTTGTCCTTTAGTTTGCTGTAAAGCAGTGCTCTTTCCTACATATCAAATATTATGTTCATTAAAGACACTTCAAAGGAGAATTTACTGACTTTTTTCCAATTTGCAACTTTTGAAAATCTCTTATTTTAATTTTAACAATTTCAGACTTCTATTTAACAACTGTAATAAAAGATTTTTCTAGCCTCGCCTCTTGAAGCAGTCATACATTTTATTTAACTTTCTTAGGAGATGAAGTTTATGAGAGTGTTTGATGTAAAGTCTTGGGTTCATTAATTAACTAATATGTTAAATCTACCTTTAGCTATTAAAAAACAGCAGTTAGCAAGGTTAGCATTACTAAAAACTGACTGATTTATTTTTCTAAGGCTGCCTACGTATCGTGAGTTCAGACAAAGCTCAGACAAATGTGTCCCTCTCCTCACAGAGTATATAAACCCAAACATGCTTCAATGTTTTCTGAAAGATGAAATAAATTCCCTCGATGAGCCCCTCATATCTACATTATCTCTGACTTTGCTTGTGAACATGGCTAACTCAGATCTTCATTCTGTAGCAGCATTCACACTGAAGAGTGTTGTGAGCGTGACCTCCCAGTGCTTTGGTGTGGTGTGCACAACAATTAGAAAAAGATGGGATTCATAATTTTCCAACCATGCTTTAACTAGTTAAGGCTAGAAACTGACTGAAATAGTTTTCTTTGGAGGTGGTTGCAGATACACATCATTTTTACCTCAGCCTAACCAATCCTAGATATGTTCTGCTAATATTTGTATTATTATGGAATGAGCAGAACAAGATTTTCCTCTAATATAACAACTGTTGCCCCTACTGAAGACTCTTGGCTGAGTCTTCTTTGGTACTTGAACAAGGCATGAGGTCTTCCAC
>NW_015150510.1:1745000-1748428 GCF_000732505.1 Cyprinodon variegatus
CGTGTTCTTTAGACACTTTGTAAAACAGCATGATCCTTTGCATGTTTTATTAAGTCAATTTTGGCTTCCTAATGTTCCCATAAGTGGAACTAACCTTAGATGAGCTGAACAGGCTAGGCTACACTAGCATTTACGTTTAGCAGACTGTGTGCATTCTGTGAACTGAAAATAGTCCTTGTGCACATTTCTAGACATATCTCAAACTGCCATGCTATCATTGGATGGGTTTGCCTTCTATATTTACAAAAACATTAAAAACAAATCTAGTAGGGCGCCTGGAACCTTTTCTTCTCCCACCGCACACATATTAGTGAGGAGGAGAGATCAGCTGAGATGCAGCGGGTAATGGCTGCCAAATATTGTTAATGAAGTCTTGTTAGTTTGGTTTTATTTTAAGAAAAGTTCGGTATCAATATCCTTCGCTGGGGACGGTATATTCCCACCCAGCTGTGCACAGAGGTTTGTAAAAAAAAAATCTGTGGAACAATTAAGAAACAAACAAACATACAGAGTGGCAGTTGTGATAAAAAAACAATACCAAAAAAAAAATCGTCAGATCACGTTTATCAGTTTTTAATTAGGTTTAATGGAATTGTTTTTTATGATCATTTTTATCATTTAAACAATGTAAACCCCCCCCACCCACACCCNCAGGGCTGCTATGCACAAACATTCAGGACTCTGTGGCTGATACCATCCGGACCTGGTGACTTATTACGATTCATATATATTTGACTTTAAGAGACAGTCATGTGAAAGGTGGAGGGAGCAGCACCATCTTCTGATTTGGCTGATAACAAACTCATAGAAGCAGGAGAGTCAATGGGAGAGGAGGGCAGGATGTCCATGTGAATGTGGACAGTTCACTCTATCCAGACCTTCATCTGTCTGATCATCCTTCTGCTTGAAGCCTGTGATCTAAACCCTGGAGATAAAATGTTGAGCGCCCCTAGTGGCTAAATGTTACATAGTGTTAGTTTAACAATGGATAGCAAATGCAAAGAGTGAAAATCAGTGGCGGTTCTAGACAAAATGAACCAGGGGGCCAGGAGGGGGCCAGCTTGTTTTCATGGGGGCACAGAAAAGCATGAAATAAAAAACAGGGCAAGGGGTTTAAATATATTAAGAGAGCGAAGTGAAGTGAAGTGAAATTTCTATTCAGTTATGTTTAATTAAAATTATATTTCTTATTAGGGCAATCATTTAGGAATTTTACATATTTTGGGCTTTATTTAAGTTAAAATGACCGTAGTCTATAAAATCAGAATAACAAATCAAGAAAAAACTATAAATTCAGCTGTAAAAATTAGAGCATTTTTAAAATTTGTTTTGAAAACAACATTTAGCAGATGAAACCTGGGATACTGGGATCTCAATACAACTGAAGCAATCCCCTTATTGTTTTTAAATAATCAGTAAAACATAATTTGTAAAGAAAAAAAAAAGAAATGAAATAGATCCAAAGGGACCTATCAGTAACCATGTCTGTTCCAGTGCATCATTAGAATTTCTTTGAGTATTATGTCTTCAGTGCAGGGGCCATAACAAGGGCCAGGACATGATCTACAGGGGCACCGGCCCCCATTGGCCCCTGTCTAGAACCGCCCATGGTGAAAATGCATGCACTTTACATGATGTTAAGGCATTGCTCCTAAATGCCCAGATGGACCAGTGCCAGTGAATTGTTTGTATCTGTTAGTGTCGGGACTTTTATGGCTGTTCTGAGAAAGCTTATGTCTCAAAATGAGCTTATGAGTCTGATAATAGAATTATTTTACTGTTGACCAATGTCAAATATAGTGCAGTTAAATACTCATCTGTGCTTTGGAGACATTGGTATAATTGCCTCCTGAAGGGTTAGGCACCTTCTCTGTTGTACTCTTATTCTTTTTTATTCTTAGTGTACCTGTTTTCTTTTAATGTATATTGGACCTTGAGTCTGTAATAATAAAATCAATCAAATGCACCAATGAATTAGCAAACACATGCATATTGGCTGATGTCAATAAAAGAAAAAAAGAGCTAATATAGGCGACTGATTTCATGACCAATGGAGGTGAAAATCTTCTGAATCCAGGCACTAGTAGCTCTTCTGATCACAACCTATACCTCTTTAGGGTTCCTAAATTCTTTCCCCTTTCATTTTAATCACTGGTACTGAAATATTCTCTATAAAGCATGTCAACCGCTCCCCAGAACTTTCCTCTGTTCATAACACAACCACATTTGAGCTGTGTTTTCTTACTGAACCAAAGAGACATAAAAAGAAATGTTTCTTTAACAGAAAAAATCCAAGAACGTTTTGATCCTTAGAGGCAAAGTGTTGAAAAAATAGTGATTGAGGCCGTATTACCTCTGCATTTCACCAATCCCCTTGGGGAGCAGTGGGCTGCCATCATGGGGAGCACTCTGGGGTTAAGGGCCTTGCCCAGAGACCCTTTCGGAGTGGGGCTCGAACTCAGAACCTCAGGATTCCAATCTCTATCTCCTAACCACTAGGCCGCCACTCCTCCCTCCTTACCACCACCCTTCCTTACTCTGCAGGTCCAAGGGAGCATCCTGACATCGCAGAGTCATTCATGAACCTTCACGCTCAGGTTGGTGAAATGCACATTAGCTTCCTCAAAAATTCAAGTACCCCAAAAAAAAATGTAATATAACTTCCGAACCTGTGTCCTTCTGACTTTAAGATTCTGAACAGGAGTCCAGATTTGCACCTAACAGCCCAATTCGACGTCAAAACTTTATTTTACTCAGGTGAGCATCATTATAGGTACAGAACTAAAACAGCAGAGCTAACTTTTTAGTTCTTCAAAATGTCTTTTCCACCTAAAAGTCTAAAATCTAGCAGCAGATCTTAGTTATTGTTAAAGTCTGCTAATTAAAAAGGGTTTCTCTTGCTTTTAATCAGGGATCCTGTCCATCAAGTTCCCAGAGACGCCCACAGTTAAAGCTGCCTGCCTGTTCTTTGTAAGCTTTGAACACAAAGTGGGAGACTTTCTCAATCTAGTTCATCACAGGAATTATTTTATTTTCTGCCATTTTACCAACAGACAGAGTTTTTGAGTCGCTGCAAAGACATGCCACCCCTCGTTGATGTGCTGCAGGGGGATGGAAAGATCCTGACAGAGACGGTGCTGCAGGTAGACCATGAAATCCTTCTTGTTGTTCTCATGCCAATAAGGAGGATCCATGTCCTGCGCTGCATTGTTTTGTTTTGCCCCTGTCTCAGGCAGTCGGAGGAGGTTCTTCCCGCAGCCTGACGGAGCACTTCTCTGAGGTTCTGCTCGGTTTGAATAGACAGTGTCCGGCCCTGCTGTCCCAGTGGCTGAGGGAAACCCTGCAGACCCCTGGCTTCCCTTCACCTCATGTCACTATGGAGCAGAAGGACTTGTTCTCTCAGCAGATCCTGAGGTAACCTAACATCC
>NW_015150510.1:1753978-1756644 GCF_000732505.1 Cyprinodon variegatus
TCGTCGGCTGTTGGATCGATGCATCGATACAAAACGATTATTATTTACACCCCTAATAATTACAGGAATGCACATGCGCAAAGGGAACATCGGTCACTAGGAATGAAATGAACTGGACTGGGCGACCATTTTGCCGTACCTTTGTGCATCGTGTTTTACTGAAGACGTTCCAGAAACGAAGCGTCTCGTCCCCGGCTCCTGTAACGATGGCTTCTCCGTCTGGAGACACAGCCTGAGGAGGACAGCGTAAGAGGAGATGACTTTGTGAAAACAGGCAACCGATCAGCAAACCCTGCTGCAAATAACACCTACAGAGATGAAAAGGTGCTAAACTTTGCAGAAATCTACACTGAAGTCCTGTTCAGAATGCAATAATCAAAAACACCAACCTTTCCTGCTAACTTTACTTTTTCTTATTTGCTCATAACACTATAAACCTACCAGATATAAGACTCTGTAGGAGTGTCCTGTCAGCTTGGCCACCTGTGTTAGAGACGGATACTTCCACACCAGGATCTGGTTCTGAGAGTAACCATGGGTGCTAACCTGCACACAAAAAACACAAATAATGAATAAACAGTTTGATTTAACTGGGTGGGAGTTCGGAAATAATCAGATTGATGATGATCAATACAGGTTTTTAATTTAATGAGACTAGGACAGAGGTCATGATTTTCAGCAGCACATCTGATGCTCCCTCCATTA
The DNA here is from genome assembly GCF_000732505.1 of Cyprinodon variegatus. NCBI lineage: Eukaryota > Metazoa > Chordata > Actinopteri > Cyprinodontiformes > Cyprinodontidae > Cyprinodon > Cyprinodon variegatus. The sequence continues at coordinate 1,754,684 of NW_015150510.1, forward strand.
ACCCAAGTTACTTTAACCAGTACAGGAAGTCAGTCATTACTAACATTGCTGTAAAAGTGAAAACCGATCTTAAATTTGACAGCCAGATTCAAGTAACTGAAGACAACTTTATTTCAATTATTTCAATTAAGGCAGTTGGCCAAAATAAAGCACTTTTTTTTTTTAGAGAACATTTAAGGACAGTAATCCTCACTTCAAAAACATTCTAGAAATAAGTAATCATTTCTTACAAATCTTGAGTCTGACCTGCTTTTAATTTAAAAAGATCTCATAAAGAATTGTTAACGTCCTGTAAAAGGTCACACTTCCACAGCTTCTGGTGTTTTAGGAACAGTGAAAAAGGGATATTAGAGAGCTGCTGTATTTGGCGAAACAGAAAAAAAATAAGTCAGTGTATTGGAGAAATCTTTGCTTCATTTTCCTATTAAAAATGTTATGTTTATTTGATCCAATATGCATAAAAAAGGAAGAACTAATCTACTGTTAATTGTTTTCTTGAGAGAAACCATAAAATGCCAAACTCAATTTCAGCAGGTTGAATTTTTTGGAATACACTGATCAAAAATAAACTATAAAATCTCTACATCATACTCTCTATTCCTACAAATCAGCAAAGGTTAACCTGCATAGAAAATAACTAATTCTGAACAGGAAGTGAATCAAGTAAAATGATGAGACATAAAGAGTCAGTACTGTGAACTAAAGCTAAGAGCTGAAACTACTAATGGCAATATTTATTTATTTAATCAGGAAACAAGTTTCTGTGAAAACGATCTTTAATAATCTAACATCTCATTCATCTTTAAACCTAAAGAAATAACTAGATCCTGAGGATGCTAGCATCATCCAGAGCGCGCTTCAGTCTCCTCACCAGTTCGTTGGCATGTTTGGACCAAGCCAGGTTGCAGACCTGCGACCCGGTGTCTGTGCTCTGCAGCGCCTGACCCGTCAGAGTGTTCCAGAACCGCAAGCAGCGGTCAGCTGTGCCGCCACCTGAGGCCAGGAGCCCGTGTTGGTGAGGTGACCAGGCGATAGCCTTCACCGCTGCCAGGTGGTCGCTGTACTGCTGCACAGGGACAAGGCTGGAGCTGTTCCACACCAGTAACTGAACAAAGAGGACAGGAAGAGGAAGACTTTCTGGATGCTGCTGTGTTAAAACCTCAGGGGTTAAAATACTGCTGCAAAGATGAAACAGACCAGCCACCAACCCCAATAAGTGGCTGGTTGATGCTGGCAGTAGACTCTGCTAGTGTCAACTGCTTCTTAAGATGCCTTACCTTGTTGTCGTTGCCTCCAGAAGCCAGGTGCTGGTGGTCCGGAGACCATTTAAGGCCACAGACTTCTTGCCTGTGACCCTGCAGCCTCCGTTCAGCAGAGGGCGGCGTTCGGACGTCCCGCTGTAGGATGACTCTGTCCCGACTACCAGACGAGAGCTGCTCCCCGTTCCACGCCAGCGCGCCTGCAGCAGAAAGATCCCCATGGATCATCATACAATAGATCAGCTGACTGATGAATAGATATATCGTTTTTGATTAAAAAAAACTTTTCAATTATGTCAGAAATTTTGCTGATAATAGGTCTTTCTTTTGGCAAACTGCTTGTTTTAGTGTCTGTGTACTATAGCTCTAGGTAAAGATTGGATTACCAGATTAGTTTACAATTATTTCAATAATAGATTAATCCAATAAAAAATGTGAATTAGAATAGGGAGATTGAATTGATTGAAATATTGTTTTAATCCAACTAGAGGGGTGGTTTATGCCCGCTGACCATCCCATTAGCATACATGCTAATGCTAGTAAGGATTAGCTTAGTCTAAATGAAGCAAGCTAAGCTGAATGCTCTTGTTCATCCAACTTACATGTGATGCATTTCTGCTTTGAGTGATGAGATACTATTCAAAATATTCTGACTGCCATGTTTACATGATTTATTGTTAATCTGATAGACCGTTTTATTCA
>NW_015150510.1:1758837-1761158 GCF_000732505.1 Cyprinodon variegatus
AAATGACTACCACCTTTCATTTTGCTCATCATTACCCAATTTGCACAAACACTGTCACTGTCTGCTTGAGTTTATTTCACTAAAATGGCAGAACAACGGTGCACCTTAAATTATTGTTCTAAGAAATTTTACACTTAAAAAAACTTACAAAAGATTTTATTATACACACCAACCATTAATAATTTCAAGGGAATTTAAAAGGAGAAAAAAAGAAAAACAGTTGCAAAAAAAAAACAAAACACTGATTTTATTACAAACTGTACTTCTGCACTCCACCAGTAGGTGGTGACATGTTTACATGAAGCCTCATGAACTGTGGGGATCGTTGAAGCAATTTGGCCAAACGGTTCAATGCCTCATGAGGCTTCATCTCACCATCACTACTTATAAATAATATGCACTAGCTGTGTGTGTGTGTGAATGGTTGTTTGTCCTATGTGTCTCTGTGTTGCCCTGCGATGGACTGGCGACCTGTCCAGGGTAAACCCCGCCTCTTGCCCGTAGACAGCTGGATATAGGTGCCAGCACCCCTCGCAACCCTGCTTGGGATAAGCGTGATGGAAAATGGATGGATAATATGCACTTGAAATAAGACAATGTAAATGTTTTTTCTTATTTTAAATGTAAATCAGCTCGTCCCATTGGCTAAGTTTCTCTTACCTCCTAAATTCAAGACAAAAGGCACTTATTTTAAGAAAAAAATACTTTGATTTTTTTGTATTGCAACTTGATGGCAAATTTATCATGACTGGGATTGAACCAATGAGCAGATTTAACACACCGATGCGTGTCTCGTTAAGTAAGTGTTAACTATGTACAGGAATCAGTAGAATCCAAGGGTTAGCAAACTGATATCGGGCACCATGTGGCTCAGATCTCAACCCCCCAAAAGGACAACAACAAAAAAGATCTTTCAAGGTTATTAACTTTTTTAAATTGGAAAACTTTAATTGATTTATAGGACCTGTGGCAATCCTTTATTAATAGTGCAGCTCTTAAAAATCCATACGGTTTATCTTAAGGTGATACGGAGTGTTTCTCATACTTAAAGCCCTGCTGTGCTTCTTAAGGTGTGACTGACCTACTCGGGCTGAATGGCCCTCCAGACAGGTCAGCTTCCTTCCTCCAGCTGCGTCCCAGATCTGAACGTAACCCTTGTGGGTCCCAACAGCCACCAGGCTTCCCTGTGCAAAAATAAAAATCAGTTTCTTTTGTGTCTGGAGTGGATCTAAAAAAAACAGACTGATATCTCCAGGAGCCTCACCCTTTCATTCCAACAAACAGATGTGACGGAGTCCCCATCCACCGAGAGGTCGCATAACCTCGTCACCTGTCGGGATCAGAAGGAAGAAATCACATCAATCATGTGAGTTAAGAAGACAAAAAGACCCAAAGCAGTCAGAGGAGCCTTACAGCATTCACATGCATTGATATTCATCCTGTTTGGTCACATGAGTGCAACCTGTACAATTTAAAGAGCCAATTTTGACTTCCTTCCAGCTAAAAAAAAACTTGACTAGAGCTGCCAACATTACATGAGCTCGTAACAACAAAAAAAATTAATAAATAAAAAAAATAAAAAATATATATAAATAAAACTAATAAATATCTACCACAGGAGATTTGGCCTTTTTAAAAAAAACCATAATGATACAGTGAACTTTAGGTCTTAAAATAAAGGAAACAACTTGAAAAAGAAAAATCCGATACTTTTGCGAAATTATGTTTAAAAAAACAAAAACTTTTCCACCTTAAAAAAAGGACAAAAAATATATTTTATCATAATTAGTCAATAAAATTTTATGAATTGGCAAGAAAAAAAAAAAATACTTCAGTTCTAATAAAACATATTTAGAGTTGCAAACATTACATGACATAAAAAAAAAAAAGGAAAATAAATTAAAAAATATCTGATATATTTACATTTAGGTTAAAAAAAATCCTACTTAAAAAAAAGAACAAAACATATTAATGTTATAATTACACTCAATTTATTTTGTGATGAAAAAGTTGACTTCAGTCCAGCGTTTTTATAGCAGCAAACATCACTTGAGTTTTTTTTTTTTTTTTTTTTAAGAAAAAAACCTTTTTCCATCATCAAATATTTATAACAGGTTGCTAATATTTTGAGAAAGGCATGTAAAAAAAAAAGTAAGTTTCTGTAATAATTCACTTTAATTAGGTGCGATTAGGCAGTGGGGAAAACTACGGTGGCCCTGAAGTGCAAACTGCAACTACAAATCTAAAAGCGCAACTACATTAAGAAAAACACAATTACATTAACCTACCGGAAAAGGTAGGTACCAGTGGGAAACATGAGA
>NW_015150510.1:1762244-1764616 GCF_000732505.1 Cyprinodon variegatus
TCTCATGTTTCCCACTGGTACCTACCTTTTCCGGTAGGTTAATGTAATTGTGTTTTTCTTAATGTAGTTGCGCTTTTAGATTTGTAGTTGCAGTTTTCACTTCAGGGCCACCGTAGAAAACGCTAAAACATGCATTTGTTGCCTGTTATGTATTAAGGCTAGTATTTTCCCAAGCAGTTAGCTCCTCCGTCAGTATAGAAAGTAATCATCTTCATTATGAACGCAACAAAGATTTGGGAATGAAATGGGAGCAAACAGACAGAGAGGAATCTTCTTACAGATAGCTCTGTCACTGTGCATTTAGGATTTCCTTGATCTAAGTTTAAGATAATGGCTGGAGTCAGAAGTCTCCTCATGTGGAAACGTGTGTGATGTCATGATGTAACAGGCCGTGTGTGTAAAATGCTTCTTTAACTGGTATGTGGGCCACCTTTCTAAAGAAGCCAGCCCGGTGGTCAGCGCTGCCATCTGTAACATGAGCCATTTCTCTGCTCCGAGTTTAAAAACAATTTCTGCAAAAACACTTTTATCATGTCTCATAGTTATTTAATATATATACATTATGAAGTGCTGTTTAATTTTATTCCAAGTGATCTCTTCCCAGGAAAGAATCATGGAGAGAAAGCTTAGAGATGTAAACAAAAAGCTTTCCATTACACCGCTAAGTGTGTTTTATATGTCTTGATGTTGTATCTAAAAGGGCTTTTAATCTCTGTGTCTGTTTCGCCTCCTAAACCAGGAAGAGATTCTTCCCTACTGAAGTACAAACATCAGCATTTCACAGAGTCTGTGTTAATCAATGTTAGTATTCTGCATGTAGATCAAACAGGTTTGAATTTAGTTTCCTCTGACCTGAGCCCAATTTTTGTTTATTATTTAAAAGGCTTTCTGTGTGTAGGTCACAGCAAACTGCATAGCAATCTTTTATGGTATTCTTATGATAATGATCTAATTGCATCAATTTAAGAGAATCCATTTAATTGGAGGTTTAATTCAAGGATGATCAGATCACTAGGGAGTTGTTGTTTCTTCACTGGTGGGGAAATACGTAAAGGATCTCCCTATCTAAACAAATGTGAAATAACCTGGCTGGTGCAGGCACTCCACAGGTAGACGCAGGCTCCCAGCCCCACGCTCAGCAGGTTTCCCGCCGACCAGTCCACCAGATTGAGGTAGAAGTCGTCCTGCAGCTCCGGAGCATCCAGCACTTTGAAGGGGATCTTGGAGATCTTTCGCGCTGGCTTGCGAGGCGAACGGAGCAGCTTGTGACTTTAGGAATCCATTGAAAGTTTAAACAAAAAGAAACGGAAAAGGAGAAAAAAAAAAAAGAAGTAACTATTTTGAGCCGAACAACACATCTGTACAGGTTTTAGTGGGACGTTTTATACCTCTTGTTGCTGAGCGGAGAGAGGGAGAAGGGGGACACTTCATTACTGCGATCGCAAGGCACTCTCTTTGTGTGGACAGTGTACTGCAGAGATGAGGCACAGGAAGCAGAACCTTGTTGGATGAAGCTGAACAGAAGCTGTTATTCTTAGCTAAAACAAACCAAAATAATGATCAGCCTACATACGATTAACCCAAATATACATTTTTCTGTCCACAGAACCATAGATTTGGAAGAGTAGACAGACTTTACCACTTCAACGCTAGCTTTAGTAAATCTAAGCAGCTTTATCTACTGAAAACCTCATAAATAATCATCTGCACCCTAAAGAGGCTGTAAGAGTCTTGAGCTAGAACGTCATGCCGCCGGTCGTCCGCGTGAGGCTCTGCCACAGTCTCTATCCTAGCGCCCAACAATTCGTTCCTCAGCAGGGCGGCGTACGCTGCGGCATCTATGGAGGTGAGACAATTAAGGTGGTGAACCCAGAAGGAGATCCAGCTTGATTATTAAAAACCAGCAGAACTCCTGACCTTTGCTGGAGTCTGAACTGGCATCCTTTGCTTTGTGGTTCTGAGCAGGAGAGCGGCAGTTCTCCTGCGGAGAGAGAGAAAAACGATGCATCTGCTGCTGCATGGAACCCTTTTGTTTCTTTAAAGAACAGCTCACACAGTGGGTGCAAATCTCTCACGTTGGCATAGTGGAAGTTGATGCTCCAGTTGCTTCCGGCGCGGGTGGGAATGAAACGGTCCCCTGATTTTACGCTGGCAGGGCTGCAGGCAGCACCTAAGCTCTAGGAGGAAAACAACCAATCCTGCACGGTTACTACACATACATGAGGACAGGATTATTTCATGACCTTTATAGATTTTATAGACTTAGTGAAGATGGAAAGATAAACAGATGAAGGGTTAAAATATCTGCAGATCTTTAATATATATATATATATATATATATATATATATATATATATATATATATATATATA
>NW_015150510.1:1767181-1768361 GCF_000732505.1 Cyprinodon variegatus
GGGGGGGGGGGTCCCTCCTCACCTTGGTCAAACGGCCCTCCGTGGGCAGGTTCTGGTGGTTGATCTGCCTCAGCAACCGTCTCTCATACTCTTGGTCCATCTGCTCAGGGCCGCGGGGGGCCCCTTCCCGCCCCCCTTTTACACCTCCGCTCCCTCCCGGTGAGGAAATCCGCAGAGGATCTCCATATCTAAACAAAAACACGAACAAACCCGGAGAAACGGACATCTTTAAAAAGCTAGGATGACAAGCGGCCCGGTTAGCCTGATGTGTTCATGCTGAATGGGCTCGCAGGGTTTAAACCCCCCGTCGCCATTATTATTATAATTTTTATTTTAAACCAAGCGGCTAATAAAGGGAGACATCTCTGAAACGTTTCAGGATGTGCCAAAAAAGGAAAGCCGCACCGTTGTCATGGCATCTTATGCTCGCGCTCACATATAAACCGTTTTCATCTCTTCAACTAATAATGAATCCATCCAGCCGAATGGCTGCGTGTTTCACCGACCTGTCAGTGTCTCAGGTGACCAGGGCGGCTGACATCTTCTGCGGAAAAGATCAGCTCCGCGGTGGGATTTGCTCTTATTCCGTGGAAAACCTACAGCGGTACGGTCAGACGCCAACGCGACTCCCCCTGTGTTGTTTATGTTCGCGACAAAGATGGCGTCCGCGTCAGCTGGAGCAGAAATTCTTTGGTTTGAGTTGACTTCTGCTGCTCTGAGCAGTCAGCACTGGAGATGACGCAACAGCGACACCAGCTGGTGACTTCTACTCATTGCTGTTAAAAACGAGGCTACTGTCTGTGTGTTATTTTTAAAATGCTGGTGAATATTCTCAGTTATGCAGAAGAGGATTAGGGCCACTGGAAAAAAAAAAAAGTTAACTGATTTTTTAAATTTTATTTCACTATAATATTGGGAAAAAAGTCAGGCTTTTGACTTTTTTTTTCTCAGAATTCATACTTTAATCTCAGAATTCATGCTTTTATCTCAGAATTCTGACTTTTCTCTCAAAATTCTCACTTTAATCTCAGAATTCTGACTTTTTTCTCAGAATTCTGACTTTAATTCCACAATTCTGACTTTTTTCTCAGGATTCTGACTTTCATCTCACAATTCTGACTTTTTTTCTCAGAATTCTGACTTTAATCCCACAATTCTGACTTTTTTTCTCAGAATTCTG
>NW_015150510.1:1768661-1788456 GCF_000732505.1 Cyprinodon variegatus
TTTAATTCCACAATTCTGACTTTTTTCTCAGGATTCTGACTTTCATCTCACAATTCTGACTTTTTTTCTCAGAATTCTGACTTTAATCCCACAATTCTGACTTTTTTTCTCAGAATTCTGACTTTAATCTCACAATTCTGACATGCAAATTGAACCAAGTTCAATTTAGAATAGAATAGAATAAAATAGAAAATCCCTTTATGGTCCCACAATGGGCAAATACTAGTTTTTACAGCAGCATAAAGATTATAGAAAAGTTGGTCACACAAATGTGGACCTTAAAAAATATATAAGAATAATATAATAGTGAAGAGTTAAAAGATAAACAATAAAATACTGTAATGTAAAATATTTTAACAATATAAACACTGTGCACCTGGAGAATAAAATAATAAAACCAGTTGCATGTTTTCTAAGCCATAACAAGGCTTTTGTTGGGTGATTCTATAAAGCCTCTATAAAGCTTTCTAGATGGGGAGCAAAACGTCTTCAAACTTGGAGGAAAAAAATGTCCAGTGGTTTTGTTTTTTTAACTTTTTTCCTTTCTTTTCAGTATGGCCACATGGTGTCGCTGTTGTAACATGGAATAATATTAATAAAAAAGTTTCTTAGCTAAAACAGCCCACTTTATGGACCGAAGATGATTTAAATGAAAGTACAAGTATTAATTAAAGTTGATGTATTTCTTAAAAAAAATACACATGTGATGTTATATTCTAAAGCCATTAAAACTTATCAGAATCAGAATCAGAATCAGAATCAAGTTTATTGCCAAGTAGGTTTGCACTTACAAGGAATTTGACTTGGTGTTGTTGGTGCAGACAAAAAACAAAACAATGTTAAAAAAACAAAATTATATTTATGATTCAGCCTTTAAAAAAAACTGAATTATAAATACAGCATCAACAATTTAATAGGAGTATAAACTAATCTGTGAAGGCCTTAGAAGTGTATGGCCAGGCAAACATTATTTGAAGAAAAGTTGACTGTAGTCTGCAGTTCATGTGGGAGAATCTATGAATATTTGCATAATGTGCTCTACATGTCCGACCTTTATAGAAAAGTGACAAAAGAAACCAATTTTTAAAGAGAGATATTTTGCAGTATGTGGCTCAACACCGACGGTACAGCAAACCTATGGTGCTCTGATCACAAAAACCAGGTTTCAATTTTCTGACAACAAAAAAAAAATATGATTGAAACATTGAAAATACTGACAAAATGTGGAAAAGTTTAAGTTTATACATGTATTACACATAAAAATACCCCACTGTGTCAAAGCCAAGCTTCACACCTGGATAGTATTTTTCCCATTATAGTTAAATTGGATTAAAAGTTAAGGTTGAAAAAAAAAAAAGAAATAGGAGAAAACAAAAGATTTCCAGACCTCCTGAAACCATAAAAATCTGCCTGACAATACTTTGCGCCCCATGTGCCCAACATCAAAAGCTGGTCTTTAAAACAGATAGTCTAAGAACTGATAACACATGCTGGCTTAATGGCTCCCTTGTGAATTTCACATCAAAGTAAACCAAGATCTTACGTTAGCACTTTATGATGTTAAAACGTTAAATTCCCCAACTGGTATCTCTGGGGGGCTCATTTGGCCAAATGAAACAGATAAAAAAAAAAAATAAAATCACTCTTTGAACTTTCTCGGGTAAACCGGTCAACACATCAGGGGGGAAAAAAAGTGAGGAAGACGTAAACAGAGACAGCAGAGCTGACCTGTTGTTGCTAGGATATTATTGAGACATGGTTGAGTAGAGGCAAGGCATGGCATCTTGGTGGCAGCCTGAGCTGCACGTAGGCTCGGCGGTCATGTTACCCTCTGACAAGCAAAACACTGTGCCAGCAGGAACATGTCAGCAGACCTGACTTTCCACACTCTTCATAGATTGTACTTGATTATTCTCTATCTTTTGATTTTACTCTGTAAATGTTTTTTTTTTTTGGAAGTCAGTCCTGCGTTTTTGACCAGAAGTATTTCCTTCTTCTCTCTCCTAATATAAAGAACCTTCCGCACAGATTCATCAGACAGAAAAGAAAACAAGAAATCAATTTATTGATATGTTTTAAATACAGTACCAGCAAAATAAAATTAAAAGGTATAATAATAAATTGGATCGTTGTCCTGTTTATTCATAGGCGATGATATACTAAAGTCGACGGATTTTTATCTATAGTAGTATTTCATGGTGACTTGCTTTCTCACAGGGTTCCCAAGGACTTATCAGAGAAAAAGGCCCTCAGCATCACAGGTCCTCTGCCATACTTAACAACAGGTATGAAGTGTGCTTTCAGATGTTTATCCTTTGTCTCATGACAGTCCTCACGTAAAAGGTTTAACCACACACATACACACACATGTACATATGCACACATGCACAAAACAAAAACAAAACAACAACATTTCAATCTTATCAGACTAAATTACTCTGTTCCGGTTAAAGTCTTATTAAACTGATCAAACGCCAAATGTTACGTTTTCTGTTTCTGGAATCCCTTTTAAACTGATGTATAAATGTTGTTGAGATCAGCAGAGTTTCTGAAAAAAGTATAGATTTTAAAAAAATCTTGCACACACACAGACACACTTTGGACATAAATCTCCCCAAATAATTGTACCCATATTAAAATTTTCTTTTCTGTTTGCATTTATTCAATTCCATTCAATTCAGTTTATTTCTATAGCGCCAATTCACAACACAAGTCATCTTAAGTCACTTTACAGTTCACCAGAGCGTCCAGTCAAATTGATTCAAAGTTTTCTATCTAAGGAAAACCAGCTGATTGCATCGACTCATTGACTCCCTCACACTAAGCATGCTTGTAGTGACAGTGGAGAGGAAAAACTCCCTTTTAACAGGAAGAAACCTCCAGCAAAACCAGGCTCAGTGAGAGGGGACATCTGCCGAGACCGACGGGGGATCAAGGAGACAGAAGCAGAGACACAAAAAGCAGCTGTAAAAGGCGGCCCCGTCCAGGAAACACACAGCCAGGCAGACGAGCTCCGAGCCAGCTCCCATTTCATAGGATGAAGAGAGCACATCCAGCGATTCACAATCAGAGAAACAGGACTACACTGAAAAAACAGGCCGATCTCCAACATCTATAAACAAGGGTGTCGATGGTAGCAGCACAGCTGATAATTCTCTCTAGGAAGGTGCCACAGCCAAACAGGAACAGACGAGGCGAAGCTACTGTGAGAAAAAGCGAGAAAAGGATTATAAAAGCGTAAATCGCTGCCTGTTTGTGATTGGTCATTCATCACTGAGTAAGACAGTTTTAATTTTGAGGAGTCCACCGTGGCTAACTGACATAGCCACATTATTGTGTGCTGCTACCTGGTGACTATGGAAACTACTGGATTGTCCAAAGAATGTCCATTATATTTTATATTTCTATATCAGTTATTTAACTTTAAGAATATAAACATATTATGTACTTCTTTCTGGTGGATATGGATCAGTGTTAAACGTACACAGTCATTTTTTATGCCTACTGTACCCAAAAGACCAAAATCCAGTTGATCATGATAAAGTAAAGCCGTATACTCCAAACGTCTGTTCTGATAGTGCTTTAACAGAGGTGGATAATCTTGATCAGGAAAGTTAAATTCCTGCTTTTCCTTCATCCTGTTCACTTAACTAGGTGATTAGTCCCTCAGGTGATTAGTCTGCATTGTGGAGCTGGAAATGGAAGAGGTTGGAACTGATCTCTGTACAGGTCTTTTACTTTCTGGACCTGGATTATGCTTTTAAGCCTAAATAGAACCTCAGCAGTAGGTGCGGTCAGCTGAGCTAAACAGATCTTGCACAATCTGGTGTCAATATCGCTGAACTACCAGAAAAGCCGGATGGTGGCCTTTAACCCAAATACTAAATAAGTCCAGACTGTGTTGTAATGCCTCATTTAGAAACAAGAGCCCAATAAAAAATGCAATAAAAAAAATCTATTTTATTACAGGATCTGCCGTTTTTGCACTTTTCGAGCTGATTCTCCAGTCATTAAATCCGGCCGAGTTTAAGCCTCACCGTGCGTCTTGTGTCATGTAGTATACCAGGGTGTACCGAGGGGCGACCAGGAAGCGTCAGGTTGGAAGAAAATCAAACATGTTTCAAATTCAGTCGACCCTCGTTAGGTGTTCATGGGCAAATCCTCCTGTTGGACTACGAGCGTCTACGAGCCAATGTCCCCGAACCTCGCACCCTCCGCATGTGTAAACAAGGGAATTCTTCTTCTTCTTCTTCAAAATTGACGAGTCTGACCGGCGTCATCTCTTGCCGCTGAGTCTGATGTGTGGTTTTTGGTTTTCACGACATAAATCATGTGCTGTGAGCTTTTAAACCCAGCGGTTTCGCCTATTGTTTGGGCTGTAGCCGAGTACAACGATTAAAAAGATCATACAGTGTATGATGGCCTTTAGTAAATGGAGCCATGTTTGTGTTGAAATCAGTGACAGTTCTAGAAGTTTACCATGGAGGTCAGAGTCGGGCCAACGAATAAAATAAAACAGACAAAAAACAAAACAAGACCGGACTGAGCAGAAGGAAACAGTGATCCTGTATCACCACAACAGAAAAGCCTTAATTTTAAAATCATTGATAAAGTAAAGCTATGTAGATTTAAAAAAAAATGTGTGATTTGTCTATTGTAAAGGTAAAACATGCAATTCATCCAAGGGACCAATAAGTTACAGTTCCTGTGCCAGCTCACGTCATTATACGAAATTGATTTACTATTATGGGTTTAGTAGAGGGACCACAATGGGAGCCAGGGCAAGGTCTACAAGGGCACTGGCCCCTGTTGCCCCCTGTCTAGAAACACCCATGGTTGAAATGCTACAGAGTTGAGTGACTTACGACTGAAGTAGAGCAGGAAGCTGATTCACTGAGGGAAAGTTCTGAGTGCAAACCGGGAAAACAGAACAGAAAAGAGTTTATAACAGCATTTTGTGAACTCAAAAACAGATAGAAATATGAAACATTAACTTAAAACTCTATAGATAATGACAAAATCATGGATGTGAGTCAAACATCTCTTCATAACCTGCTGCAGTTTTTAAAATTGTTTCATTTAATTGCTTATATTATTACCATTGGTTAGAGAGAACTGTCCTATCAGAGTATAAAACAGATATAGTTGTGAGTCCTCCATCCTTTCTATTTAATTCTGCTTTCAATAAGAATTCATGCCCCTTGTGTTTGCAGCTTTCCTATTCCAACCAGAAGCATTAATATATTCTAATGGAAGACTTTTTAGTTATCAGGCTCTTCTCCTTTGGAACAAAATACCGGTAAGTCCATGAGGCACACATACTTTCTACTTTTAAAGCATTCAGGTGATTCAGGTTACCCTGAGCTATCTCTATAATTATGCTACTATAGGCGCAGACTGCTGGAGGACATAGGGAATACTTCATCTTTCTGCTTTAATTTATCTCTGTTCTTTAAGTCTGTATAGTTGTTAGTTCAACCTCCAACTTTATGTTTTCTCTCATTTTTCTCTTCATAGTTGCTTCTTTTGGCCTTGATGGAAATATCTGGGCTGCTGTCATCAATACCTTCAATTATAGATGAAAGGGTTGGGCCTTTCTCTCTGTGCTTAGTCCTGTTACTTTCCTAGACATAGCTAAAGAGCTCGTTTTTTTGGGGGGGGGGACTAACTATATATGATGTCTCACATTCCTTGTAAAATGAAAACTGGCTCAGAACTTTTTTTTAAACTGTTTCTTTCCTTGACAGAGCCACCTATGGAGCTAGTAGATGTGAGGGGTTGCCGATGGGACTGAGTCAACAATGCAATGCAAGAAAATGTCTACTGCCTCCACATGCTCATCCAGGAGGAGAAAAATCCTGCAAAGTCAATGACTGTTGGTTTTCCTTAGATAGCAAACTTTAACCAATCTGGTTGAATTTTCTCTGTAAAATGACTTTTTTTTTTCTTCAAATGAAAATCAGAACCACTTTTTGTTGCAAATCCAAATCTTTAGCAGCCTGGATACTATTTTTCTCACTTCTTACCTTTTGTTTTCTTTAGAAGGGATTCCTTTGTCTTCTTTACATTCCTCTTTGTTCTCTATTTTTCTTCTAAATAAACTGTGAGAACTGCTGGATTCACAGTGATAATGAATAAATAACTTTGTTTAATGATTAGGTGACTTGAAAGGAACATGCTTTTTTGTAGGGTATGACAGAAAACCGACTGAAACCAGAATATTATTTGTAAAAAAAAAAACTGGAAAGCCATGTGGGTCCTTTTTTGTTGTTGTTCTTGTTTTGTTTCCCCACACAAAGTCCTATTACACACTTTAAAGACTGTGGTTGTAAACATGATGGAAAATGTAGACATGGCAATTTAGAAAACACACCAGAAGTAGGATATTTTGGATGTTTCTTCCATTGAAAATATGAGTATTTTTCCTCAAAATGCCATGTCAGACATCGAGAAGATATTTCTTTTTTCTATTATTCAACAAAAAGGGCTGAAAACACCAGGATTATTTACAAGAAACCCGTCTGACCGTTTTCCTTTTATCATTCTGAGCCACAACAGGCACCCTTATCTGCATCCCCCATCACCCCCACGCGGGGCAACGACTCAGAGGCCCGATGTTGACATGGAGACCAGCGCGTGCTGGAGTTGTTGCTGTTGGTGGCAGGGGTCAGGGGTGGAGGGGGGGAAATGCTGCAGCCTTATCATTCCTGTAATACAGTCCAGCCCAGAGGAAGCTGGGTCAGTGTTTTCAGGCTGCAATGCTGTCAGGTCCTTACTGGAATCAACAACAGAACAATAATAGCACGCTGACTCATCTCTGGGCATTTATAATGACTAGAAGAAAAATTTTTCAGAATGATGGATAATAATAATTTAAAGGAACGGGTAAAGAAACAACTGTTTTCTTGGTAATACTGTGGGTGTGTAGAGCAAGCTCAGCATTTTTCCAGGTAAACAGGAGTCAGAGAGAGGTGTAGTTGCTTGAAAGGTTGAAGCTAGTTTTTCATACACTCAGGTCAGGAAAATACAGCTGGAGGCTTTTACAGTAAAGAAAAACAACCAGCTTATCTTCAAAACATGTTCATCTCGTTGCGTGACAAAGCAGACACTCACACAGAGCCAGTTGAGGCAACAAGCTGCTCTGAAGGCATCTTTAAAACCAGGATTATATTTTTAGGTCCTTTTCTGAATCACTAAATCAGCTCCTGGGTGTTTTAAAGAAAAGCAAAAGGCCCCAACAGCGAAGATCTCCGGTCCGATGGGTGACCTTTGATAGCATCAGGAGTTTACACCATGCAGCCGTGAGAGCACTTTGTTTATCTCACCCTTCTGAATGTGGTGTTTTTGATGTATTCACATTGCGTAGGCCCCCCTCTCAGTTTCTTTTCGCTTTGCCGCAGACCTTGCCACTGCAACGCATGACGAGCACCTCCTCCCACGCTCCATCTCACGCTCTCACTCTCAGAGACGGCTGCAGAGCTGCGTGTGCTGCTCGCCTTACTCTCTCTCTCTCTCTCTTTGGTGTCAAACGAGGACAAGTATTGATCGGGGCAAAAATCGAGACTGACATGTGGAATAAACGTGGGTGAAATAGTCCATCATTTCCACATTCATACTGCAAAAACCTGTTTATGAGTTAAATATGAAAAGAGGTGATTTAATAAAATCAGGTTGCAATCTAGCTTTAATGATACATCTGATTTATTTTTTTTTTTTCAGGATAAAAGACGAGGTTTCACAGGTGACTTTGGGTTACTGGTTTTGTTGTGTGTTTGGAATCATTGTCCCATTGAGAAACCCTCGATTTAAAGCCAAGTTTAATCATTCAGGGCTCTTCCTTTTTTCATCATTGTCACTCAGCTCCAAATGCCCTAAAACAGGGGTCACCAACGTGGTGCCCGTGGGCATCAAGGGGCCCTCAAGGACAACATGGGGTGCCCTCAGCATCTTTTTAAAAACAAAACAATTCACCAGTGGACTAAATCTGAAATGTTATTTTTTACTGAAGCTCTTATTTTGAAGCATTTATGAAGCATTTTATCACATCAATAAATTAGAACATTTGAGGATTTATATGGATTTCATAATGAGAATATCTAAAAGCAAATAAAAAATGAAAAGAAACAATAGAAATATGTTTATTATCTATGAAGTTCAGGTGAACGCCGACTCCTCTAGTTCATGGGTCAGTATTGGTAGCCCGTCCTATGACTCAGTACCCATAAAGTAGCCCTCAGCCTTAAAAAAAATGGTTCTGATGTAATGTTAATAAACAAAGCCACCTTTGTCTCATTGAAACTGCTTAATTTGAGAAATTTATGTGAGGATCAAATCCCCAAATGACTTCTTTATTTTGAACTTATTAGAGACTCGCTGCAGAAGGTCCCATTTTCCATTCAGCTCACCGCAACGAGACGGCGATGATCATACATCACATCCAATTTTATACAATAGTCAACAAGTGTAAAAAATGACAATGATTGCTTATGAAATGGTGGGAGGGGGAATCCCTTGATGAGGCTTTCCGACCCTATCTTGGTGGAGCTGAGCTTTACTTCATCTCTGCAGGGTTAATCTTTATCCCTTCATATCAGATGGCTCCTTATTATATACAGTTAATTGATGTCACAAATGATTTTTCTTTATCATTAGCAGATAGTTTGATGACATATGGGGCTGAGAGCCTGCGTCAGAGTGGGTGCATATCAAACTAGCTAAGAATTAGGTCACCCCGCATCAGAGCTGACTGCTGTCTTATCTATGTCTGCAAGATCTGTGGCAGGCAGATATTTTATTCAAGAGTTTTTTGCTTTGCCATTTGTCATGCAAAACATTGTTGGGGACCGTATAGCTTTTAGCAGCAACTAGGTACGTCAGGAGGTCTCCATTCTAACTACACTGGCGCTTTCTGGTGCTAGCTGCTTCCTAACTGCCAGCACAGGGGTTGACGTTAAGGATTTTTACCACTTGCACTTTGGGCAAGTAACTTTCACATTTCATTTGCCCAGAAACCATTTTTACTTGCACAGTATAATGTTTGATAAATATAGTTCCTAATATTCATTTTTGTGTATATATAAATGAAACAGATTTTTTAAGTTTCCAGGTTCCTGGTGTGTATATGCATGCGTCAGATAATGAACTCAGGCCTACATTACTGTGTTAACATGCTTTTCAATCCTTCCTGCACATTCTTTTCAAACTAAACTTTGCTTTAAACTGTTTTGTGCTTGGAAAAATATAAATAAACTTAAGATAAATCACACAACAGAAGTCAATGTCCCAAATGAATAACTTTAATTTTAGTCACGGTATGTTTATAGAAGATAATACTATTAATATAATGTGACTTTTCTAGAGAATCATTATACATAGTTATTTTATACAGGGTTTCCACAGTCTTACATAATTTCAGAATTCCCTGACTTTTAACTGACTCAGGATTAGTTTTCCCTGACAAATTAAATGCAGCAACAAGACAATAATAATAACATAACAGGTCACCAATTTAACATGTTTAGCTCTATAACATTTAAATGCACCTCTCCAATGTCTAAGAGAAAAAAATGTAATGAAAATTTTTTAATGTATGACCTGCATCACTGTACAGAAGACTGCCATATGATAGCCATATTTACACTGTGCGCCTGGCGTACAATTATGCCAATTTTCCTAATCCCTGGCCGATAATTTTTAATCTAGGGTTATCTGGGTGGTGGGAAAAATGGGTGGTGGGTGTGTTACTCTACTTACATGTTTTTGCCTTGTTGTTTTTTAGCCTGCCAAGTCGAAAAAAATTTGTCTGATTCGCACCAATACCAGACAAAGATCACGCCATCTGGCGGAAAATCTCACGGCTTTTTCAAATCACACGAGAATGTGTGTCTTGTGGGTCCTTTTTTAAGCGAATGTCGGTGATTTAAAACTAATTTTGAGTGATAAATAATTTTTTTTGCGATGATTGCACTTGCCCGCGGGCAAATGCAAAAAAATGTGTACTCTCCCGACAATAAAAACTACTTGCCCCGGGCGATTGGGCAATGGTCAACATCGAGCCCTGCAGCACTATTCGGACAGCCCTTATGGTGACTGTGGATGCACTTCTGCCATGGCTTATCTGTCCTTACCGATTTGAGATATTTGCAAAGGTCAACTATTTAGTGTTAAGGCCAGTTTATGCAGTTGCATAGCCTCTGCAACCGTCAAATGCTGACTATGCGTCGGACGGTTGTAAACGTGCGCAGACCTCAAACAGAGGTGTGCAGACAAAAAGTAGCTGTGATTGTTCCTTGGTAAGCCTTTCCAGCTGTCTGTTTGGTCATCCGCAGAAGTTCTCACGAATTCTCGAATAGGCTCCTCCTTGCACTTTGGCTGGAAACTGCTGTGTGTCCCTAGAACTTCTAGACCACAGAAGTATACCAGCAAAACTGGTTCACAACCAGACCCAAGCAACATTTGAAACATAATATACTCAAGCAACAGAAACATCTTTGAAGTTGTAGCTTTTTTTGACATTTTTGCAAGAAATTTTTGCAAAGACAGCCCATGATTAATGAATACAATCCTTCCATGACAGCACATATACAGTATATATTGTTCATCAAAGAATTATGTTAAGAAAATAAGTAAAAGTCAATGCTAATTATTTATATCATGGCCGGCTAAATGTCACAAACTACACTGCTAAACACTAAGTGTTTAGCTTTCCATTTATGTGTTTCTGTGTCAGTAAGCCAGAGTGTCTAAATGAGTCAGAGATCCTGTTTTTTCTTGTTTTTGAGGCCGCTGCATTCATTTGGCTGCAAGATCCCAGGAGAGTTAGAACAAATATCCAACACAGTGTTTTGATGGCTAGTTTTTAAATGAGATTTGACTCCAACTAGTACTTTACACACAGACTAATATGCTGCAGTCCACTTATGCTGTAATTATGATTGTGCTGTCATGTTTTGATGCTGCGATGAAGAACCAAACACGAGAAGGAGCAGACAACACATGGCTGGCTGACACAATAAAAGGGATGATTTGATTTTATTTTACTATGGAAATAAAAACTTTGATTTTATAGATGTAGAGCATTAGAAACAGAAATTCAAAGTGACAACATGGTGGAAAACAAAAGCTACGGGTTGACACTGGGAGCACTCCCACCTCAGTAACCTAAAATCTGTACTCTAGCAATCATTTCTAAACAGGTTTTGAAGAGTTATAGCTGTTTTTATTTCTGTTTTGTATTTTTCACTGTAAAATTCGTATTGGTGTCTTTTTATGGACAGCAGATGAAAAACAGCCTTTTGGCTAATTGTGGTGCATTTGCATGAATGCTTATTAATGCAAATTATCCGTGTCAAATAAATAAATAAATCTAAATCAAAAACTGGATTGATGGGGGGGGAGGGTTTGGTGGTCAGGGGCTGATCTGGAGCAGTCATTGGCTGGACAGGCCATAAATGGGCTCATCTCAGGGCAACGCAGAGACAAACAGGAAAAAACACCCATGCTTCCAGACAATTTGGAGAGACATAGCCTAATAGTCATGTTTTTGGACTGTGCAGAGAAACCGGAGTACCCAGAGAATGTTCCAAACATAAATGGCCTGCCCAAGAACAAGACAAGAGACTGACTGATATGTAACAGCTGTAAAGGGAAAAGGAAGCTAGAGCACTGAGAGAAGATGACTTAGATGGAGGCCGTGCTTGATTTCCTTGGAAAGCAACAGTCACCGGATGAGGCTGGCTGGTCTTAAATCCCTCTGGAAACAGAAGAGCTGAGGGTGGAACAGCTGCAGACTGCGGCTGGAACATCATTGGTTAGAGGAGAGACCAGGGCTTCTGGGTATTGAGATGATGCTGATGGAGGTATAGCTACAGATGGCATTAGAGGTAAAGAGGAAGAGATTAAGGCTTTGGAGAGGCTGGAATTCAGGTTGAAATCTTGAGAATGAAAAACGACATATTGGAGATTCCCTTGGAGGCTGAAAGGGAGACACCATCTGGACTCCTAGAGACAAAATATTAGACCGTTGCTGGATCCAGCAAGAAGGGCGTGAAATGTGATTGTGGTATCTGTAACGGGAGGCTGAGGAAAAGGTCATAAGTATATTTTCAAATCATGTAAAGTCGAAAAAGAGATTATTAGGATAGGGGAAAAAAAGCAGAAACTGAAAATACTGCAAAAGATTTTGAAAATAATCAAAAGTAATAAAAGTAGCTTACAAAAAAAGTTGTGGGTACCTTGCAGTTATCAAGTTAATCATGAACTTTAGGAGACGATCTATTTCAAATATATTGACCAGGACAAAACCGTCTCAGATCAAGTACAAGAACATTACCATCACCATGTTCAACTGCAGGTTTGATTAACTTTCTTTAAAATTTGTCTCCTAAAAACATGTTTTTTGCCAACTCTAGCAAGACCGTATTTCAGAAAAACCTCCAGTTGTGTGTCGTCAATCTGCATTGGTTTCCAAATAGGGCCTCTCCCATGGTTGTCAATTTAGCTAAATCTCTTCCTCATCAGAAGTGAATCAGCCAATCCAAGGAAGGTTCAGCACTGTTCCAAGTTGCCTCAATTGGTGGATAAATGTTCTGTCTGTGGTTTGCTGGAGTCCCAAAGACTTATGATGCATCCACACTTAAGAGAGCGACTGATTTATATGAATCTTTAATGTAAAGGTGCCATCAGCAGGAACGGTCGGCAATGAAAGGGTTTCTTTCGAGTGTTGTGCGTATAGCAAAATGAGTAAATAGTGCAGAGCGCCACTTGGTCTATTTGCTCATTAAATGCATGAGTAGACTGAAGCAAAATGTTGCTGAAGTTCCTCAATCTGAACTTTTCTGTTCATGACCTGATGGACTGACCTATCAATGCCTACATCATTGTTCAACTTTCTACATTACCCTACAGCGGAGGACTTTAACAGGGGGTCCGCGGCCCCTAGGGGGTCCACGGGTCATACAGGTCGCAAAAGTTTTATTTTTTATTTTTTTTATTCCCTTGTAATTTTTTCCGCTATTTGAAATGTCTTTAACTACACATTAACATTAATTCAACACACTGTAATAAACAGATAAATGGAGGCAGAAGATGTCTTTCAGTCATCACACTGGAAAAATTTCTTAAATTAAGTGTAATTACCCTAAATTTGAGTTGGTAAATGAGATAGTTTGCCAATTGAATGAATATTTTCACTCTTAAAATAAGATAAATAGATAATATGCATTTGAAATAAGACGAGGGATTTTTTTTTTCTTATTTTAAATATAAATTGTCTCGTTCCATTGGCAAAATGTCTCAATCTACTCCTCAATTCAAGTACTTTGTCACTTATTTTAAGAAAAAATGACAGCAGATTTACATTTTTTGAAGTGCAATGCACACATTAAGCGACACACAGGAGCTCTTTTAGGCTGGGCACCGTTTCATGTACAACACCTGTCCCATCAACCAGGAATCAGAATCAGAAATACCTTAATAATGCCAGGGAGAAATTACTGTCGTTACATCACTCCATATGTAATAGAGTGATATAGAAACAGTTTGATATAAAACAATTTCATACAATATATATAATTAGGGTCCAGCCTTGAAGTAACAAATGCATGACCCCTATCCTACATCACTGTGACTCACTCAGTAGAATTAAGAAGAGGCAAACAATTTTTAGAACACTATATATAGCATATATGTCAAGTCCACCCTTGAACCCTTATGAATAGATGAAATAAAATGTTGTTATGGTCCAATAATAGTCTGAACTCCAACCACATGCTTTCAATGCTGTGAAGAGAAGTGGGCCAAGATTCCTCCACAGAGATCAGAGAGGCTGATAAGGTTATTCAGAAGGAAGATCATCTCCGGTCATTGCTGCTAGTGGGTTTTCAGGGTGGGAACCGACTTCTTTCTTCTGCATTCGGTCTTCTAAAAATATTTTATGTGTTTTTCTCACTCATTTAATGAACTTGAGAAACATCAAACAATCTGGCCGTTGTATTTTTGTTTTAATGAGATTCAAAACTTAGAAAAACAATTTAAGGTCATATAGTTTTGATGTTGAATGTAACCAGTTAAAAAGGAACTTATCAAGAAAAAAAAAAACTCAACATTTCGGTAAATGTATTTTGACATGTTTCCCTTTCTAATGTGGGTTATGTAACCACTGTCACATACTTGCTGCTTAGCTGTTTGCGCTTTTTTTTTTTTTTTTTTTGCATGCAAAGCCAAAGCCACTTATAGTGGAACAATGGCATATCTACCCTGACTGCCTCCATGTTTGATAACTGGATGATTTGTGGCATTTTCTGGGAAGGACACTTCCTGTTATTGTCCTAATGCTGGATTTGAGATTTTCAGAGTCTGTAATGTGGAAGATAAACACACACACACACACACACACACACACACACACACACCTGTTGTGTCACAATATCCTTGTGGGGACCTTCCATTGACTTCCATTCATTTCCCACTAATTTATATGGCCTAACCATGACCCTTGCCCTAACCCTAACCATTACCGACACATACCTATCCCTAAACCTAACCTAAACTCAATTCACACCTTAGTCCTAAACCTAAACCCACCCCAAGAAGAGAAACTTTCCTTATGGGGACCAGTTGTTGGTCCCCACAAGTACCTATGAGTCCCCAAAATGTAGCATATTCCTAGGAAATTGTTCCCACCAGGTATTAAAGACATGGCCACACACACCTGCTCGTTCTGCTGTAGTGAGGACCATATATTGACTCCCATTGACTTCCATAGATTTTCAGTCATTTCAACCCTTTCTATAACCTGACAACAGCCAGATGCATGTCTCGCTCCGCCCAGCTCCACTCACATACATCTGGGACACTGCTCATTGAAAGTGATTTCCCCAACCAAATTTATGGTCTGGCCAATCAGGACGCAGGGCGGGTGTGTCCTGGAGTAGAGAAGCAACCGTGAGATTCCAACAAAAATGGCGGCTCGCATCGAGGAAGCAAGCGTTAGCATTGATGCTGCTATTTCTTCTGTGTTGTCCAATCTATCGGATATTGTTTAATTAAAAGAACATCAGAGAACGGCTTTGAAGGCTTTTGTTGGTGGAAACGATGTTTTCGCCCTTCTCCCGACCGGATTTGGCAAGAGCTTGATCTACCAAATGGCTCCTCCTCTCACAGCGTCACGGGTTAGCTTCGGTGTGAGTGGTTGAAATAGCACGTCGATAAAGATGACAGACAAGTGGCTTATCCAATCATATGCAAGGAGTTTTGATAAGGTCCAGCCTTCACTAAAGGCAATTCCTATGGCGGTGTTCCAGATGTATGTGAGTGGAGCTAGGCGGAGTGAGACATGCATCTGGCTGTTGTCAGGTTACCCTTTCTATGCCCTAACCCTAAACCTAACCATTACCAATGCATACCTCACCCTAACCCTAACCCAATTGACACCTTAGCCCTAAACTTAACCATGAGCAAAATAGCATCTGAGGACCAGGAAAATGTCCTCACTTTGCAACAACTCCTCCTCACTTTGATAGTGAAATTGGAAAATGGTCCTCTCTTTCATTGACTTGCATTTATTTTATATGGCCTAACCCAGACCCTTACCCTAACCCTAACTGTTACCCAGATGTACCTAATCCTAACCTAAACTGAATTCACAACTTAGTCCTAAACCTAACCCCAACTCAAAGAACAGAACTTTACCATATAGGGACCAGTTGAATGTCCCCATATATACCTGTAATGTATATACCTATCTGTCTCAGCCACTCTGGGTTGATCTGTGCCATCCATGCACAGGCATCTGCACCGTTATTTAATTATCCAGGAATGCCCCGTTCTACGCTCTATTCACCTCTGTGGCAGCCAAGCTGACTTCACTTCTTACTGTCAACCCGACTAAAAACAAACAGCAGCTGGTTAGGAGAAACTCCAGGAAGACATTTGTTTTTATAAAGTGGAGATGGAGAGTGCAGGTTTGTTTTGGTGGAAGTGGTTCTTTTCCTCTCTGCTCCGGCCCCTGGCTCTGGGTCCCTTTCAGGGCCTGGCTAGTATGTAGAGCTGGAAGCTCTGGCAGAGAGAACGTCCGGCCCCGGCCTGGACCCAGACGCTGCGGATGCTTTCATGGCCGCTGCATGCCACCTTCACCCAACTGACGTCAGTGACTAGCACCACCACAAGGCTTGTGTTAGACTTTCAAACAAACTTACTGCTCATTGCTATGGCAGTCTGGACCACCCCCATGGAAAACAGGGGAGTATGTCTGCACTGTTTTTAGGATAAACAGCTGCCTCTACTTTGAAGGAAGACGAGGACGGTTCGGGTTTCCTGTTGTCATGCAGACCATCTAAAACCAACAAAGTAAACTCACACCCACCTGGGATCGAAACGCCTCCATGCAGCTGAAACACGTACTGCACAGAATCCAGGCTTTCTCGACACTGGCCCACCAGCAGTGAATGGAAACCAATGAGTTCCTTGTTTATACTGGAGAGCAGTGGAGTGCAAAGAGATTCCTCAGAATTTCAGATGAAAAGGTAAATGTCCTCCATTCTGAAGAAATCCAGGACATCCTTCAGTTCTTACGTAGTTAGACCTTCTAAGTCTTCTCAAAACAGAAAATTATTCATTCATAATATCACACATTTCCACCTAATAAACGCCAAACTTTACCTTTTATTGTCAGCAAAGGGTATTTTATTGAGTTATGGAATCAAAATTAGTTGTGTGTTAGCTACCCTTATGTAAAAAAAAAAATCATTTATCAATCTAAACAAACATAAACCTGAAGAATCTAAGAAAAATCAAACCAAAAACATGTGCAGCCTCCCTAAATAAGCATCTTTAAGTACATTTTCTCTTTAAGTTACATATTGATTACTGAAGTAGTTCTTAAAAAGTGTAAATAAAACTCTAAAAAATATGAGAAATGTGTGGTTCAGACCCATTATCTCCAGAGCAACTCAGATGTCATTAACTGAATTGGTGTATTATTTAAATGGCGGTGCAGATGCACAGGGGCGGATTTAGGAAATCTGGGGCCCTAGGCAAAAAATGGCAGGGGGCCCTCTGAACTGGGAAGACAACACATAAAAGAGACCCATTATACAGATATAATAATTTTAATAGACATACATTATTTTTTCTACGTTTTTTCCCTCTCTTCTTGTTGTTTTCCTCTTTATGTTTTGTACTTCGCTGACTTTTCATGCTGTCTCAAGCACTAAGCACACTTAGCTGGTTGCTCCTTCCTGTTTCCAAAAAGGAAATGGCAATATGAGTCCTTATCACTGTAGACAAGCCATTATCTGCTTATCTGTTCTCCATTTTTAATTTTTCTGAAATAATAGCTGCATGAATCATGACAGCAGACAAGATAGAGGAGAGCAGGAGGCGGGGTTACCAATCTACTGGCTCTGGAGAGCAGAGTTTGCTGCTTGTCACCAAAGTCTCCAGTAGCAGGAAAAAGTTTCTAGATTTGGGATTAGCAATGTTTTAATTGGACTGAATAAAAATAAAGACTCTAGAGGGGTCTGAAAAGTCGCTGAATATAGCAAGAAAAGCACTAAGTTTCTCAACACTGCTCTTCGCATCGTTTGTTTTCAAATGGTTTGCTGCTGTCTGTTTGGAACTTTCTGAACATGTGCAGCAAATGGACTGATCCAATATGGTGGACACTGAAGGGGGGAGCTGAGACACAATATTATAAGCTTTCTGATGGCATTTTAGCAGAAGGATGTTTATCAAAAACATAATTAATGTACACAAATAAGAAATAGTTGTATTAAACATACATGTAAACAGAGTTGTATGGGGCCCCCAGGAACTTGGGGCCCTAGGCAACTGCCTAGTATTGCCTCATGGTAAATCCCCCCGTGCAGATGCACCTGTTCTGCGAACGGCTCAGAGGGTTACTAAGCAAATTATCTTTTTCGCCAAATTCAATGCATTTACATCCCTTGAAAGGCTTCCTTCTCATTGCATACTGTAGGCATCACATAGAAATGATTCACTTCATGCTCTTCTTGTGCGAATAAAAAGCATTTCTGAGACCACAAAACACAGCAGAAAGGTCAGATATAAAGTTATGGAGAAGTTTAAAGAAAAAATGCTGCAAATTGTATCATCAGAACTTAAAGTCATCAAAACACAGGTCTGTGCAAAGATAGAAGCAGCTCAGAGAAGAAAGAATCTCTTAGCAAGACAGGTATGCAGGCCTCAAACTGTCAAAATTGATTGAAGCGCATCAACTTATGTAGAATTCAGGATAATCACATTTGAAACAAGCCATGGAGTGAACAAGGGATTTTTATACAAGGTCCTCTGACAAGAGGACACTAAAGTTGTACTTTTTTTGCTCACATGCAAAATGGTTTTCACAAGAACTTAAAACTTCAAATCATGTTGAAAACAGCATCGAACACCCGGCGGGGATGATAGCATCGTGCTGTGAGGATGATAGAGGAGATACAGGAGCTGGCAAAGGTTAACGGGAGGATGGACCGAGCTGGAAAAACCTAGTAAAGGCCGCAGAGGACTTTACAATTGATCTACTCTGCAAAGGTTTAGACTAAACAGTATTTCTTTATTATTAGGGGGTAGGAGTTAATAAGTTTTCACTTCTTCCTACCCCATTTTGATGTTCGAATAAATTTCAATCCATTATTAACAGTGGCAACATCTAGAAACTATGCTTCACCCAATCGTTCCATCCAACCAATTGAACTCGAGTTGTTTCCCAAAGAAACTGGGCAAAAATATCAGTCTTTGGGTGTGAAAACTTTTTGAGACAGAGCCCAAAACACCAGAAGTTCTAGTTGCAGTGGAAGGTCCTTCATGAGGATTGGCACCATTTCTGCTGTTTAACAAAAATGGGTGAAAGGTGTGAATACTTTTGTAAAGCTTTTCATGTGGCAGTCACTCTGACAGACCATCATTCTTTTTCATAAAACCTCCTTCCTCTGCTTTGTTTAAACTATCTGCTGTAATCTGTGAAAGACATTCCCTCATGTTAATCTTACTCAGCACTCTGTTCACTTCATCACGTATTTCTGATGCTTATCTGTGCGGACCAAGGTGCTTACAGCAAAGGGAGGGTGAATGCTCACATTACCACTATCTCTACCCTTCCTGTTTACACTGCTGGACCAGTGGCCACAGGCACTAAGCCTGAGCCAGACAAAAGCAAATAAAGAGGTGTTAAAGTGAGAAAGTGACTCAAGATTGGATAAAGTTGTTTTTTCTTCTCTTCCCCCGTTGTCCAATGCTCCTATTTCTTCACTATTATAGCCGCAAAACTACCATGATGTAAAAACGCAACGATTGTAAGTTAGCAACAGCTGCTAATAGTTGGCTGGGAGATAATGTTTTTTTTATTTTTTTATTTATTTATTGTTTATTTGAAAGGGGACAGTGTACATTAATCAACATTGAAACAATGTAAATATACCCGAGTTAGCTAAGGAGTGCTAATTTTCATCGGTAGTCCCCCAGCCAGGTATAAAAAAGGCAACCTTAAAAATAAACACAAGTATAAAATCACAAGATTAAATTACAATAACAATTACATAAAAATCATTATGGTTAAGAAATACAATTCATGTAAAATAATTATAAATTATTTAAATACACACAGAAAACCTTAGTGCCCACAAATTTGACTCTCTACCAGCCAGTTTCTTTTTGAATTTTGAGGAAGAAATAAATGGTTTGTAAAGCAGGGTTCCTACAGCATAAGGAAAGACTTTTTAATGCCACTTGAAATCAAAATTTAAGACCAAATTCACAAGAAACACAAGAAAAACCTGCT
>NW_015150510.1:1789527-1800268 GCF_000732505.1 Cyprinodon variegatus
GTGTGACCATTAAAAGCAGGTGGTAAAGAATGATCCTTTTGAGCTTTAAATGTTAAATAATAGTTACACGCATTTTATAAACAACGAATCAAATGTCAAAGTAGTCAAAAACAAAAAAACTTTATAATATCAAATAAAAGAAAATATATAAAATAATTGGCTAGAAAACTCCTAAGTGGAAAATGCAGAGATAAAAAAAAAACGAACTACAAAAATTTACATATAAAATTTATAAATGATTTATGAATAAATCGGGTGAACTAAAAAAAAAGACAAATCTTAGAGAATCTGCCAGAGAGACCTGATCACAGAGAGTTTGATGAATCCACACGTCGTCAGCGTAGCGGCTGACCTGGACTTAGTGACGTCGTTGGTAGATCGTAGATGCCTGACTGTTTACGAGTTGCTTTGAAGAGATTTGGGAAACAAAAGGTGTTTCAGAAAATATTTCATGAATCTTCACAGCCTGAAAAAGCCACCAGATTTTTCCACAGTGGTGCACCGAAACATGTCATCAGTAATATTCCATCTGTGGCGTTCCCGGTTTTTTTAAATCCTTAAAACAACAATTTCCTTCTCTTAGAGCACCTAAAAAGTCCCAAAAGTCTGTGACATAGGGAATATATAAAAAAATAAATCTGTGAGACTATTAAAATAAAAGCTAATCCAATTATTGAGGTTTATACACCACCAAATGAACCCTTTATCCAGCTCTGTCTGATTAATTTGGCATATTCCCAATTCTTCATTTGCAGAGAACCAGTTGTTCTGAGCAAAAATGCTCCCACAGAACATGAAACACTGATCTAGTTTAGATGTCTGTACAATCTAAGTAAACAGATCTAAGAAATGTAACGTTTTAGGTCATGGAAAAAACCAACTTGCTTCCAAATGTAAATCCAGTTTCTAGTTAAAGTCACAAAATCTTTAAGTTGATATTCATCAGAGATCAAATTATCCATAGAAGAAAACATTTAAATCCTGGAGAACTTTTTACCCATACGTGTGTTTGGGTATTTAACTTCCTGTTTCAAATTTATCAAAGAGAAAATCACATCCAGACCAGAATATTCTGTTTCACATGCTCATTTTAATAATCACATAGAAAACATTTGTTCAGCACAACATACACCATTGTTGTTGTTTTTTTTTTTACCAATATACTGTGAGGAAAACACTGAAAAAATACATTTTAAAACAATGCTAAACATTTCAGCAAAGATTCCTCCAGCTGTACAATGACCCGTCACCGTACACAATAAGCCGCTGTAAACGTCCAGCCTTCATATCCATACCCAGAAACGAAGACCCCGAAAAAGCTGCTGTCAGGAACCAACGACCGTTTCAGGCTGGAGCCTCAAAGCAAACGCACTTTTCAGGACTTCAAGAGGAGGTCTAATAGCAAAATATCTCACTAAATACAGACATATTCAGTCAAATTGTCATCTGACGTATTGTAGTGCTTATAAATATATGTAAATATTAGCAACCGTTATTAATTATATACAAGGGAAAGGTAATAAATACGCCGTTAGTGTCGGCACTACACAGCTCCGTGCGACAATGTTTGTGCGGTTCTGTGACCATTGAAGTTACACGCTCCACATGTGCACAAATTCACAGAAGAATGTCATGTTATGACTACAAACGGATCTCCCCTCATCATACGTCGTGGTACCTTTTAGGAAGTTTCTAGCAGCTCTGCAACCAGCTGCAGAGCTGCTGGCATTTTCAAGGTGCTGCGGTGAAAAAAAAAACGACAAAAAAAAAAACAATACAAATTTTACAAATGTTTTGTTCCTTTCAGCTGTGCACAGCCTCTCAGTCATCTAAAAGTTTTCAATGACTCACAATGGAAAGTGGATTGAGGGGAATGGAGTATGCCTTAGAGCAATAGGTTGGAGTTGTTGAATTCAAAGAGTGATCTGAGGTTGAATTTTATGTTTTCCTCTAATAAAATGTGGCAGTGAACGCATCAAAGTGCTCTTTTGTTTGTTGGAGGATCTTTGGATGTATTCTCCCATTTCCCTCTATCTCTAAAGGTTAGAACCTGGCTGACATGATGAATTAGAGGTAAAATATATATATTTGGGTTGCTTGAATGACATTATTTGGCTTCACTTGTACGCAAAGTGCAAAATTGTGCCAGGAAGTCAACAGATTTTCCACATTCATCCACCTGTGAGAAAAAGTTTAGACTATTGCCAGAACATTAGGAAGACTAAGAGACAATGATGTCCTCTCGTAGAAAAGTGGACATGTTTTACAGCTACACGAATGTGTTCAATAAATAATAAAAAAAAACTTTTACAAAAAGAGACAATTGTAGAATAAAACAAAAAAAGGCACTTTTTTTTACTTTTTTTTAAACAAGTGTTAAGAAAAAAACCGACGATAGACCAGTAGGTTTGGTTGTGTTATTAGGTCCTGAAACTTTGTAAATATTCTACATGAAGATAAAAAAAATGTCCTGAAGTGCAAGTTTGGAAGTTTTTTCCTTTAAACCCAGTTCGTAGATTCATACCATTGGATCCGGACGGTCGGTCCGTTAAAAACCCCGATCCAGCCGTGCCTCGGCACTCTCTGCTTTAAACAAACACTTTCAGCTCCTTCTGCTGGGGCGCATAAACATGCTGCAGCAGGGTTTCTGAGCCTCGTTTGCAGGGGCGCCCAGCGTTCACACAGGCTTTCTTTGCCAGACAGCTCCCTAAAAAGCCTCATTGCAGGATGCCTCCACTGCAATTAAACAAACTCAGCGTAAAAAGCGTCCCTTTTCCGGGACAGTCTCTCGGTTCGGCTATGTTTCTGCAGGAGAGATGTCACGAGTTGTCATTTCTACTCCTTTAAGTTCAACCGGATCGTCTCTGTTCAGGCGGTCGCTTGTAGCAGGCGTGTCCTCTGTGTGTCTCTCCTGGCTGTCCATGGCCAAATCGAAGGGGAATTTACTCGCTTCAGAACCCCCTTCACCGTCCCCATGTTGGCCTCCTTCTCCGTCGCTGGTGTAGAAAGGAGGAGAGGGGCTCTGGGGGATCATGCTTTGGTACCAGTTTCTGTTGTCCTCCAGCGTGTCCAGGATGTCCTGGGCGTCAGGATGGACCAGATCGGCCCACGTCTCCCACAGAGGGTGGACGATAAAGTCTATGAAGCCGACCTGGAACAGATGAGCAGGGCTGCCGTCAGTAAAAGGACAGAAATATTCTCATCAAACCTTTTTATCTGGGCCATCTCTACCTGAGTTCTCTCCACTGAAGCTGTGTGCTTGTCACACATGGGGCTGATCTCCATCCCCTTCTCCCGCTCCCTGTCTCCTTGGTGGAAGAACTCCTCCATGATCCTGTCAGTCCACTGCCGGTACAGATCCAGAGGCTTGGTGGGGTTGCTCAGGTCAGCACAGTGAACCATGTTGCACAGCACCTGCAGACAGGACGGATCTTAGCCTTTTTCTGGTGGTGTTTTATTTTAAAAGACGAATGAGTATGAATGAGCTCCTTACCTGCATCCTATCAGTGTAATTATCCAGCAGCAGGACACCAGAGCTGGTCACCTTCTTGGTTTCCACCATGGTTTTCAAATTCGCCAAGAGATTCATGTGTTTTGACATATCGGTGGCCAGAACCTTAAAAAACGTGGAAGGAAAATGTAAGAACTCTTTGCTGCATTTAGAAGTGGTGAGCAGAATCTGACTGGTTAAATAAAACATGCTGGTCTGGCTGTTAACTTTCTAATTGTTATGCGTCCTCACAATGTCTATGACCATCCTTCGGAGCGTCTGCCTCTGCTTCTTGGTTAGGTTTTGGAAGATGTCGCAGTTGTCTTCCTGCAGAAGTTTGAAGCCCACAGCCAGGTGGTGATTCTCCAGCACTGACTCATCGTTGTACATCAGAGCCAGCTCAGAGTCTGAGTAGAGAGGAGAGGGGTGGGAGGGAGGAAGAAATTAAATAAAGCTTTGACTTTACATGTTGTCTTTGGACATGTGAGCTAAATCATAAGTTTTAAGGGTTTTAAGACTTACTGGTGTTGATGAGAAACTGGTTGG
Organism: Cyprinodon variegatus; assembly: GCF_000732505.1. Taxonomy (NCBI): domain Eukaryota; kingdom Metazoa; phylum Chordata; class Actinopteri; order Cyprinodontiformes; family Cyprinodontidae; genus Cyprinodon; species Cyprinodon variegatus. The sequence continues at coordinate 1,793,564 of NW_015150510.1, forward strand.
TGACTCCTGGGTGGTCCACATCATGAATGGCTGCAGCGAAGATGACTGCCAAGATCTCCAGGTCTTTAAAGACAGCCTGAATGCGAGAGAGAGAGAAAAAAAGGAGGAAAATGAGCCTTGGCTGTCAATGAACCGGCCAAACAAGTTAAACCAACAGACAATTGGAGCACGATCCTTTCATTTGTCAGCCTCTGAGGCATTCGCCGGGCGCTGACGTCACACAAGTCGCCACATTAAACCGAAACAGCTTTAGAAAGGGGCGTTGGTGATGGAGTCATTAGCTAAACCACATGACTCCAATGAATGAATAAACTGCAATTCCACGGAAGGCTTTAGATTTCAGCCACTTACATCCAGAGCGGGCGTGGACAGGAGGATGTGCGTGGACTGCGCTACGTCGGCGGCGTGCAGGCTGTTGTGGTAGGCCACGTCCGAGTGGTAGTGGTCCTCCAGGGTCAGCATGAAGGTCACGAAGGTGTCGGTTGGAATCTTGAACGTACGCATCAGGTCTCGCTCCTTGGGAGTGGCAAAGATACGCATCGTTAGGAAAATAAACTTTACAGGCATTGATATTCAAAAAATAAAAATAAATAAATAAAAAAAGTTTAGAAAGTACCTGAAAGATTCTGTACATGACGCAGGTGAGCGGTCGGTTGTGAGAATGCTCAGCCACTTTGAAGATATTCAGCCCCCATCTGTTAATGTCCTCCAGGTCCTATTAATAAATAAGCCAGAATTTCAAACGTTAAGCACCATCTTTTTTTAAAATGAATTTCATGCTATTTTGAAGAAACCAAGTGTGCATCACTAACTTTTGAGAGAAGCTCCTCCTGGTCCGTCTTCACCCCGAAGCGGTTTCCGCTATTCCCCGATATGCTGGACGTATGGTTGACCTTCTTCACCCCACTGATCTGTGTCATCATCCCAACCTGCTGTTGCTGCTGCTGGCCCTGCTTCCTCTTCCTCTCCCTCACCTTCTGAACCGGACAGGGAAGCTCCAACTCATTCTGCCTATCTGTAGGAAACACAATAAGAGTCAGAAAAGATTATTAAAAAGAAAAAAATTAATAAAAAAGGGGCTTAGCAGTTTAGCTGAGAGGCTTTTTGCACAAGCCTCCTAGCTGCTAGGTGACCTCTAACACCCAAGTGGCAAGGCTGAAGCAGTAGAGACAGTTGCTTAATTAAAACAATCCCTCATGTTCTGTCTCTACTAAAAATAAACTCACTGACTGCAGTAAAAAAAAAAATAAAAGCAGGAAAACAATCAAGCACCCCCTAAAGACACTTCCCTCCAACTGTGTCTCGATTAAATAAAAATCCCTGTCACTTTCTAATGAGCTGTTGTGCCACAATATTCCAGCGGTGCGTGCGTTCTGCGAAACTGAACCCGGATGCAACAAACAATTCAGAGAAAAGTGGAAAAAGGGCTGATCCTGAGCTGAAATGTTCAGAAATGAGACATGTAAATATGCGGGAGCGAAAGTCAGCGTGTGTGATTCAGTGTTTCTGTCTGCTGGGTGACAGCTTCGTGCTGTTTGCGTGTGTGTGTGTGCGCATGTGAAACTGCTTTTTTGATCATCATACGCACCTCGGCGAAAAAAAAAAAACAAAAATAAAAAATGAAAGTCTTATTACATCCTCCACAAAACCCAGGAGGACAATCTTAGCTCTACCTGACGGGTGTTTGATGCAATGCAGATAGAGAGACCCGCTAAGCTTCCCAGAAAAACAGCTCTATTGTTTCCTTTGACTGTAAACCTTAAAATGCACCAAAAAACTAAGCTGATGGTCGACAGCTGGTCGTCTAAAATATGTTAATCTCTCTCCAGATTGTAAAATTGTTTCTCCTCCAGTTAATTTTGCTTTTCCCCTCAGATTATTTTCAGTTTATGAACTTGTTTACAACCAACAGTGACCTATAGGAGGCTGTGAGTCATGAAATGCAGCAATGCTTTTTAAGACCAGGAAACACTGGAGTCCTCCATTTGAATAATGCAGCGTCTGGATGCAGCTGATAGCATCTGTCCTAACTCCCCCTCGTCTCGCTGCTCCTGATCTCTCTAGAGGGAAGCCTTCCCTGAGCAGAACACCCTCCCTCCTCCCTTTGCATGTCTCTGCAGTCAGAGCGAGGAGCGCTGGGGGGGCTCGTTCCTCCTCCTGACCAGATCAGACTAGTTTAAAAGCAGCAATCCACACCAAAGGTGGATGTTTCAGGAGCTAACGCCAAGCTTTATGTACCCTTATAACTGAAAAAAGCTCTGATGCAGCAGTTGTTTTGCGATGCTGCAGAGAGCGTGGGCTGCACTGCTTACCTAGGAAGGTGTTGGAGATGTACTCTGACACTTGGTTGCCTGAGCGGCTCATCTCTGACAGGTGGCTTAGTTCCCTGTTTAGCATCCTCTTGAACTGGAAGAAACATAAACAAAACAGAATAAGAAGTTATTTAACTGCTGGATTTGAACAGACTAAAGCATCTTGTTATTCTTCTACTTTTGTGCACCAAACGAGGTCTATGGTTAAGTCTTTTTGGTATCTTTAAAAAAAAAAAGGATCTCCAAGCTCTCTGCATGGAGAAACATGCAATCAACTCATATTTATGCATCTTTGTTCCTGCCGCAGTCGTCTAAACAGATGCAAACCAGCAGCAGCGTCATGACCAAACACATTCAGACAAAACCTGCATCTCAAATGCGGCAAAATCGACAACGAATATTCATCTCTGTAGCTCCGCAAACGCACACATACAGGTTCTGATACCTTAATGTATCCCCAGGACACAGAGAACAGGTAGTTGGCCTCAGGCATGGTGCTGAGCTGTTCTGAGCCCCTGGTGCTCCCCAGCAGAAGCAGTGAATGCTCCTCTCTGAGTGGATCCCCAAGGCTGAGTGAAGCCCCGCAGCCCCGACGCTGAGACGCAGCAATAAAACGCCTCGCCTGCCGACTCTGGAGGAGGGCTGTGGTGGGAGCCTCTACATCCCCCTGTCAAACCAGATGCGCCTCCTCCCAGCCTCTTCCATTGTTTCCAAGGATGGCACAGAGAAAGGAGAGAGTGTGATGGAATCCCCCCCCTCCTCCCCCAAATGATGTGATCAATATTCCTCTTCCAGCTGCCGTCATCCGCCAGCCTTCCTCCGAATCGATGCAAATATTATCCGATGTCAAGTAGCCTTTTTTTCCAAGCACAGGATGGAATGAGGCGAGGTGGAGGATGACGGTGGGACGGTCGATCTGCAGAGTCCCTTGAGTCAGAGTGTGGAGTATCTCGCCATCTTTGCCTCCCACCCTCACTTAAGACGAGGCAATGAAGAGAAGTGCAGAAAATGAGAGCCTGGAGAATCCCCCCCTTCATCCCCTGCATCTCCTCCTCTCTCTCTTTCCGCTCGCCCTCCACATGATTCCTCTGCTCTGTAATGCAGAACAGCTGCAATGCATGCTGCACCGAGCCAGGCGCACCGAGCAGCACAGAGGAAATTTGATTAATTACTTCTAATGAATCAAATCATTCAAGTAGATTTCATTGGTTTTCTACCAGCACTGTGAGAGGATAGATCCGGATAAGAGTTATAAGATTTCAGCCCACTCAGTACCACAGACCCCATGGATGCCTGAATGCCATAGCAACAGAGTCACATGGTCCCCCCTCCATCATTCCCACGGTGGTCCCCTCTCTAAATATACAGCACATCATATCTGAATGCACAAAATCTGCAGCAGAGGAGCAGGAGAGATATGGGACATTTAAGAGATTCTATGAGGACGATTTCAGTTCTGGTTTTTAAAGGGAAATAGGACCACATTAAAAGCCCCTAAGAAAAAAAAACTAAAGATAATGGTCCTGGTGGGTTTTCCCTATAATAGTGAATGTATTATTATTATTATTATTTTTTTAATGAAACATGGGGAAAAATTAAACCTTTAATAAGTTTAATAATAAGAAACAAAGTTTAGGGAGATGCGTCTAAGCAGAAATATGTGTTCAATTTGTATCTCCATTTTTAAATGACAAGATGTATCAAATATTTCTGCACATTATTATATTTTGAAGTTCTTGGCGGGAAAAATGTAAAAGCTGAAGATTGTGACTGGAGGTCAGCCTGCAAAGAAAGGCAGGAATCTGCCAGGAAAAACTGATCTGATCGGTGCATCTCCCATAACTGCATTCACAACGACTTCCTGAATAATTAAAGCTACCTTGACCTGATTTAAGAGGGGAAAAAAAATCTTCCGCCTGGGTTTTTTTATACAAAATCAGTAGATCTGGTTTTCCAAGCTGTCTAAAAGGTGTCGAGAAACCAGCTGATATCTTCCTGATAGAAAAAACTTGATCAGGGCTGTCAAAATTTTTTTTTTCTTCCCATTTGATCATCAGGGACCTGCTCATTTCCATCAACAAACCAGTAGGCGTCTTTCTGAAAGTGGTGAAAAAATTGGGTATAAAGTAGAAAACTGTCATCAACTTTTCACTTTTTCAAAGTGGAGGAAAGGGGCAACTTTGAGGCAAATGCAGGGGGAATAAACGCCGGGCCAAATGCCGGTAAATCATTGTCATGTAGTTCAGTTTGAGCAACACAGCAGGGGACACGGATTGCATGATGATATGTCTTGCCTAATAAATTGCACAAATGCATCCTTTTACGTTAGCAGGGAGTTCCCGCATAAGTGCAAAAATGCAAAAAAAAACCAAAAAGAACAACAAAATAAAATCATCTGAAATATTTCCTCTTAACATATTTGCATTAGTTATTCCACAGCATCATGTCTACAAAACTTTGACCCAAATCCTCAGTTTTTGAATGAAGTTTCTCAAAGTTTTTTCTTTTCATTGTTTCTAATACTCAAGTGCCAGCGAAAAAAAACAAAAATAAAAAAACAAAACTCACCTTTGTCCAACTTGTGAACATCTCAAAGTTTTTCTTCTGCTTTTCAGAACAACATAGTCCCATTGTAACTTAAGAAATCCAAAAGCTGACACGAAAGAAATAGTCCAAGAGCGACAGAGTTTTGAATCCAGTTGAGATTGTGGCTGCTTCCACCCTCTAAGTCTCTATTCTGATGTGGCGTCAGGCAGGAAGCATAAAGTGCTAGAGGACCGACTGAGCCCCACAGTCTTAGAGGCCCTGGCTCCTCCCTCCGACACAGGCCCGAGCATGTGCCCCCACCTACTTCCTTTTTACTTAACAGAGTAATTCACTGAAGTCATTTACATCCTGCTTCCCCGCATGGCCTCAGGCAAACAGGCTGTCTACTTACATACCTGAGCACGCAACACAAAAGTCCCTCAGAACAAGTTTAGCAAAAAGTCATGAAGTTGGGGGAAAATCACAAGTGAGTCAGAAGTGCTCCTTAGGGAAGACTTTAAATGTTTAACGCAGGAGAACGCTGGACTGAACACGACGGGTTTGCATGGGACGTATTGCAAAAACCCAGCTGCGCAATCTAACAAAGACCAGAGTGAGCCAACATGGCCTCTGTCCCCCATGCAGCTGTTGACGGTGTCAACACCAAATGAACGATGTGCAGCCAGGTTTCACAGTTCAGCAACAGCAAAAAGGACACATTTCCTAGAAGGTGATGTTTGGAGCTACTGCAGAAGAGTTACACTAAGAAACATGTTTTTGGTTTTAACGCCCTTATTTTGTGTTTTTTTTTTCCCCTCATACAGATTGGAGGTTTTATATCTATATATACATTTTAATTCGTATTAGCTCATCCCACCACCCTAACAGAAATGCAGAACTATAATTTACTGGCCATTACGTCTCCTTTAGCTCCAGACCTGCTGCTAACTGAACGGTGGTACTTCAAAGCCGGAGTGACCACACGTGAGTTAAAGTTTCCGACCCGCTTCGTCTTTCCCCTCGGGGTCCCACTGGCACGCTAACCCACAGGGCACTAAAACTCCTCTAAGTGAATTCACATGGCGGTGTTTGTCCAAGGCCGTCACCGCCATCGGCATGGGAGTGCGGCGGAGCTAATGATAGTGAGGGGCAGGGAAAAACGGCTCCCTCTTTCCTAGGTCACCCTGACCAGGCGGGCGGTTAGCCGGGTGTGTGGTCCTGTAACCCCCCCGGATACACCTGCGCCCTTGAACATCGACAAAAAAAAACTGAGACACCCTGGCTCTGATTATGAAAGAAACAGGCTCTTTGTCAAAGCTCATGGCAGAAGCCCGGTGTCCTCCAACTGGGTGTCAATTCTGGTGACATGAATCCATCTAATTCCTGGAGTTACTGTAGGATTGATTATTGGGTAAATGACCTGGTTAGTGTGCAGAAGTCACAATAAGCAGCTAATGTTTTTATTTTCATCATATGACACCTCAAATCTCTGCGTTACTCCCTTGTATTTTGTTTTTCCTATTTTTAATTTGTTTTTCATTGTGTGTGATACATGTACACTTGCACCTTAATCCTTATGTATCTTGATATACTGTATACGGATGCACAATATTGGGATTTTGCCCAATATCCGATATGCCGATATTTTAAAACTCATGTAGCCGATAACCGATATCGATACCGATGTTAAAGCTGGACAAAAATAAGTAGTCATTGAAAATAGCAGTTTTGTTATCCATTTTTGACACTTTGAAAAATAATATACTCAAATATATTTTCATATGCTGCTGATATCAGATTGATTTTTAAAAACGCGCTATCGATCTATTTTACTTTCAAAATCTCGTGACATTTCATCTTTCTGTTA
>NW_015150510.1:1802206-1808382 GCF_000732505.1 Cyprinodon variegatus
GTTGCAGAGGAAATAAAAGGAGACAGGAAAAAGGTGTCACGGTCACAGTCACCCATCATGTGGTCTGACAACATCCCTCCCAAACCTAATCCTCCTTTTGACCACATTGGCCGAGAAAAAAAGAAAGAAAAAAAAAACAGACAATACCACACCAAGTGTTTATATTCTGATGTCGCCATAGTGTCTGCACTGTTAGCTGGGAGGGTGACTAATAATCTGCACAGCACTATAATTTTGTTGAACTTTGTATGAATTAAGCAGACTTGTGTGCATCAAAGCGAAGGGAAGTAATTAGGTCTGAGCGGCTTCTTTGTTGAGTCTACACGAACATCAGGGTTCTCATTTAGTTCCACTTTATTGTTATAACAACTTTACTACACTGGATTTACTCACCTGTCGCAGCAAAATATCTGGGTCGATTTTAAGCGTTTTGAATCATTCTAGCAGTGATTTTTTTCCCATGTTTCTATAAAAACATAACTTCTCAATGTGCTCTCTGATGTTGTTTGTTGAAACCAATTACAAACTATGGATTCCAGTTACACTGATGATTTCATAACTTCTAATGAGACACAACAGGCAGTTTAAATTTTAGCCATAAACACCAATTGTCTCTTAATTAAATGGAACCTTGTGATTTTCAGACTTATGTATTTATTTATTTTTGGCCCATTTACACTTCCTGCATCCGTTTTGCTTTCGAGTGACTGGACCAATTGGAACACAACGAAAACTGATAAAAAAAAAAACCAAGTAAAAATATCTTAAAGTAAAAGGATTTGCCTTTTTCTGAACATGTGAATAATATGATCTGCCGATTAATTTAGTGTTTTTGCCCTTAAAACAAGATAAATAAATGTTGGCGATGTGGAATCAGATAATAGATTTTTTTTCTTATTTAAATTATAATTACCTTTTAAAAAAAAACAAGGAAATGACACTTTTTAACAACAACTGAGAAAAGAGGGAAATCTAATGGAAGACCTATTACGCCTATCTTTGGAAGTAAAGTCCAAATATGTTGCGTTCTTGGTCAATGTTTAGTTTATACCTTAGAAATAAATAAAGAGGGATTCAAACATTTAGTGTGCGAAGTTAGCATCTGTATGCTTTAGGGATGGAACGGTTTATGAAAACCGTCTGAACCGTTCGGTTCGACTGTCTCGGTTCAGTTTGCGTGTGTGTTGCGTTCGGTTCATGCGCTGCTCCTTTTCCTCATAGGCGAAGCGTTTACACTCCAGAGCAGAAGGTGGCGGTACTGCGACCAAAGCCAACCACCAGTAGTAAACAAGAAGAAGCGAAGCAGCGTAGCCGGGTGTAGCAGAAAAAAATCAGTTGTTGTGGAGAATTGTGTGGGTATAGCGAGTGGGAAAGAACAGGAGTTGGAAGACGCGCCAGCAGCACTTTATAGGTCTGCTGTATGGGACCACTTTGCATTTAGAGTGACCTACGATGACGGCGGAAAGAAAGTTGTGGATAAAAGTGCAACAGTGTGCAAGCACTGTGCAACACGTTTTGTTTATGCTAACAGCAACACGACCAACATGTCAGGCTAACAATCAACATATACCGAACCGAACCGTGGATTTTGTGAACCGTTCCACCCCAGTATGCTTATATGATTGCACAGATTACAGAATTTATATCATTTTATAAAAAAGAAGACTGTTCTGATGCCTCCGCTAGATCCTCTGGAAATTATTTTACAGAGACTCAACTTAATAAAGGAACTCTGAGCATCCCTTTATTGGACAGGGTGTCTTCAGTCAGAGGCTACTCTACACCCACTGTAAGACGGACCACTACAGGAGATCTGTCCTTCCTACATCTTGGTAAACTGCTATCATATGAGTTGCAACAAAATTAAATTCATTTGGCATCAATCAAGTAATTTTGAGTTGAACTGAATGATAGAAGCCAACTATGAGTCTGATCTTTGGTAGATTACTAGTTCCAAAACCATCATACCACACTGCTTAAACTTCTGATATCAAGAAACCAGAGGAAGTGCTGCGGTAACCGGAGATTTCTCAGTTTTTTTGTTTTGAGAATGATCCCCACAGCCGGCACTCTAGGTCTCTGATCAAGACCCTTAACCCCACACTGCTCCCCAGGCGCTGCACAGTGGCGGCCCACAGCTCCTAAAGGAGCCCCATCTATAACTCTTGATAGAAAAAAAAAAAGATCTACAACTATGATCAGCGATGTTTGAGGGAGAAGTTATTTTAGCAGCTGATTGCAGGGCTGCCACTGAGCAGATAGCTTGACTAATTAACCAGCATTTATACTGTTCCTTGGTTTTCTGTATATATTTAATTTCTTAAATTTATGAGTAATTTTTCTGTGTTTAATTTCATGTTTTGTCAATATTTTGTACTTTTTTTATAATAAAAAAAACAAAAAACAAAAACAAAAAAAACAGCATTTTTTATACTGGTATTATGGTATAACAACATTCTTTAAAAAAAAACACTTAGTAGGTAGCAGATCTTTGTTCTATACATCTACGTCTGCAGGAGAAACAACTGCTAACTTTTAAAGTTAAATCAAAACATAAAATATTCTAAGGTTTGATTGAAAGTTTTTGTATTTATACATTTATGTGAAACTAATACTAGTTAAACTACTTCTACAACAGGAAAACCTGTTGAAAAGAAAAGCTAGGGTTATTAAAGCTGCATAGATTAAACGTCTGTAGTAATAAAAAAAAACAAAGAGCAATGAGAAAAAAATTGAATTAAGTTATTAAATGTCCAATATTTCTATCTCTCTGGTTGTTTTACATAAAGCAGTTAAAATCTCTTAGTGAATGCATGGCCTCTGAAACATCATAGACCTCAACACATCCCCTCCAAGCTTTACTTTGCTATTATACAAATTGAAATTGATAAAGACCGTGATACAGTTTACTGATTTTAAGGCCTACTTTAAAAAAAGCTGCCATAGTGTCTGTGTTTGCTTTGACCTTAAATGTTAGCTATACGTTCTAGAAAATTTTAATTTTTTTCCCCCTTTGGGATTAATAAAGTATTTTTTTTATCTGAATTTCAACTTGGAGAGTAAAGTTGTTATTAAAGTAGATTAATAAACATCCCATGTCAAAATGATTGATGCTTCCGGTTATTTCTAATCGAGCCCCTTTACAGCGAGCTGCTAAAACATATTTGCAAACAACCTACATCCATTTCCATAAGGCAGGAGTCAAAGACCCAGAGAGATAACAGGAACTTTGTTGTCTTTATGTAAAACATGCTACTCACACTTCTCTTTTTTTATGTAAGACATCCCTAAAGCAATTTGCAAGTGCGTCAATGTGGTGACAAACATTTTGCATACTGCGTGCATATGAATAAACAAGCTGCAGATAGAGCAGTTATGGAGAAGTGTGGAGGAGAGGAATCAAATCGGTCCAGAGTCCAACTGTTGTTCTGCAGGTTCATCAACATCTACTGTGAAAAAATTATTGTTCTATTGTGTTTCTGAGTGAAGATATTACAAATTTAAACCACAGAAGGACAAATTAAATTTAATCTAATTATTTTGTTCTTGAAAAAATTAAAAAAGAAGCTTTCCAAACACACAGGGTTTCAGTGTGATCACATTTCTGCTTTCAGAGACCGGAACCCAAAGCTTGGACAGAAAGCTCCAGCCTACCTTGTTTGAGGCCATGTCGCTGACGGACCGGTAGGTCTGAATGGTCTCCAGCTGGTCCAGACACCAGTCCAGCTCCTCCATCGTCTCCATGGCCAGCTTCTGGTAGGACTCATCTGCCAACAGACACACGGACACGTAATCAGGTCCCAGCGGATCCATGGCCACGGCTGAGCCTGTCGACATCGCGCGCGGCGCCCCGAGGGTCCCAGAGTGCCCTGATCGCATGGGGGGCTGGCATGAAGGACATCCGGAAGACGTAGAGGAAGAGGGGGAGGGGTGCACACAGAGCTCCTTCATCTTTGCAACGCTCTCAGAAAGTTCAGGGAAGTTGGGTTTAGAGACAGACTGAGCGTAGAGGTTTCAATGTGCAGCCTCATTCTCAGCGTACCCCTTCTTTCCCCCTCGCGCTAGTGAACTCTGCAGACCCCCCTCCCACTCTGTCTGGTTCCCCCACCCCTTCTCAGGCAGCCTCTCATTAACTTCTTCCCTTTTCACTCCTATTCGTCTAAACAAGTGGCGTGAAAGCTAAGGAGACCACTGCCTCCTACTGCCAGTGCGTAAGAGACCCCCCACCATCTAACCACATAGGACAGTGACCCTGTGTATCTTTCCTCTCCAAAGGAGGGGCTTTACATTAAAGAAACACTTTCACTTCTTTTTAACTCCAACTATGTGGTCTCTTGTGTTTTGTTCTTTACACCATTGTGGGTGATAAGTGTAGTAGTGCTTTGCTGCTCTGCTTCAAAGAAAAATGACCCCGTTTCTCCGTCTCTCTTCCCTTCTGAAACACGAGGTTGTACTGTTAACTGGCTCAGCTGCAGCCCACGCCACCATGCCTCATAAATGGCCTCTCTCCTCTCAAATCCTCTGAAAGGAAGGAAAAAATTTATATCAAACGCTAACAGTTGTTTGCACAAGCAACATGAGAGGCACTTTTTTTACTCCCCAAACTGGGGGAAGTCAGGCCAGAGTCTTACTCCTGCCAAAGAAACCAAAGCACTTCCTCTTTGGCTCTGAACCTTTTGCAAAACATGGAGCAGATCTGCTAATGAAAACCCAGGATCGATGTTGTTCGAGTTAACAGCCGTGCCTTTTTCTTTACCACTGATGACTCACATCTGCTGGGAGCGTGGGTATTTAGAGGGAAAAGACCGGTTTAGAAGAAATAAGATGTGCACATATGAGGAAACAAAGAGGAGACAATTTTTCCTCTGAAATACAGAGGATTTCTGCCAGCAGGGAGGGGCTATTGAATGCATCTGGATCTCCCCACCTTCCCCCCCTTTTTTTATGGAAAAGACTGATCTCTGCTTCATAGGGCTTCACACATGGAAGAAATTTAGGCCATATGCTTAACCTAACAAGACAGCCAGCGTGCTGCTCTCCAATTTACGTCAATATAGCAGATCAAAGCCCTTCAAACAGTGATGGCGTACAGATTTCTAACCGCCTCTTTTTAACAAAGAAGGGTAAAAAAGCCTCAGACATGAACGCCGCAGCTGAGGATACCGCCCACTTTTAACTGTGATCAGAACCAGATGATGAGAATAATTTCTCTAAACAATACAGAAAGGGAAATTTTAGCTGTTTAAGGTCATCCGTAGTTTTCTAAAAAATCATGCCACAGTTATAACTAACTTCAGAACGCTTGCTTTGGTTTTTCTCAGAGGCCTCAGAGAACCTGAAAACTCGTTTACAAGGGGAAGCCAAGTTTGTGGTTCAAAGTAGTCGGAGGAACCACTGGTTCATTGAGCCGAAACCTTTAGACACAGAATAGAAAGTGACAGCTCTTACACCAGCTTCCTACTTTGCCCCTCATCTTGGTTTTAAGCTGCTTGTACTAAAGAAGAGTCGATTGTTCTTTCTGAATTGTCAGCGAGCTTCAGGCATGGTTATTAATTCTCTGTGTGTCTATGTTGAATAGACAGTATGTCTAGGGTGCATTCCAACTATTGATGGCTGTTAAAGAGTTGAGCCATCGAGCCAAAAACAAGCATAGAAGTTGCTCTTTTTAACCCTCTGCTTTGTAGCCTTGATGTCATTGTAACCCCTTGGGTTAAAAATCAAACTCAGTAAGCATAGCGAAGCTGAGAGCCAACCATACTGGGTCACATTTACACATGGTTTATCAAAATGATTTAAAATTAGATATTTCACACAGGAGTGTAGAAAGGACAGTTTTAAGTGGGTCAACTGGCTGAGAAACAGAACAGAATCAAAGCCATTATAGCCATGCTGTTTGTTCACTTTGAACACCCTGTTATGGAATAGCGACCTGGCAGGGTGTACCCTGCCTCTCGCCCAGTAACCGATGGAGATAGGCATCAGCCTAGTGACTCTGCTTTCATAAGAAGGGATGATGGATGGTAGCCTCGTGAGACCATCCTGATCTTGCGAGCTTTCAAGGTTTCACTCGCAGATCAGTCTGGCTACTCTCCGTTAAAGAAAATTTGGAGCCGTTCACCAAACGAACGTCCAATCAGCGTTGGCTTTGAGGCGGGTTGAGGTGACGCAACGAGAAG
>NW_015150510.1:1808588-1819664 GCF_000732505.1 Cyprinodon variegatus
GGCGTACATTCTTGTTAGCTGAGTAGCCTCGCTTGTGGATGCGTTTTCGTCGTCGCTCTGTTAGTACGTCATATGCTTCGTTGATCTGATTGGTTTATTTGGCCCGTCTATCACCAACATAGGCCAATCAGCTAACCAGTATTTTCGCCCCTTCCCAAAATTACTTCTACGGAAGGTTTCCAGATGGATATGTGGAGCAAATCCATCTGGCGGAGTCAGGTTAGATGGATGGATGATCTCTTTGAACCCAGTTCTGAAGTTATAGTGCAAGGAAAACGGTGTTGTGTAGCTTCAACCAAAAAAGAAAAAAAAAAAATAAGACCCTGTACATTTTTGTTAGGTGTCTAGATCCTTACTTATGGAATTGGTTCCAAAACTTTAAAAAGAAACAAATTTTTATGGAAAAAAAAAGGTTTGACAATAACTTTGCTGTTTTCTCGGATTGCATTGTTTTGCTGTTCTATTTTTTTTTTTTATTCTTTTCTAATTTATACATGTATAGTTTTTTTTAATTTTATTTGTTTTATTAATATTTTCCAAATAAAATCTAAATCGACTGAGGGGGTCTTGTGTGTCATCAATGTGCGCTGTAAGAGTGAGCGCTTGTATCGGGTTTGAAATTAAGAGAATATGATCTGTAAAACGCAATAAAAAAAATGAACTTAAGAAAATAAATCGCAACAAACAATGAAATCAGCAAACTTACTCTAAAAAATTATGTTTTCTTTTAAAGTTTCATTTCTGCATTGCGTTGTTTTCGAATTTCAATTTACACAATGTATTTTTTGCTTTCAATAACAATGGAACAAAACTTACTCCATACTCCAGACTGACAATTGATGGCCATTTTAAAGGTTAAGACTGAAACTAAAAATAATACTTTCTAATCAAATAGCACACCTTAACATTAAAAACACAAGCTGTTTATTATGGATGTTGCAGGGATGATTCCACAGTTAGGAGGATTGAAGAGGATGGTGGACAATGAAGACCTAAAGGAGCGGGAGGATGTATGAAGGTGGAGGAGCTGTGACAGGTGGGGTAATGTTAGGTTGTTGGCGGCCTTGAAAGTAATGAGGACTTTAAACTGAATTCTGGGTTTGATGGGAATCCCCATTAGCTGTTTTAGAGTGTGAATAATGCGGTGGGTGGAGGGCTTCTAGTGATAAAATAGGCGGTAAAGTCTAGACCGTTAAAAGCATATGGGGGTCATTTTCAGGGAGACTGTAAAGGAGACAGGCTCTGAATGAGGACGGTAGTGGAGCAGACCTGAGGGATGGACAAAGGTGGTTTATGGAGCAAAAATTGGAAACAAGTACAACAGATAAGAGGGTACTGTTGCAGATAACTCCCATACCCTGGATAATCCTTGACATAGAATCCCATATTCTGGTTTGTGGACCTTTGGAATAAAGATTGGCACATACATAAGCCATCTGATATTTTGGGCTATATTTAGCATGTATTTCTTGTATCTGTATCAACAGGAATGTGCATGCATTGACTGATTCATTAGTACATTTAGCAGCCATGCCTTCAGGTGAAGCAAATGCTTTGCCGATCCCTCCAATTTCTATCATTAATGTTGTGCTTCATTTGCCAATAAATGTTAATTTTTTTTGTGTAAAAAGTGGCGTGCAGGTGGCGCAGTAGTTAGTGCACACGACCCATGCATGGAGTCCTCGTTGCGGGCGACCCAGGTTCTAATCTGGCCTCTGGTCCTTTGCTAAATGTCTCTCCCCCTCTCATACCACCTTTCCTGTCAGCCTACTGTCAGAAAAACGAGCCACTAGTGCTGTACAAACTAAAGAAAAAAGAGATTTGTGTGACATTTTGTGTCATTGTTGCAACATAAATGGAGAAGGAAAAACCTTATTTGTTTACAAAAATCAACAGCAAATATCTCAATCAGTTAGACTGATGTTAAAATATAACCTGACTCCGCCAGATGGATTTGCTCCGCATATCCATCTGGAAACCTTCCGTTGAAGTAATTTTGGGAAGGGGCGAAAATACTGGTTAGCTGATTGGCCTATGTTGGTGATAGACGGGCCAAATAAACCAATCAGATCAACGAAGCATATGACGTACTAACAGAGCGACGACGAAAACACAACCACAAGATCAAACTCTTGCAGTGTTTTGCTCTTCTTTCAGTGAAGAAATACTTTGTACTTTCGATAAAACTTGCTCAATAGCCACACTAACGCTACTTTCATCGGCCGCCATGTTCTTTAGAATGAACTGTCGCGCTTCTCGTTGCGTCACACCTCAACCCGCCTCAAAGCCAACGCTGATTGGACGTTCGTTTGGGGAACGGCTCTAAATTTTCTTTAACGGAGAGTCTCCAGACTGATCTGCGAGTGAAACCTCGAAAGCTCGCGAGATCAGGATGGTCTCACGAGGCTAGTTAAAATAAGCCTTAAAACCCAATATCAGTTCATCTGCTACTGACCTCTTTAAAAACACCTATATTCCAACCTTCTCATATAAAAGGCCAGTAGAGTCTCCCCAAATAGACTTTCACAGGATGAAATTATTAATAGAAAAATGGTAAAGTATTATCTTGATCAAGTTTATGACTCATCCATGACTGTGTGTAAGATAGCGGGGCAATAAAATGGGAAGGCTGGTTTAGTGTCTGGCATCAATCCAATAAGCTTAGAAGATTTCAGAGAAGAAGTTTAAACAATGTGTTTTCCCTCCATACCTGAAACAAACATTCTCTAACATGAGTTGTGTAATAATTATAGGGTAAGTCTGAGTTGAAATTCTAAAGTAAGAGCATATAAATCCAAGCCACCCCCCCACACACACAAACATAACGTGCACACGTGTAGCAAGTAGTGAATAGAGCTGAACCAATCGTATCCTTTGCTTGATCATAAAGACAAAGCGAAATAGACTGACATTTAACAGAATCTCCAGTCAACGGCGGCGTGACGCACGTTCAGTTTGACAAACCTGCTTCCAGACAGGTACTTTTCCAGCCTTTTTTTTTTTTTCAAATTCAGTGGAAGTCATTTTTTTTTCCTTGGGAGAGCAGTAATGTTTTAGCCACATGCTGAAACCTGCAGAGAGGACAACAGACCTCAGTGTGTCGACAGACCCCGTCTGCGTCGGCTCTCTCCTCTGCTCCCTCCTACCACAGAACGGCTTCTGTAAGAGTCATCAACTCCACTAACGACCAGGGCAGGGTCCAGGCTTTCAATCCCACCAAGACACCTTTCCCTTACGTCCGTCTCACTGTCCAAGTTTCAAAACCTCTCTCACCCAGAGCCTAGTTAGCAAGAGCGCACACCAAAAGCATTTAGACATTTATATAAAATCAGGATTCCTACAGCATAAGGCAAGTTAAATTCAAGACTTTTTAAGACTTTTTAATGCCACTTGAAATAAAAAATTTAAGACCAAATTCACAAGAAACACAAGAAAAACAAGCTTGCGACAACTTAACCCAAAGGTTTATTTTAACATAAACCACTGCACTAATGTTTCAAATTTTGTTTTGTTTTTTCCTGTATGGAAATATTTTAACAATTATTTAACTGAATTCATAACCAGTGCTAAGTCTTTTTTTGCAGCTATTTTTCTTTGTATCGTTTTCTTAGTTTGTTTGATTTGGTGATAAGTGGAGGCGTTGCAGAGACAAGGGTGGAACTAAACTGAGAAATACCGGCTGTTTCTCTGTAACTCGATTTTGACGCTTTGTGTTTCGCGTTTCGCATGTGCGACTCCACTGCCTTAATTCCCATCGTTCCGAGCTTGAATCGCTTCTTGCACAAAATCCAGCCATGGAGAAAACTCTTGGCTGGAGACAATTTTGGTTACATTTACACTTGTTCATATTTTCCAGACAAAAAGTTAATGGCGCATCTCCCAAATGTCCCCGCCGCAACAACGCTTTTATTGGTTCCGCTATCGAGCCAATAATGGCGAGCCGTTATTTTTTTTAAAATAAAAAAAAATTGTCAATTTTAATGTTTTATTTAGATTACAAAAAAAATCATAAAAAGATTATCCTATTTATGATGTTTTAAAAATTAAGACCTACGAAAGACTGATTTAAGACATTTTAATACCAATTAAGGCCTTAGTTTTATTTTGAAGAATTCAATGCCTTTTAAGACTTTTTAAGGACCTGCAGGAACCCTGAAAATATTTGACTATTTGCTTTAGAATAAGAAACACCTACTGAGGAGAAAGTAACTATTTTAATTCTAAGGTCTCACATATTGGTTTATAATTGAAAACTAAATCTAACTGGACTTATAGAAAAACAATGTGATACAGGAGCTCACTCTTTAACATATCCTTTATTGTTATTATTAAAACCTTTAGAAATGTTTGTTTGTTGCTTTTTTGCTTGATATCAGTCTGCTTATGTTGCCGTATGGCTATAAAAGTCTTTCTGCTGCCTAAACCCTTTTGGTCTCTTAACTAAAAGCTGCTTGCAGTGCATTGTATTGAGACATGTTTTGATTTTTTTTTTTCTGATGACCCAAAAAAAAAAAAAGAAGAACTGAAACTATTTGCTTCATTGCTTATAGGAGTCAGTTTAGGTCACGCTTCATTAATAGGACATATGCCTGAATCTGATCCTCAATTACTTTGATAAACAGGTGAGTTTATGATTAAGTCACAGGCTGCAGGACACCAATCATTATCCTGCCACAACTGTGCTTGACCTTTAATGTGATCCAACATGTTGCTTTTGTTTTCTTCAAACAAATAATGTCTAAATAGATCTACTGTAGTCAAAAGGACACTGTCCCAGACATCAGATGCAACTTTGCAAACCTAGTTACACATTTCCTTTAGCAATGAGGGAAATCTGTGCAACTCTTCCAAATAAACCTCAGTTGCATTTTTCAATTCTTGTCAAAAGAAATAAAAAAATGCAAGGAGGGTGTTGTAAACGCAGAGTTGGGAATTTCTCTTCTGCAACACCTGGCTTTGCTGTGGTTCCTTCTGAATATCACAGATATGAACATCAGCAATTGTTCTTAACACTTTCCTCTTGTGGATAATAATTTCTTATCGTATGATGCTGGAAATGTTTTGAAGCATAAACATAGCTTTAGAAGTCATCATCTGCTACTCTTTCCCAAAAAGTAATGCTTGCAGTCACATTTACTGATAATTAAGTGTCTCTGATTAGAGGGGCTCAGTGGCTGCGTTTTATATTTTACGGAAACATATTTTGTATTTATCTGAACTAAATACTCGAACGGCTAGAAAAATCCTTGATTAAGAATTTACTTTGTTACCATGAATCCCAAGTCATCAATTTGAGTTACTCAGGTAAGGCAAGTTTATTTAAATAACACAATTCACTAACAAGAAAATAATTAAAAGTGCTGTAAACGCAAAAAAAAAGAGAGATATAATAGGAAAATTATACTGCAATAATATAAAGGGAATTTAATTATTTATGAACCTGAATTATCAAATAGACAAATTGATAATTAAAATATAAGAAAAAGAAAGAAAATTTGGAGCCCAAATTTAACTAATAATGTTTTGGTAGTAATGAACCTGTACAGTGGCCTTTTTCTAGATAGTATACAGGTACATCACAGCACTCTAGTCCTAGCCGTCTTGCTCTCAGTCCCTGTCCAATTCAGAATTGATTTAATGATCCTGTGATTGTATTTAAGAACAGCGGCATTGGAAATAGTAAACGAACTAAAATGGGACACCTGGACAATACAGCACCCATGAGCACCACCTGTGCACGGTGTTCATTCCTTAAACACAACGTCAAAATCGGATTAATATGGATTAAATAGTTTTTATTGAAGGTTTATTGAAAGCTAATTTGTTATCACTAAAGACCCTTTTTATTCCGGAATTAAATAGCAAAATAAGTTAGACGAAATTAATTACACAATACAACACATTGTAAGGTACGGAAGAGGATTAGGGCCACTGGAAAAAAAAAAGAAGTTAACTGATTTTTTTTATTTTATTTCAGTATAGTATGGGAAAAAGGTCAGAATTCTGACTTTAATCTCAGAATTCTGACTTTTTTTATTGTCAGAATTCTGAGGTTAAAGTCAGAATTCTGACTTTTTTCCCATAATAAACTGAAAAAAAATTTAAAAATCAGTTAACCTTTTTTTTTTCCACTGGCCCTAATCTTCTTCCGTAGTGAGGCCTGATTAGGAAGTTCTTTTTTTTTTTTTCAAAGGAAAGCAAATACACATTGATGATGTAGGTATGAAAAAACTCAAATCAGCTTTTACATTTTGCATTACAGGGTTTAAAAAAAGGGCTCTTTTGTTAGTAAACTGAGTCATTTTTGGCAAATAACTGACACAAGCAGCTTAAATAAGGCTTGACGTAAATCTAAAGTTGCTAATTAGTTTTGACTCGGTGACTTACACTTGACTAATATGGATTAAGCTGTTTTTATTCACAGCCAGGTTTAGTCGAAACCTTGTCTGTCAGCTACAAGACCAGGCTCAAACTATTAGGACTGAAAGAAGCTTTCATGGATTTTGTTATCGCACATCCATACAAACTGGTAGTGGACTTGGCCCAGGATGTGGCGCCCAATCACTTATGGTGAATGTAAAGACCACCAGCATTGAGTCACCTTCCTGTGATTAAATATAAATACTACTAAGCTATCAGCATGCATGCAAACAGTCTGCTTCTCCGTCCAGACTTCATCACATCTTCAAGGATTAAGTGTACCCTTTGACGACAATGCATGCACGCTTTCACTTTGTTATGACTTTGCAGAACTGGAGCCGATACGAAGGAGTCTGTGTGTGTGTTAAGGGGAGGTGTTGGGGTGGTATAATGATTCACCGTTATACAATGATTCACAGCCGTATCACCCCTCATGTACGTCAGTATATCCACACGTGTCAGAGGGGGAAAATAGGCTTTCAAAAAGGAACTGATTTCTTCAAAGTGAATTGAGCAAAAAGTCTGCTCCGAGCACGCATGTTAGGAGAGAAGAGGCATAAAAAAAATCAGGCGTAAAAGATCTTGAATCTGATTGCTAACTCGCCTACAGCAAAGCTGCATGCGTTTAACAAAGCTTGTGTCAATCATTTCCTTTGCGCTTTAGTTCCAGAAAACGAACTCATTTGGCCTCTTTAAACAGAACCCTTTATTGGTCTGGAATCCATCATAACTTTAAAGGGTATATTGTTAAATGCAGTAAAAAAGATTTTAGTTGTATTTCAACTATTTAAATTGAGCTAAATACACATAAAACTTTTAGTATATTTTAAACCCCCATTTTGTATTTTTAAATCTCTAAAACAAAATTTAGAAAATGTTTTTCATAGATTTTAATGAGGTTGTTGTCCCTTTTAATCTCTCCTTCCTTAAGAACCAAGGGTGTGCATTAAAAATAGGTCCAACCCTGAAACCACGGTCAATCTTTTCTTTACAAACAGCTGTCACTGATTAAGTTTTGCATAATTTACAACTGAAGCCTGATCTCCTCACCTGTCAAAACAAAACAGGAAAAAAAAAGCTTTAAACACACACACACACCCCATCAGGACCTGTCTGACTGCTCCTTCACAATGCTCTATGGAGCAGACTTGGCACGGGGAGGTTTGAGGGATGGGTCGCACCGAAGTTTATGACTCTGTTGACGTCAATGGCATAATTCAAATACTTAAGCAGGCTGCTTGCTCCCAGCCAGCCAGATCCTTTCCTTTGGCTCTGACTCAGGAAAATGTGAACTGGATTTCTGCTCCGGAGCAGAGTGGCTGCTGCAGGCAGGCCTCTGCCCAGACTGAAAATGATGGATCAGCTTTGTTCTGACCGTCAGCGTGTCATAAAGCGGCCGTCCAGCTGTCTACACATTAAAAAACACATTTATCCATCGTTAAAGAAAGCCCATTTACAGAAACTTCTTGTATTTGTTTTATTTGGAAATGGCATGAACTGAATCAAAGAATGCGGCTGCTTTCCTTTTCCTGTAATGAGAAAATCCAAACCTTTTTTCAGTATTATATAAACCTGAACTTAGAGATGCACTAGGCTTGGTTGTGTGACCCACTTCAGCACGTAACAAGGTGAACATATCCAGCTCGGCAGCGATAAGCATCAGCCTTTTTCAAAGCTGCCTCAGGTAGCAGATTACAAAGATATGTTTAGCTTAAAAACTACTTTCCCTCTTGAATAATTCTTGTTTTGCTTTTTTCTCACAGATAAACAGATCAGGAGAGTTTTATTATAAGAATTATAACCTGAGTATCTCCATGACATAACTAAATAATATCATTTATAATGGAAAAAGGTCATGTTAACCAAGCTGTCCCCGTGTGTAAAATAAATTGTTATTTTTTTAAATGCTGGGTACAGTTTAGATGAACCACATCAAAGCCTCATTTCAGTTTGACCCTTCCATTGAAGAAACAGCTTAAACAGCACCCATGTGCCAACATGAAGTAGGCAAAAAGACATTGGCAGTTCTTGACAGGAACCAGTATTCTTAAAGAACTGGTCCTGGTCCCTGTTATTAAAACAAAAACTACTACTTGTACTGTTTTACTTTAACAGTGATTTAAAAAGGAAGGTGTTAGCTTTTAGCTTTAGCCATGTTGGGACAGAATCACACCATTCATCTGCTATTTTAGCGGCTAAGCAGATGCCACAGGTAGCATATTGGCTCACTTTATATATGAAATGATGAACTAAAGCCCTGTTTTTTTTTTATTTTGTTATTCAATTTGCTCTGTGCCTCCATGGAAAAAACATTGGCCTGACCTTTTCCCACCTGGTAAACTTGTTCCGGAACAGCCACTGCCAACAGATTTTAAAAAAGAAACGCCCGCTCTAAAGAACTTGAACAAAAGTCATCAGTTGTGTTTCCTTTTAGAAATGTGCAGAAAACATAAGGCAGGAAGGTCCAGCTGCAGATCATGTGACTTTTGTGATGCGAAAAAAGTGTCTCAATGGCAATTTAGGGAAAATTTAATTTTGATGAAACTGAAAAACCACCAAATGGAAGCATAAAACTTACATTTTGCTTTTTGTTTTTAAATTACAATTTAAAGTTAGGTCTGATAAAAGCTAGCAAGTCTTTTCTAAGGCTTTGGTTCTGCAAGGAAAATGAATAAACAATGAATCAATGAAACCCTTCTGTTTTTTGTTTGACAGATACCCCATTTACACTACCCTTCAAAAACGGAAAGCTTGGATCAGTTAACCAGGACGAGCTCGGTTCTGATGACCGTTTACACATCACGCTATCTCAGTTCCTCGACTCCTCGCCTCCTTATGACGTTCTGCGGTATTACAGCCAGTATTGAAGGAGGAAATCAAGCAGTTGGTGGCGGTAATGCACCAAAAGTTGTTTGCCAACCGCCATAAAACACAAGAAGAAGACGAAGAAGGAGGAAATCAAGCAGTTGGTGGCGGTAATGCACCAAAAGTTGTTTGCCAACCGCCATAAAACACAACAACAAGAAGACGAAGAAGGAGGGAATCAAGCAAATCAAAATGGCGGCGCCCAGTCACATTCAGAAAGTTATGCTTATTATTGCTGTACTACTACGCCAACTACTGGAATGGAGTGTGAATCGGGATGTGCGGCCAGACGGAGATGACGTGTTCTGCTCGTGCGCTCTTGTTATCAGAGAACCGAGCCAGGGAAAAACCGAGCCGAGCCCACCTCTGGAACTGGTCTGCAGTTAGCTCGGTCCGGTTGTGTCTAGCTCGGTTCAGTTCAGTTTGCTTTCCATTTACACACGATAAGTTATCTCAGTTACTGAGCTCGGACCGGTCTCGGCACGGTTTTTCAAGGGTAGTGTAAATGGGGTAAGAGTATCTTGCAAAATATCAGAACAAATTTAGAAATGTGTAAAGCTTCAAACACACAAGCACTTTTTTAAAAATCAAGCTGCTCTACTTCCTCCATTGTTCAAACGTTTATGAATAAACATCAGTGAGGGAGATATAAGGGTTTATACAGGAATAGTGTAACTCTAATAGTTACTCTAGTGTAATAGAGTAACTCTGATTTAATGCTTTTTAATGCTCTTAGAAATACCTTAAATCTTAATGCCATCAACAAGTACCCATGACTATTATATATATATATATATATAAATAAAAATATATAAAACACAGCAAAATCCTCGTCATCTCCACCATCGACGGGCTGCAGCCATGTCCCAAATTCCTCGTTTTCCAACCACCTTTGTTGAAATTTGCATTTTTCCATTCTCTAGCCTTTTCCCCGCCTGAAGCTTCTTTCCCGAACATACGACTTTACGATCAACTGGAAGCAGTTCCGCGCAAACACGCGGAACCAGTTATATCTGATGTAATATATCTGAAGAAAAATGTTTTTATAAATGTTTTTTTTTTTTTAATAAAGCTTTTTAAATGCAACTATAGTCACAATAAATGAATTTTAATGCCAATTAAGGCCTTAATAAAAAAAAATATATAATTTAATGATTTTTAATGACACGCAGAATTCCTGGATATAAATACGCCTGTATAAAGCAAACTGCAGGGTCTATACTACTGGTGGCATAAAGGTTAAATCCAACTTGTTTTTTTTTTTTTTGCCAGAGACCCTGGTAGTTTTCAAACGTGTTTACTTAGTTAGATTGATTACAAAAACGCCTCTAAAACTGATTCCAAATCCATTTCCAGTATATATCCAGAGCTGTTAACTGTTTGCAGTGAAATAAAGCTAATCACAGAGATGAACAAGGATGGGACTAAAATATTAGAAATAATTTCAAATATTCCTTTGTTGGTTCTCTTATACTGTAGGGCTGGGCACTGACTTAAAAATCTAATCTCATCTTTATTCCTTCCATATCAGATTAAAATTTTTTCTCATTTAGGTTTCAGAATAAAAATGAGGAATGTCATGTGCTGCTTTCAAAATCTAACTTTGATTTCAATCATTCCCTCTGGAAGGTTAAATTATGTAAAGGCTAATGAAATTCAGGCTGTGAAACAAGCTTTAAAATGATCATATTTCAAAACAATGCAAAGTATGACAAACTGAATGTTTGCAGCTGGTATCACTAAGCTAGCTAGTTTTAGCCTCGTGGGACCATCCTGATCTCGCGAGCTTTC
>NW_015150510.1:1820481-1825830 GCF_000732505.1 Cyprinodon variegatus
TTAATATACCTGTTTATTTATTGTTTTTATGATTGATGATTTGTTTCTTATGATTGTGTGTAGCACTTTGGCCCTGTTTGTTGTTGAAAGAGCTTTATAAATAAATTTGGTATGGTATCAGTTATAAATTCACATCCAAGAACAAAGAATATGAAGTTATGTAGGTAAACTATGGAAGCCCAGGAAGTACATTGGTGTAAAAAAACAAAAACAAATTTTGTATAAATAACATTTTTATAATCAAAAAACTTAATCGATAAACTCGACTAATTACTCATTCCTACTCTCTTGTTTAAAAAAAAGAAATAACAGCTAACAATTATGTCTTGGGATCAAATAAAGGGGGACGATTTCTTCCCAATTTACAACATAAATCTGCAGTTCTTCAGAATTTACTTCTCCTCTAATGCAGCTGTAAATACCAAGTGCCTGTTTTTTTCAGTGTTGTGAAACTTATTAAGCAAACTCTACATTCTGATGTCAAATTTGTAAATATTCTTGATTACTGAGAACTTAAACTCTTAATAAAAGAATAGAATTTGTTAATTTGCTTTAAAGATTTGAACTCCATCTCTTGTGCAGTTAAAACAAACATCTGTTTTATGTTCTTAAAACCTAATTCACTGTATGTATTCAATGCACGACCTGAAAAACCACAACATAGCAGCTCTGTTCTGTCTGACTATTGCTAAATATTTTGTCATTCTGCAGATTTGCATTGCAATAACACTAGAACATCTCACACTGTCCTGTTTTGCACATGTCATTCATTACTTGCTTAAGAGCTTGTTTACAAGAAGACACAAAAAGTTAATGAGTAATAGCAATTGTGTACGGCCCACGCCTTGGACAGTTTACGCACGAAGTCCAGTATCGGCTTTAATACCTTTGTTTACCTCCATATAAAAGTTACTGTCAGCTGGATTAAATCAGTCGGCCTTATTGATGAATGAAATGACAAAAAAATCTGTCTGAGTTATTCTTGATCAAAAAGTAAGAAAAAACATAAAGGGGCTATCTAAATGTCTTAAAGAGTTACTCTCTTTTCCTTTATTGTGTTACATCACGGCAACGTGATGGTTGATTTTTATTTTCCTTTCCAGTCTTCTTTCAATACTAAAACAACATACTGTAGAAGCTAGAGATGCGGTTAGTTATTCAAAAAAAAAAAAAAAAAAAAAAAAAATTAGGAACCGGTTGGGTTTTTTTTTTTTTTTTGTCATACTGAAAGCTGTCTCAATGCCAAATCATTACGTCACCATATACGTGTTTTCCAGTAAATGTTCCTCCTTCTGTTGTATTCTTGGTATTTAAAAAGTATACAATTAAACTAGGAATGTATTTCAACACAATCACTGTATTTACCACATCTGTTGGCTCCTGCTCAGAGATTTCTTGACATTACCTTCATTGTTTAAAGTGCAGAATGAAGCAACATGTCATTCATGTAGAAATTAGAAAAATGTCTATATGAATCTACAAACAGGAGGTCGAAGCCCCATTTTTAGATGTAGGAACTGAAAATGACATTCAGGGGCCAGTGTTTTGCTTTTAGAAGGTGGTGGGATTAATTCCAGCTTCTCCCTTCCAGTGGACAATTTAACTAGAAAAGCGCAGTTCTATCAGTGAACACCTATATATAAATAAAGTATTGCACTATCTAAAGATCTGTAATGCTCTCTCTCTAGTCTTTAAGAGTGCTGCTTCCTTTCTCAATCTAGGGGCGACCAGATGTAGGACAAAATGCCGGATAGATTCAGCTTCTTTTGTGACTAATTTTACAGTCTTTGTTTTGCATCACTCCCCTCTTTATCAAATTGAAAAATAACTCCAGTAATCTTCGTGAAAATCTCCCCTCTCACTGGCTTCACCCAGTTGTGTTGTTCTGCTGTCTTTGTTCTGTTATAAGAGCATCGTCCGCAAGTTGGTCGTGACATGCGACACCGCCCTAGCTCTGCTTCAACCACTGCCACTCTGCTCTCTTTCCATTTCGAAAAAGCCTCTGAATATTTTTACATTTTTTTGACTTTTTTTATTTGACCCAGTCCAATGCAGGACATTGTTTCCGGGACACTACTGATATATGCAGCCCTAGCTGCGCTTTCATTACAAGTGTACGTAAAACTATGTCGACATTAAGCTAGATACGAAAATACAGGTTCAGCAACTGCTGTATTTCCATTAGATTGCAAATACAATTGAAATTGCATGTGAAAATCTTTCTTCACGCAATAACTCTAAAAACAACATGGCAGCTGTGGATGCGAACACATTATATAAATCTATATATATAAAATATGAGACATATATCCATGGCTCTAGTGGGTGCAATGATCCTCCTACTACTTCTGGTCTTCTTCTCCTTATACTTCTTCTCCTTATAGTGAGGCCAAGCAGCATATCACATGACACCTGTGATGCGAAGTGTTTCATTTGCAGTTTTGTGAAAGAAAACAATTCAAATATGACCAGAAAAAAAACCCTGTTTAAGGCGTAAAAACCGTTTTATTGTAAAATCTAGTCACCCCAATGCCAGCTTCATAGGCGATTTGTTGTCAAGTTTAAACTCTTTTTTTTTTTTTTTTTTTTACTGTAAATAGGCTTGGTTATGGCTAAACTTTTATCAGGCCAAACATTCAACACGACTTATTGATTTGGTCATTCTCTTTAAAGTATTCAATGGTTTTGAGAATCTTGTTGAATGTTTAATCAATGGAAAGAGCAATGGACGTGGTTAAAGGTATAGTGGAGGATTTTCACAAACTTGTGATAAGATCCGCTTTAAAAGAAAATGCACATTGACAACCCTATACAGTACCTGTTCCAGAGAGGGAACGCCTATTTAATGCGTGCAAGAGAATGCACAGGTTCATTTCTCCTCGTGCACGCTCTATTTAAAAGTTGCTGTTTGCATCATTCATGCAAGCTTACTTTCCAAAAGAAGATTTTCTATTTTTCCACTATGTCAGACTGACCACTGGTAAGTGAAAATGGGGACGAGAACGAAGGACGGCCTTACATAAACATATCACTAGAATGATAGTTAGGAGGACCACTTATGTTGATGATGCACCCGGAAAAAGAACATCCTTTAAGAGTTAGGGTTGCTCTCTCCGTAAAAACATCATGTTTCTGATAAGGACCGGACTAAGTAAAGAGGAGTAAACAAATTGTGAATAAAAGATGCTGCACATTATTTCTGAACATCTCCTGTTTAATATAATCTTATCTTTCCAGATGACATTTCTTCAGGATTGGTATGTCTTGTTCAGAGGGAAGATAAGCAGCACTGTGCTTTTCTACGAACAAACTGTATTTTACACCATTTAGCTTTAAGATGCCTTTTAACATACAAACAAAACGCTTATCTGAACTGAAGCTCTTGAATTAGAACCCTGAACACTCTGGTTTTTAGGGTGAGTTATGACAAAAAAAATGCCATTATGAAATACCTTTGACCAAATTTTATTTGCCTCGTTATAAAGGTACGGGGAAGGAATGTGAGATTTCTAAAATTATTGCTGATTGAAAACAATCTGATAATTGAAGGAGGAAGCAGGCCTACTTTCTCTTTCCCTTCAATGTAATCAGGTTAGTAACCTGGATTTAGGTTATACAGCATTGAAAAACATATCAATATCAGTCTTGGAATCTTATATTTAGTTGTTTTGATCTTGTTTTGAGATTGATATAAGTCTAGGTGTAATAATCGGCCAGAGCCATAAGACAGTTGTACTCGGCAAGACTTCTTGATAGAAATGTAGTGATCCAGTTACTTGATTTATTGATATTAGGAAATGAAAGATCAATATCATATCGGAAATCAAGATATAGTGCCAAATTAATTTTTTCCCACAGCCCTACTTAGGAGTGTACTTATTATAATATTTAGGAATTATTTTGTGAAAAAAAAAATCCTTTTCAAATTACTGACTCCGACTATTAAATGAAATTAAGAAAAAAAGCTTCTATGTGATCAACTCAGATGTTTAAATCTACAGAAACTAAAGATTCTGCCACCACAAAGGTCTAAAAATCATCCTCATGTCAATGCTCTTTATAACTTTTAATCACTAACTTCACTAATCACTAACTTTAATGTGAGGCTAAAGTTGGAAAAATTTTTATTTAACCTTTATTTAACCAGGAAAACAAAAATCCCATTGAGATGAAAAAACCTCTTTTTCAAGGGAGTCCTACCCAAGAGGCAGCAAAGTTACAGAGATACATTAAATTAAAAGACAGGTACATAAAAAAACATATCAAGTAAAACAATTACAGATAATTGAGGCTGCTTCAATTTCTTTCACTTTCAACTTAAAAGCATTTAAAGATAAAAACTCAGTCAACTTCCAGTTTCTTTGTAAAAACATTCCCTACTTCTGTGTGGGCAGAAGGAACAGTGAGCAACAGTTGATCGTTGGACCTCAGGGCATAAGAGGCCATGCTTTTCTGTGTAAGTAAGGTACTAATGTAAGAGGGCAGTAATCCAAGAAGGGCCTTGGAAATAAAAGTGTACCAATCACACTGCCTTCTCGTAGCGAGGGAAGGCCAGCCCACCTGAGACTAGAGGTCAAAGTAATGTGTCATGGCTCTACAGTTTGTGATGAACCTTAATGAAGCATGGTAAACAGTCCAACATTTGAAGACATGAAGAAGTAGCATTCTTATAAAAAAGGTCACCATAATCTAAGACCGCTAAAAACGTGGCAGAGACAAGGCGCATTTTTTACTCCAAAAGAAAAACATGTCTTATTACGGAAGAAGAAGCCCAGTTTAACTTTTAATTTCTTCACAAGTTTATCAATGAAAGGTTTGAAAGTGAGGGAGTCATCAATTCCAATTCCAAGGTATTTATAATCATGTACCACCTTAATGACATTCCCCTCCAGAGTGGACACTACTGGCAGGGTTTAAGGCACCTTCCTATGATTTGAAAACAATATTAACTTTGTTTTGTCAGCATGTGGCTGTATGTCTTTTCCCTTTTTTCTCACACAGGGTGGCAGGCTAATTGAGTCCAGCTGGGTTCCATTCCCTCAATCAGTGGTGGCCTTTAAGAAGGAGCAGTCTCCCTCAAGCAGACGGCAGATGGTTGTTGTACTCAGAGTGGTAACAAGCCAACTTAAGAGAAATCACAGTATTGTGTTTTTTCCCTCCTGTTGGATCTTCTCTGTTTAAGACCATATTGTCCTTCTCTGCTTCAGGATCCCTTCTGGCAAAGACTGTTGTTGGATCCACCTCCCCCAAGGCTGCTGTTCTGCTCCTTCCTCAGGCTCACCAACTTGGCCTTCAGAACCCCTGGCTCAAACCTGTCCACCCTCATCTCCAAACAAACTGAAAGACCAG
>NW_015150510.1:1825916-1830918 GCF_000732505.1 Cyprinodon variegatus
AGAAGCGCAACAGTTCAGTCTAAAGAACATGGCGGCTTCAGCCGATGAAACTAGCGTTAGCGTGGCTATCGAGCAAGTTTTATCGGAATTACAGAGTATTTCTTCACTGAAAGAAGAGCAAAATACTGCTCTGGAGGCTTTTCTCAGAGGAAAAGATATTTTTGCTCTTCTCCCGACTGGTTTCAGCAAGAGCAGCAAGAGTATTTTCGCCCCTTCCCAAAACTTCTTCAACTGAAGCTTTCCAGATGGATATGCGGAGCAAATCCATCTGGCGGAGTCAGGTTAGTTGGATTTACCTCCCTCAAGGCTTCCGTTCTGCTCCTTCCTCAGGCTCACCAACTTGGCCTTCAGAACCCCTGGCTCAAACCTGTCCACCCTCATCTCCAAACAAACTGAAAGACCAGTGTCTCCTCTCTCAACCCCCAACATCTACTTCCAACCAGCAAGACCGGCCTTCATGGACTCCTACTCAATTGCCTGCTCCCAGCCCCTGCTCCCTCAGTTTTTTCCAGACTCAGTTGTCATCGCATTATCCTATAATAAAATAAATAATAAAATAAACTGTTTAAATCTGCTTCTTTCTGTGCGTGTGCCTACTTAAGAATCCAAGAGCTAGCATTATGACAACAGAGGCTTTCTGTAGGGAATTAATAGCCTGTTCAAGAGATGATCCAAAGCAATAAATAATGGTATCATCAGCATAAAAATGCATATTAGCATCAGATAAATTTTGTTCAACATTGTTGATGTAAAACATAATTAAGAGGGGGCCAAAAACAGATCCTTGTGGCACACCCTTGTGAACAGTAACAAATTCAGAAAAAAGCCCCTCACATTTTATACACTGGGAACTGCTTTCTAGATAATTGGAAAAAAAGAAAAAAAAAAAAAAAAAAAAAAAAGCAACCGCATGCTCTGATAGTCCAATGAGAAGTAGCCTGTGTTTTAAAATAGCATGGTCTACGGTGTCAAAGCTTTTAAAAGACCAATAAAGAGTGAAGCACAGTACTGTTTTTATCAAGCGCTACAATTATATCATTTATCACCTTCATAGTAGAAGTAATAGTGCTGTGTTTTTTTTTTGTTTTTTTTTTTTTGGAAACCGGATTGATATTTAGAAAGGATTTTCAATTGATCACAAACAAGAGACTCCAGAATTTTAGATGAAACATACATATAATTAGATGAAACATACATATAATTGGTAAGAACTGATAGCCCGGGTGCCATTCCGAACTTAGTCCTGCCCACAATGTTTGAGGTCGGGAAGTTCGGTCTGGCATTGCTCAATAGTAGCGCGAGTACGCTCGCCCAATATCTGGTCGGGCCAATCAAATTGTCAGGGCTGGCTTTATACGATGATGGACAGATGATTAACAGTAACGTAATCAACCACGTCACCAAAGCGCGCTTGGGTGACAACAACAATATTGGCTGCCGCTGGAGAGTTGAGGTGTGTAGATTCTGCTATTAGGTCTGTTCTAGAAGATATCGACAGCAAATTAATTTTAAAGAGGAACAGAGAAATGCGATCAAGGCATTTGTTGAAAAGAAAGATGTTTTTGGCGTCCTTTGTACGGGATTCGGCAAAAGTTTAATTTATCAGCTGGCTCCCTTGGTCGCTTAACATAACCGTTGCTCTTATTGGTTGTTGGTCTATCCAATTGAGTGCAGAGGCATTTTTTTTCCTGGTTCGTTCGAAAAACGCCCCATAATCACAGCTCTATGGAGCAGTATCAGACTCATATTCTGACTAGAATTGAGTAGGACTACGTCAGGCTAAAGAAC
Organism: Cyprinodon variegatus; assembly: GCF_000732505.1. Taxonomy (NCBI): domain Eukaryota; kingdom Metazoa; phylum Chordata; class Actinopteri; order Cyprinodontiformes; family Cyprinodontidae; genus Cyprinodon; species Cyprinodon variegatus. Next base: position 1,827,705 of record NW_015150510.1, read on the forward strand.
TAATGGATCACCTCCTTTTAATAAAGGAAGGACAGAAGCAGACTTCCAAATAGATGGGATGTCCTTGTTTTCAAAGGAAAGATTTAAAAGAATGGGCAGTGGCTCTGCTATGAAATCAGCTGCCAGTTTTAGGAAGTAAGGCTCAATCAAACATAGGTGTATTTTGACATTATAACATAAAATTATCAGTCATTGAAAAATATTGGTATTCGCTATTAGAAATATATCAGTACGGGTCAAAATCAGAATAGCAGGTTAGGCTTTTTTATTTATTTATTTTGTTTTAAACAATCAGTACATCCCTACATTAAACATTTATCCAGCTGAAGCTGGGTGGTTCTGACAATAGTTAGCTCATACCGTTACCATTTAATTCAGTTCTGATTGTTAAAGACGTCAAAGTCGAGTTTCTTTAGGTATAATTTCAAGTAAAACCTATAATCAGAATCAGGCAGGGAAGACTGAGCGCCTTGTTGGCTTCCAGCTCACCAGTCTGTGTGTGACAGAGGCCTGTTTGTCATTTTTTGAAGCAGGAATGGCAAACTAAAATGCAATCACTAAAACCCCCTTAAGTTGCAGTGATAAAATGCTTAACAAGGTAAAAGCGCAGCAGTGACGCATCTGCAGCTGAACTAAGTTTTTATTTTAACCCCTGCTTCTTGTTTGAAGTCAGTTTCCCTACTGGTCAAGGTCATGAAACCACTTCTGTTGATAATTTCATTTAAGTCAACCTCTTATGCTGTGTCTGACTGGTTCAAAACTTTAATATTTTGGATGTCCTTTATTTGGATGGAATCAAGGAATGTGGGGTGACTTTATCTCTTCGATTTTGCTCTAATTTTCCTTTCAGGCTTCCGTAATAAAAAAAAATCTTAATTTAAGGGTACTCACTCTCATATATTTAGATCATACCCACAAAAGCATTGTAACAATTGTTTTCCCTTTTCAGTTTTTAAAAGTGTGAGATTGTTAAATGTGAAAGTTTGGAAAACATAAGTCTTACAGATTTCATCATGTGGATATTTTGCTCTTCTATCACCCCCAGTGCGTCACAAACCAGTCTAATGAGACGGTCCCATTCGTCAGTGATAGCTTGCAGAAGGTCAAGGTTTGTGAGGAGTGCGGAGGAAGGACGGTAAGAGATTTGCAGTTGTCTTCTGTTATTTTTTATTTTTTTCCTGATGTGGGACACTTTTTCTCAGGCCATCTGTGCTGATAGGAAGTTTAGAGCACCCATGTGCAGGCAATTGCTGACGTCAATTGGGCTTGAAGAACCAGTACAGCAGGAACCAATATCTATTTTAGCGTCCCTCCCTAACCTTTGTCGCTCTTCTTTCCCGTCTATTACATAGAGCTGTTTGACACTGAAACCGATAACTACTCTGCATTTCTCATCCACATACTTTCCTTTTCTTCAGATGAAAAGCCAGTGCATGAAATGCATTTTCTTGTCTTTGAGCCATTGGTTATTGAATTAATTCAGATTTATTTGCAAACATCAGAAAAAAGACCCTCAAACATGGGACAGGTTTTGCATGCACTGTCCTTTTATTAACTAAGACAAGAATGAGAGGTTTCTGCAAACCCAGAGGCTTTCAAATGCAGTGCACTGATGAACAAGTAAAAAAAAAAAAATCTAGTTTAATGCAAGAGCATTGTTGTTGAAACAGAGTGCAGATTTTTTTATTTATTTTTTTTATTTTAAAGTAATTCAAACATTAACAAACTTCAAATCCAGATTGAAGTTTGCATCTAATTTATCTACTTGTTGGTAGACGTCTGGCTGGATATTTGACTAGTACTTTTTGGCAAAGGTGGTTGGTCACCTTTCACAGATCTGTCCTTTATGCAAAGCAAACAGTTATTTTAGTAATCCATCAGATACTTTCTGGTTCTCATCAGATAAGTTTTAGTTCCCACCAGATAAGTTCTGTTTCCTGGTTCTAATCAGATACGTTCTGGTTCCCATCAGACACTTTCTTGAGCATATCAGATACTTAACCATGTGTAACAGTCACTTTTCTCATTAAAAAATAATTAAAAAACTAATATACAAAGCTTATTTGACTTATTTGTGAAGGAATGGGAGTTTGCTAAGGACACTTGAATGGGTGCAAAAAGACAACCATCAGAAAGTGTTGAGATTTAGGGCAAGGAAAAGTATTTTAATTAATCATGATGTAAATTCTGGGTCTTTAAATGAAGACATCAAATGCCTGATCACATTGAGGAACAAATGTTTCTACATGTGTCTGTTAAATAATCTCGAGGAAGAAATTACAGATGAAAGAGTTTTAGTAATTATAAAATCCCCAAACTTACTGAGAAAGTGTTTGGTTGTGTTTAACAAAGAGTGAACTTACCCGAGAGACAGACTTTAGTGGCTGAGGGTTGATTTGCAGCAGGGGATCTTCTGCAACAAGCAAACAAGTAAAAAAATATGCAGTTAGAATAAGATACGCAAACATGAGAATTATTTTTTTTTTTTTCCTGTAATTAATAGGGGTGTAAATCACATCCATCATGGCGATTCGATTCAGTAGCGATTTCCTGACCGAACGATTCGATTATTTTCGATACTCAAGAATATGCCACGATACAATTTGATTAATTGGTTCATTTTTTTTTTAACCTTACAAGCTAGACAATGTTTGTACAATTTGTACAAAATCAGTGCAATGAGAGCAATTCAAAGTGCAAAACTCGTGAAGTGAGGTGCGCGAGAACGCTGGGAACCTTTTTCCACCTGGATCTCCGCTCTTTTTGGCCCTCATGTCCCTCCGTTGTCAGACTAAACTCGCCCCCACTTCCTCACCGCCTCGGCCGTATCTAGACCCACGGCGTGTAGCACAGAAAACGCTTCAATATTGGGCATAAATCAAAAATGTGTGTGTCAAGCTTACTGCAACACACTGCTGTGAGAGTATAACCAGGAAGCGAGGTAGGAGGGCAAAATAGGTTTAGCGCCACCGCAGCACGGGAGGGAGAATTACGCCCAGGAGCAAATGGATAAAAATAGATGGGAGGACAAAAAACACATGAATCGATACTCTTGCGGACGTGTCGATGCATCGGATCGTCGGCTGTCTGATCGATGCATCGATACAAGACCATTATTATTTACTAGCCTGGGTGCCATTCCGAACTTAGTCCCGCCCACAACGTTTGAGGTCGGGAAGTTCGGTCTGGCATTGCTCAATAGTAGCGCGAGTAT
>NW_015150510.1:1831818-1833838 GCF_000732505.1 Cyprinodon variegatus
TGAAGGCTAATCATGTTTTGGGTGTACTATTCCTTTAAGAAAGCTGCAGTTCAGCACAAAATGATTGGTACACCTGGCAGATCTAGGTTTGCAGTAATATATAAAAAAATGTTTTTATCAATGTTGTACTGATCAAACAACTCTTACACTGACTCTTGAAAAGGATATAGACATTTTAAATGCCTTAAAAAAGTAAGAAAATGTTAATTATTATGCTATTTTTTATGTTTTTAATCATTTCATATTGTTTTTTTTGTCAGACTGTGGTACTTGTAGTTGGACCACGATGCAGAGGGCAGGCTGCAGCAGATCAATGAGCTGAAAATGTAACTGTTATTGAGGTAACAGATGCTGGCATAGATAAAGCATAGCAAAGGCAAACTTTGCAGGAGCAAAACAATAAACTGGCAAGACAAGAGAATTCTGCAGCTGGGGAGTAATACTGAAATACTGATTGGTGTGACGCAGGTGGACTGAATGCAGCTGGTTGTGGTGGAGGGGTGGAGTTAAAAAATTTAATTAAACGTGAATGGACAGTAAAAAAAAAAAAACTCCAGCAAAGACAAAGCAAGAGGAAATAGGAACAATGGAATAAACAAGGAAGTTTAAAGAATGACCTAACAAGGGGAAAAAAACTACTTTTAAAGCCATCCTAAATCAAGCAAGACTTTAAAGGTCCAAATAAAGTCCAAAATAACACAAAAAAACAAAATCTAAAACTTGATTAATCCTACTTTCTTACATGTCCATCTCATTTCATATCAAAACCAAACTTAGTCAAATAAAAATAATCAGTTTAACTCTGCTCAGAGTACTGTATTACAGTACTGGATTTCAGCCTAGTGATTTTATTTAGACGCATTAATGTCATTTAGACCCAAAGCTAGAGTGTTTGTATTTATAGTGTCTTAAGTTCTAAAGATTTTTCCCTTTGAACTGGTGTTTCACAGACACAACAGCCCAGATGGAGGCTGTTTGCTTTTTTTTTTTTCCCCCACTTGAGGCAGTTTACCTAAATATCACCCATACTATCAAGGAAGCTTTTTGAGACTCTTATTTTGGGGTCAATGATGTGCTCAGTATGAGCCTGCAGGTTGTGCAAAATGCTACAGCATGTTCTCTAACTAAAGAAAAATAAACAAAGCATCACCTGGAACCTCGTCCCAAACTCTCTGAACCACATAATCCCACCTTCTCTGCAAACCAGCAGCTCCTTGTGCCTCAAACCAAGCCTACGTTTAATGGGACCGTGTTGTTGCTGTAGCTGTCCACAACCTGTGGAAGGATCTGCCTTTGCGTGTCAGCCAGGCCTCTTTTCTTTCTTTTACTTCAGGAAATCTTCATTGAACATATTCATTTGCACATCTTGATAGGTTGACTATAATTTAATCTATTTTAACCAGTCTGTGATTTTTAAATGCTCAACTTTATTTTATTAAATTGCTCATACCTATTAAAATTGCATTTCACAAAATGATCTGGATGTGAAAAGGAAGATTTCAAATTAAATATAATAATACATACAGGTTTAACAACCTGTGCAGTTCCTCCACAATTCACCAAACTCAAGTCATCACAGACAATTTATCCATCTCTCTAGAGCCAAATAAGGCATATCGTCTCATCAGGCAGACTGACATGTTCCTATAAAGGGGATAAAACTTTGTAAATGAAATAAAAAGTGTATTTTAAACATCTTAAACTGGTCCTATTAAAGACTTTATGAGAAAGAAGTGAGCCAATGTAGAAAATGAGTTTGACTTCTCTGCGCTGGGAGATCATGACCATTGAACACCTCTGAGCTAAAGAGACTTTTGAATCTGAATTTCTAGGGGTGGAACGGTTCACAAATTCCACGGTTCGGTTCGGTTCACGGTTTCGTGGTCATGGTTTTCGGTTCGGTATATGTTGATTGTTAGCCTGAAATGTTGGTCGTGTTGCTGTTAGCATAAACAAAACGTGTTGCACAATGCTTGCACACTGTTGCACTTTTATCCACAACTTTCTTTCCGCCGTCATC
>NW_015150510.1:1835423-1839374 GCF_000732505.1 Cyprinodon variegatus
GGCTGGTATCGGCCAGTATCGGTATCGGATCGGAAGTCCAAAAACAATATCGGTATCGGATCAGAAGTGCAAAAACCTGGATCAGGACATCTCTAAAATAAACCTAAATATGTCAGATCTGTGAATCGCCGTATAATGCCATCTATGTGGATTGTATCATCCTCCACAGGTGTATTGGGCCAAGCATATGCTGCAGGTCTCTTTACCCGCTGGGCTCACTATGAGCACTAATCTCAATATGGGCAAAAACACAATTTAAGGTCCAATATCAAAAACTACACAAGATGATTCCTCCTGAAACTTCCACACAGCAAAAACACTCTGACTATATTCCTAAGATCAACTCCAAGGGACGGCTGCATGGAGTACAGTTTAGATGCAGACATAAAGGCTGCAACATGATCTGGGTATATTGCTGTCAAACTGTTCACTATGAGAGTAAACAGACTGGGAAGCGCTAGAGGAGGGTCAGTGTGAGGAATCTGTGGGAGCAGAATGTTACTACAGGAATGTTAAAGTCTTAGAAGCTGCTAAGTCTTCATATCTTCATCTGCTCTTGAAGCAGATTTAGTCTACATCAGCTGCATGAGACAGCCCTGTAATAATACAAACTCCAATCCGTATCAGTGGGTGGTCAGCAAGATCTGATGACACAGGATCTCTGGCTATTAAAAACACCCTGATGTTGGAAGTTTGATCCACTTACTGTCAGCATGACTTTGTCTAGTCCAAATCCAGGGATATAGGGGGTCAGTGGTTTAAGGTTTGGAACTCTGTGTCTATGTTTGAGTGTCTTATTTTAGCCCTTTAGTTGCCCGTTTCATAGACAGAGTCATCTTATAAAGACCGCTGGTCAGGGTGGCTGAAAACACTCGGTCAACAACAGTCTGGAAGCCCTGTGGGATTACCATGACTGGCTGACAGTCAGACACAAACAATGCTGCACTTATCACCTGATTTTCAGGTTTGTATTAATGCCATATTGAAAAGCTCTTTTCCTTTCTCTGATGGATCTGAGCTGCTTGATCATCTCTAGGTCAGAATAGTTGGACAGATTAAATATGAACCTGATTATTTTAAGATGAAAACACACTTTTGATGTTTGTTGTATTTGTATAAACATAAAAAAAGGACGATTTTAATCTTTTTGTTGTTTTTCTTTCATCCAGACCACTTTAGAATGGAGGATGCAGGAAATTCTCCACATAAAGACTGATTATAGCAGACAAAGCACCTAAGGGTGGTTCTTCAAAACATTTTTTTTTTATTTAGGAAACCTTTACTGTAATTTTAAAAACAACAAATATTTTAGGATTATTATTATTTTTTTTTTACTTTCTCCATTATCCTGATGGAACCTTTTCTTTCTTCTTCCTTTTCTTTAAATATTTTCCCCATTATATGGGAAATATATTTATATTAATTATACTTCTAAGTATAATAGAGCAAGATTGAATATAATAATTAAGTAAAATGAGTTAAATTAAAACCCATGTAGTAAAATGACACCCTTCCTATACAAACAGTGTAAAATAAGATATAGGAATAAAGTAAAATAATGATCTCAGAATATACAATCAGCAGTATTTACAACTTACAATGCTGCTTTTCTTGTTCTCATAAGCCCAGTGATGCATATTTAATGTGTATTGAGAAAAATGCTTTACATTAATGGCCCATCACTAAGCTGTTTGTGGAATCATTCACCCTTATTTTCTACAATGGGTAGCAGGGCATTAAAAAGCTGAATCATGTTGACATCCATCCTCACTGTGCTGCTTGCTTCCTCGAAGTCGAACCAAAACACATACTTGGTAACCTCATTATTTTAAGGGAAATCTCTCTAACTTACCGTATAATGAACCTGCAGTGACGGGGTGAAAGTCGATCAATTATAAACGGTCAGTATTAATGCAGCGGGTGAATCTAAGACATATCGACTGAGGACATTTTTAAAATGTTTAGATTTGCAAAGGATATATTGGTGTAGCTTTTTTCCCTTCTTTAGGACTCATTAGTTGTATAAATATGCATTTAAAAATGTGCCTACTCGCTGAAAACACGTAGAAAAAATGTATTTACGGGTAAAGAAAAAGGTGTTGCTTCCTTCCTTTGTGTTTACTTGCTTTCAGCTGTGTTGTCAAAGCAGAAACACTAAACTGCCTCCATCTAGATTCTCTGAACCCGACCACAGTCCTATAGTGACCCTTCCCTTTGAGGTCACTTTGACACAGCATCCACCTCTGGTCAATCCAATCCAATCCAATCCAATCCAATCCAATCCAATCCAATCCACTTTATTTATATAGCACGATTTCAATAAACACAAGGTTTCCAAAGTGCTGCACAAAAAAGATAAGATAACTAAAATAAATAAAAGTAAATAAAATAAAATAAAAGCACTGCCCGCACAGGATGAAAAAATGCATGTGTATACACACTAATAACTGCAGATACTGACCCCAATGTGAGATTAGATTTAAGCCATCGGGCAAGAAAAGTGAGGAAAAAAACTCCTATACATAAAAAAGTGAAATGAAACCCAGTGGTTTGTGGGGAAATCATTCTGCAGATCCCTGATGATGGGCATGCTTTGAAACAAGTCATTTTCTTACTGGACTTAAGCAGTTGTTTTATTCATGAGGCTTTGGCGCCCCCTGGTGGAACAAACTGTCCTGCTGAGGTTTCCAAAAAAAAAAAACATGTCCAACAGCTGCATTTATCATCATCCTATTACACCCCTGCAGCTTAGCTTACTTACTTATTAGACAGACATTGGACATTTGTCAAGGTGGTGAAGTTGTTCCTAACAGTCCGTAAGCTTGCCAGAACCTAAAAACAAGCAAACACAAATAATTACAAAGATACGTATGGGGACATGAACTAATCTGGAGAAAAAAGCAAGTTTTGATTCAGTTCTAGGATTGAAAATACTTTATATACAAAAAATAAGTAAGGAATACAAGCTAATAAGTGACATAAATCAATTTTAGTTTTCAGAACACATTTAGAAAGCTTATCCAAAGCAGATTTCACTGGAAGAAGAAAAAAAATCCATGGTTTAGCTTTTGGCCTTGTTATACTACTTCACCTCCACCAGGGGGCAGTAAGGTTAATCTTAAAGAAGTTGGATGTCTTCTGCATCAACCAGCCCTCAGAACTGGAATGCTTGAACATTTTGGGGGTTTTTGCACATTTGCTGACTTTGGATCAGACCTTACCTGAGCGAATGGAGTTACAATCAGATCCTCCGTATGCCTGAAAACAAAAGTGACAAAAGTTTGTAGGTTTCCTCCCAACAGGTTTATAAGACAATGTGCTGCCAAATCAACACCTTACTCACAGTTCTCCAACAATGGATGAATTTCGTGACAGGGACTTTGGTGAGAGGTCGTAATCGCTGTCCGACCGGTAGAGGAAGCTCTCTCTGCGCTGACCGTGACCCGCTAGGTTTGGGTGAAGGACCAGACCTGAACCTGGCGAGGCCTGCGGGTCTGATGGACTGCAACACAACGAGGGACCATTTTCAGCCTCAAAGCTGCAAGAAGAAAGACACAAATAAATTTTTTTTTAAATCTTTTTAATAGAAATGCTTCATCAGAAAACCAAAAAAAAAAACAAAAAAAAAACAAAAACACACCTTGCTAGCTAAATACACTTCATAGTGCAATTAGTATTTTCAGAGACTGAAAATAGATGTAAAAGAAGAGGTTGGAAGACATTTCTAAAAAAAAAAAAAAAAAAACGAGCAAAAATCAAAAGCATGAGAGCTAGGAACAAAGAACCCAACTCAAATATAAAGGTATGGAAAATATCTTCTGCATAAAACTATGTCTTAAAGGAATAGTACACCCAAAACATGATAAGCCTTAATTTTCTACTCACCCCCATGCTGAACAACACTCTGGAGTACTTTTTTGATATCTCAAATGCATCTGGAGATCTGGGAGG
>NW_015150510.1:1841507-1850217 GCF_000732505.1 Cyprinodon variegatus
TTTTTTTTTTTTTTTTCAGTGGCCCTAATCCTCTTCTGTAGCCTCTACATTTTGGAAACTAGTGGAAAAAACCCCACAAAAGGCTTGTAGATGTAGCTGCAGGGAAATAAACATGCAGCTGTCATTCACAACATCCGAATGACCCGGAGAGCCATGGCAGAAGCACAAACAGATAATCTGTTCGTCACCATGGAGTCGGAGCAGGAGGACAGAACAAGATATTATGTAACCAGATGATGAGGGCAAAAGTTTAAACTGAAAGGTCAGAGCCTCAGAAGCCAGAAGAACAGATGCAATGAACAATGACTCTGAAAAAGTAATGCGTTTAGTGTACAGTTTAAGTCAAAGCAATTAGCCAAAGATCAGCAGTAAATATAAGCAACATAGAATTGAATTTACATTTCCTGGCACTGCTGTCATTTTCATCCATCTGGGATTAACTGAGTCCATTGGGATGCAGAGTCCCACACCTCTGCCAGAGAGGCCCGGATTAATTTGGAAATGTGCATAATCTGATTAAAGGCATGCAGGACCATCGGTGGGATCTATGTCGTCCTGTGCGTCATCAGAAACGCTCTGCTTTCAACATTACCACAACGCTCAACCAGCAGAAATCTAATCTCTTAATCTGAGACGGGCATATTTTAAAATAAAATATCTGCAAAACAGGGATTACCTAGAAATATGATGAAACTCTCACATCCATATTTTCCACTTTTCTTTTGGAGCACATATTTAGATTACACATTGTAATCTAATAACAAAGCACATATCTGAAGTACATTTTAAGAAAAAAAAAAAAAGGAAACTGCAAACAGTTCACCGGATTTGGTCAGAATAAAATAAAAACATCAGCGAACACAGAGAAGGCAGTTTAAAGGTAACCTGGGAGCGGCAAGGTGTGCTCTGCGGACAACCTCCTCGCTGAAGTCAAAGTACCGAGCTCTGCACCTGGGGGACCTCCGCCACATTCTTTCTTCACTTCCACTTCTTCCTTCCTCATTGAGCAACACAAAGAAACGACACTGCGGCTGCTGACACACACAGACTCCTACATTCCCTTTTCTGTCCTGAAACGAGCAGAGCGCTGGGATAATGTTGGCTTGGCAGAAGCTCCCAGGCAAATCTGGGATAGAAAACTGGGAGTGGAAAGGCAGTCAGTCTGTTTATGTGCCCGGCTGTCCCCTTACTACTCTAAATTAAAGCCCTGCTGCAGATTATGAAAGCCTGTTCACTGTCTCCGCTGACTTTCACATGGCTGTCTGTGAGTTTCTAATATATATCCTGGAGGATTACTAGGCAGAATATATGGAATATGATCTATTTTAGAAATCATCACTAATGTGGACTTTCTTTGACTCAATAATCTGCAGAGAAAGTCCCTCCACAGCCCTGTAAGGATGAGCGGGTATAAAAACAAATCAACCACTAATGTCCATTCAATGTATTCTAAATACGATTGTAAGAGAAATAAATCACAGCTGCTTTAAACATTTTGCGGCCTTATAAAAAAAATGATAATTTCTTTCTTTTATCATCATACAAAAACAATCCAGAATTCTGGTTGTGACATAAACCAGACTACGGTCTTAATACGACAAGTTTCCAGTGTTTACACAGTGGATGTCTGCAGCCCTGAACCCAGAAGTGTATTTTGAAAAGGATAGAAAAAAGGTTAGCTTTAGTGAGTGGAACCAGGCAGTTCTATTATAAACATCCTGAAAGGAACAAAGAAAACAGGCCAGCTATCAAACACACTGAAGATAAATATATAGAGACCAAATTTGGTAAATGGTGAATTAAAACGTTTATTTTTGACATCTAGCGCAGCCTTTAATCCTTTTGAGAATAGGTTAAGGTTAAAGGATTTATAGAAGTTACTAATCAAAGCTGTTAACCAAATGTTTTTTTGTATTTGACTGGTGGTTGCATTTGATCTCAAAGCCATTTATCCTTTTTACAGATAGTCTCGTGCAGTTTTATCTAATTGATTTTGCTTATAATTAATCATTTTAATTAGAAACTGTAACTAATAATGCATTATTCACAGTCCCAAAAAGAAAATTAAAAACGTTCCACTGGACTTTTTTTTTTTCCAAGTTTGAAGACGTTTCGCTTCCCATCCAAGAAGCTTTTTCAACTCCAAATGTCAGGAACAGCGTTGAGTTCGAGGTTTTATACAGTAGCCCAACAAAGCCTTGTTTGCTTTTTTAAAACATGATAATTGAAACGGACGAAAGGGTCCAACCCTTTGGAACGGGGGTCGTTTGGTTCCAAACACAAAATCAATTCAAACCAAACAAGACCCTTAGACAGAGGCTAGTTCAAATTAGAGATGTCCCGATCCAGGTTTTTGCACTTCCGATCCGATACCGATATTGTTTTTGGACTTCCGATCTGATACCGATACTGGCCGATACCAGCCTATCCGAGCATGTATTTAAGTTTAAGTTAAAGTATTTAGCCTTAGTTGTAAGACTCATGTTGAAAAGGGTTTTAGTACTCTTGATAACATCTAGCCAGCTAAATTTGGTGAGATTGAATAAAACACAATGATTGGTAACAACAAACTTACCTGTTTATTAAGAGATAAACACAAACTGGACAAAATTATGAATAGCAATCTGAAATTGCACAGTGAACAGTAAAACCGTAAACAGTTAAAGGTGCAAGTATTACTGTAAGTTTTAATAAAAATGCAAAACAGGGGAACACTTATGCAAAATAGTGGAATGGATCGTTTCAATCGGCGAAACTGGAAAATACGGACCAGATTTTTTTTTAAAAACTGGAACGGCATTTTACATGCTTTGCCGATATGCATTTTTTTGCCAATATCGGTGTCCCGATCCGATACGTGGATCGGATCGGGACAAGCCTAGTTCAAATATGAGCAGAGTGGTGTATGCAGTTCAATGCAGTGAGGAATGATATGATCTTCATATAGGAGAGACCAAATAACCTCTCTACAGACGCATGGCCCAACACAGAAGAGCGCCCTCCTCTGGACAAGACTCTGTGGTACATCTACACCTCATGGACAAAGGACATTCTTTTGAGGACCAGAATGTTCACATTTTGGACAAAGAAAATAGGTGGTTTGAGAGGGGTTGGAAAGAAGCCATCTATGTTAAGAAATAAAAACCAACCTTAAACAGAGGGGGTGGACTCAGATTTCAGCTTTTAAAAAAACCTACAATGGAGCAATAGAGTTAATCCCTTCCCGTTATCGTCGCAGCCCTGTACAGGAGAACGGAGGACCTCGTCTATTCAGCCAGGCCAACAGCTGCCTTTAACGACCCCCATTTCAGACACTTAGACAGGTATGGGGCATTGCAGGCTAACAAAGAACCCAAACGATGAAGGGGTGGACCCCTTCATCCGTTTCAATTTGCATGTTTTAAAAACAAAAACAAGGCTTTGTTGGGCTACTGTATAAAACCTCGAACTCAAAGCTATTCCTGACATTTTGAATTGAAAAAGCTCTTGGATATGAAGCGAAAAGTCTTCAAACTTAGAAACAAAGTCCAGTGGATTTTTTTTTATTTTCGTTTTTGGAATGACTGTGACCTGGAAGACTGAGAATCTTCACCAGCATATTACTCACTGTGAAAAATAACAACTGGGAGATGCATTGAAATATATTTTCTTCCCTGAGCAAAAAGCCAAACATGATCTAGTTTAACCCTTTAAAGCCAAGTGTATTGTGTTGGTCTTGAAAACCCCGATTCACAAAATCAGATACGCGTAGTGAACAAAAAAAAAAAAAAAAAAACATCCAGCTTTTGTGGGTTGTTTTTGTGTTTCCTGTTCTCCTCCACCAGGTGGTGCCCCGTTCTCATTGGGCCTCCCTGCACACCTGCGGCTCTTTGGACTGTCACTACCTCGGGGCCAGAGTGTTTGCCAGTTTTAGGTACTCTAGCCAAGCTGAGTTCAGCTAAGTCTAACTGAGTTCTTGTCAACCAATCAAACTAGAGGTTTGAATCCACTTTCCCTAAAGAGATCATTTGAGCTTAACACTGAGTAAGGGATTCATCTCCACTACGACCCATTCAAGTACAGCAGGAAATCTGAGTGGCAGTCAGCTTCTCCGTTTGCCTACTTACAACCACGTCTTTGCCTTTCGGCAGGAAGCCATCCTGCAAGCTGGATGTTTGGCCTTCTTCCCCTGGAAGGATTGTTTTGTGTTTCACACTGAGCAGGGGATTAACCTCCACACGTCTCGTTCAAGTTCTCTCGGAATTCCAAGTGGCAGTCCACTCTATTGCTCCTCCGGGTCCAACGATTGTCTACCTGTCCACTCTCCAATGGTCCCCTCTTCTCTGGATCACCCACACTTACTGGATTTCAAAGCGAGAGAAGAAACCCCCCACTGGAGTCCCTAACTAGCATTAACCTAGCGGCATTCAAGATTCCTACGGTCCCTGAACTAATCTTCGTGATATCCTCTCAAGACTTTCTAGTTCCTGTTCACCCGCCCTCTGAGTTCCAGATCCAACCCCCTCTACCCTTACCTCAATAAACCTGTTTAACCTTTTGCCTTGCTCTCTGAGTGGTTCTCTGCATTTTGGGTCAGACCTCTTAAACACATCATGACACCCAATGTTTCAAAATTGATGCAAATAAATGATCTAATTTTACCCTCATTTGTCAGGAAGTTTAATGACAACTCTAAAACAAAAAGGATTTTTCCATCAATTACTTAATGATCTAGGCTTAAGAGGGTTAAGGGAATAAGCAGACCTAGGAAGCAAAAAAAAACAGGGCAAAGTTGTAGTGCTTTATCCTTCTTAGCTCTCAATATCTGTCAGTCATGGTAGGTCTGGGAGTAAAGCCAACATTTTGAAAAATAGACACAAACACGTTACCACATATGACAGAGATGGCAAACTCTAATCCTTTTGGGCTGGAGTTCTGCAACTGTTTTGATTGGTCAATCATTTTATTTCTGTTAATTTGTGGCACATTTCTGATATAAACTACTGACTGTGGAAGTAAATGAGAGGTACTGACGCAGGAGATATGACAGATAATCTGCACAACAAAGGAACACAGCAATACAAAGGAACTGAGTAAACAAAACATCTGAAAGGAAGTAAAACCAGCACACTCTCATACAGACATACAGAAGTAATCCAAAAAGATTGAAGGTCATACAAACATAGGCTCATCTTTGATCGCTGCAAGCTCCCTACATTGAAGCCAGATGGTGCCATGATTTAATAAAGTCAATCAAATATTTAGGATATCATCTCCAGATATCCATTTTGTAGAGTGAAGCTGCTGTGGCTCAACAACAACCAAACAGCTTCACTATGAGGTAATCATAACATGCTGCAAAAGGAGGTTAAAAAGCGCACAGCTTTCCATGCAAGTTATTGTTTACAGAATTTACCTAAAGCTGATTGATCTTATAGATTGACTGAAAATTAATTGAATAGCTAATAAAAAATATCAATTAATAACTTAATTGGCTAAATATTTTTACACATACAGTATGCTGAATTCATTATGCCAGGTGTTTCAAATACCGACTGAATAAATATAAAAATATTTTCTTACACATTAAACTTATTTCTCAGATATAACATAACCTGGGCCTATAAGGTTATAAAAAAAATAAAATGTCTAATTTCTAATGTACAGAGATGTAAAACTATCAGAGTATATTGTTGGGATCTGGAGGCTTTGTCCACTTTCTCCACCAGAGGGCGCACGAGATCTCCTGGGGGCATGAGCTGACAGCAATACCTGTCTTCCATCTGCTCATCAGGAAGCCCTATTTAAGGAGGAGGAGGCTGACACTTCCCCGCCAGAGTGTTTGCCAGTAATGGCAGAGCTAGACCTGAGCCACACAACCAGATCTGAATCTCTGACTTTTGTGAACCTGCCTGACCCTGTTTCTCTCGGCCTCACAGATTGAGTCCTGTCTGAAGACCTGAAATCCTGGAAAGTGATCTCTGTCTGGAATCTGCCTGCCTGCACTCTGTGAAATCCTGGAGAGTAATCTCTGTCTGGAATCTGCCTGTCTGCACCAAGTTAAGCCTCTGCCTGCCGACTAGCCTCTGGACCCTCAAGGTTCCCCCCCTGCAGCTCCGTTCCACCCTTGAGCAGGTATATACTCCAACATCAGAAAACCTGTAATTAACCTGAATCAACACTAACCTCTCTGTCCTCCTCAGTGGTGTTCCCCTCGTGACCTGTCTGCCGAACCAAGGACCAATTGTATATTTTGTAAATAAACCTTTGAACTTTTTCCCTGTCTCACGAGTGTTTCTGCATGTGGGTTAGACGCCTTGAACCCAACATGACATATATCGCTCAAACATGCTGTCTTTGCCGTAATGAAAATGAATGTAGCTAGTAGATATACTGTAGATCTCTGTGTTTGGTATAATCCAATAATCTTACTTCCAAATGAGTTGTTCTGGTTTAGCAAAGACGAATGTTTGAGTTTTCTACTTCCTTAAGTCTAGTGAAAACATGGGCAGCAGCGTGTAAAAACGTCTTGTTACAATTTGCGTAATGCCCTCCCCTTTTCTAGCACAACACACAATTTGATGAAGGAAGAAGAAGGAACATTGGTACCCTCTAGTGCAGGGGTCACCAACGCAGTGCCCGCGGGCACCAAGGGGCCCTCAAGGACCACATGGGGGGCCCTCTTTGTCTTCTGAAAACAGAAGAACTCACTCAGTGGGTTAAGTTTAATTTTTTTTGTTATCTGTTGCTCTTCTTTTTAATCATTTATGTATTAATTCATCATAAAATTAGAAATGAATAAAAGAATAAAATAAGAATAAAAATGGGTTTTTATGGATGAGATTTACTGTGGGTAAACACTGATCCCTCCAGTTCATAGGTCAGTATTGGTAGCCCTTCCTATGACTTGGTAGCCATGAAGTAGCCCTCAGCCTTAAAAAGGTTGGTGACCCCTGCTCTAGTGGATGGCAGTAATATTATAACAAAAAGAAATTCCTTAAAAGTATACATTTATTAATCGGATGAAACACATTTTTTAAAATAAATTATTGACAATCAATCAAAGTCGATTATCTGTTTATGTCCCTACTTATCACCCCTCCATACTGTATATCACTCCGTCCAAGCAGTCTTCAGTCAACAGAATTTTCAATCTAAATTAACATTTTACTAAACATGTAGCCGTTTAGCACCTTTTATAATTTTTTTAAACATCATTTATATATTTCTATCTATTTAGGTTTGTGTTGTGTAGAAAATCAAATGGTAAATGGCATGTACTTATATAGCGCCTTTATTCAAGTTAGGAGACTTGACCAAAGCGCTTTACACTACATTCATTCACCCATTCACACACACACTCACACACTGATGGTGGCAAGCTACATTGTAGCCACAGCTGCCCTGGGGCTCACTGACAGAAGCGAGGCTGCCGTACACTGGCGCCACCGGGCCCTCTGACCACCATCAGTAGACAATGCAGGTGAAGTGTCTTACCCAAGGACACAACGACAATGAAAGTCGGAGTCGGGGCTTGAACCGTCAACCCTTTGATTTCAGGGCAAACTCCTACATCCAACGCCACTGTCGCCCCAAATCACTAAGAACATTAATATAACCACAATTTTAACTTGAAAAAGCCAATCTGAAACCCGTGGCTCTGAAGCATCTTTCAGATCTAAGTTAAAGAATAAATAAATAAAGTTTTGAAGTACCTGAGGTTTAGCTGCAGCTGTCATGGAAGCAAATTTTATTTTTGTAGATGCAAAAACCATCTCACCTCCATCTGCAGACCTTATTCCTTGTCAAAGTAGAGAAATTGAAACAATTATAGAGTAGGGTTGCGCTTTTCTTTGATGAAACTCTTTCCTGCTGGGTTTTTCTTTCAACACTTATATGATGAAACCTCGCCCAAAGAGAAAACTTCATACTATTTCAACATACGGTACTAAAAAGAGCAGATATACCAGAAGGGTTTTCCAATTTCTCTTCGTGTTCCTCATGGTTATCTTTCCTCTTGTATAACCTGACATAGAGTCTATTCTTTTTGCAGATAGTTCTAAAGACCATACATGGGTGTGAGTTATGACACTTAGCCATCTGTTTCTGATGCTCTTTTAAGGTTATTTAAACAGTTTATTCTTTTTTTTTGTTGTTGTCTTAAACATTTCACTGGTGCTTAAGATCTGCAATCATCCAGGACATGGTAACATGGTAATTAATTTCATAACCAGCAAAACCTCAGTGGCCTGCTGTCTGCTGTTCAGTATAGCAAGGATTGTCCGGAATTCATTGACTGAGAAATAAACGACCTCATCATGAACAAATGACCCAGCTCCTCAGTGATAGACTCAGCTGTTCCCAACCTCCCAGATATCGGAAGCGCTTTTAAGGACCCAAACGTTTAGATTTCTGATGAAGGCGCTGGAGAGTGTGAGAGAAGAGTGAACAAAGTAATTTACCTCAAAACAGGGAAAAAAAAAACGTTTTCAGATTTCAGCTTTCTCAAAAACCTAAAGTTCAGGATTTAGCAGCTTCAAACCAAATCACAGCTGCTGTCTGTGACCAAACGTGTGTCAGTGAGCAAAGCTCATGATAGCACCTACAATGTTTTTTTGTTAGGGGAGTTCAATCTGTAGCCTGACGTAGTCCTACTCAATTCTAGTCAGAATGTGAGTCTGATACTGCTCCATAGAGCTGTGATTATGGGGCGTGTTTTGAACGAACCAGG